>NC_141760.1:115384909-115984909 GCF_982258835.1 Parasteatoda tepidariorum
ATTTATTATTCCTAGAAAACTCGGGCGTTGCAGAACTTGTCGGTACGTTTTGTATTATCACTTTCTTACTCTGCTGGATGAACAAAATAAAAAAATCTGCCGTGATTGGAAGTTTGCTAAGTTTTGAAAGTTTTATTGTTGGTTTGTGGGACTGCGCGATTGTGTATACGATGGTTCCTGAATTTATATATATAAAAAAAATAGTAAGAAATAGCGTATCACTTCACTGACGCTTGGAATGTTTTGTTTCTCTTGTTTTAAATACTTCATACAAAGATTAATATTTATCTTTTTTCATTTGCCCGAAATAAATCGGAATAGTATACGGATGGTAATGAACTAAATGTTTTTTACACAAAAGAAAAAAAAAATTTAAATTTCAACTTAAAACTTATGCATTATGTTTCGTTTTAGTTTCTAATATTTATTAATGAAATATGTAAATTTTTGCATTTTGTTTTCAAAAAAATTGATAAGGGAAGCGGTTTATAAATTTTCTCACTCCTATCAAAACATCCCAAGCCAACAATTATTAAAATTGGCTCCATATGGTTCCCATATGAATATGCTCCGAGGGACCAATATTGGGATGTTTAAATTTTTTAATATGGGTCCTATGTAGTGTCAATATAGGCCCATATAGGGTCGATATAGGACTTATATTGTCTTAGTAATGAATATTAAATATCAGGTGAATCTGACAATTCCTTAGAGGGCCGATATTGGTTGTAAAGTGGCAGTAGAATATCGGGTTTATCGGACAATTCTATATAGGGCCCATATCTGAAAAATATCGGCCTTTGAGCCCTTATTGAGCCAAGACTCTGGTTCAATGAGGGCCCAAGTTATTTTGCTGCTTAGAGATTTTAGTATAATACTATCATTTTAACTATTTTACTGAATTTTTTAGATTTAATTTCATTGAATTTTCTAATTTTTCAAATTATTCCTTTTCTAACGGGATAAAATTATGATTAAAATCTGTACAATAAGATAAAGAAAATGTATTAAGATGAGTTTATCACAATCTCAGCAAATCCATTAAAAAAACTATCTTTACCGGCTTATACTGTGTTGTGCAAAACCTGAAAATTTTGCTTTTCCCAAACACAATAATGTGCGGAAAAAAATTTATGACTTTCTTTAAAAATAATATTAACTATTGTTTAAAATTATTATGTAATAGTAATAATGACAGTGAAACCTAATTTTATAATTACATAAAATTAGAATGAAGTTAAATAGCATTATCAAAATTTTATAAATATTACTAAATAAAGAAGTCACATAAACAAATGTATTCTAAAAAACATATGTTTCCTTCACAATTACAAATAGTATCATAATTTCACAAATTTTAAAAATAACATCAGTGATAATTTATAACTTATAGCTCTATATGAAAAAATAGATTATTGAGAACATTTAAATATTTAATTATGTATTCACTGTGTCAGATAAATTTAATAAAGTACATTGCGTGGTTGCACGTGTTGTCCACGTCACCAAATTTATTACTTTATAGTTGTCTGATAACACAAGCCTTTTTTTTTCAATCCCTACAATTGGGTATAATATAAAAAAAACACAACTACTTCCACTTAGTAGGAATAACATTTACCATGACGCAATGCTAAATTCTATGCCACTATCCACATAAATCAATTATTAATCAAAAATCGAATATCAATTACTTTTCTTTATAATGCAATAAAATCTGGCGAGCAGCTATTTAAACGATCAAACACTTCGTTTGTTTATTTGTGGCTTGAAGTTAGGCTTGCAGAAAATGCCGTTCATGGGTTAAATTCAGTAGGAATAACACAACCTGTGACGTAGGCTATAGTATACCCAATTAGTTCAAACTCTCCCTCTACATATTTATATATCTTGTTCAAATTCTCAATCGTTAATAAAATACTTTTTATTAATCCACTCAAGTTCAATTACATTCTTTTAAACTTGCAGTGGACGATGCTTGATGTTAATGCAGTTTTTTTCCAAATATTAAGTAATTAAATACAATTAATTAATTAAATGTAATAAATTAATTAAATGCAATAAATTAATTTTAGTTTCATGTAGGAGATAAAATTTTAATTATTAAAGAAAAAGTAAGTAAAATAAAATTTTTATTTGTTGAGCTAAGTAGAAATTGACTTTGAAACAAAAAATATTTTATATTAATTGTTTTTAACTAAGTTAATGTGAAAGGCTTTTGACTATCGGGCCATGCATATTTAATTTCTTTAAGCTTTCTTACAATACTTCATAACATTTGTGTTTTCAGTTTCTTCCAAGAATCATGTGTTTTTTTCGGATGAAGGGTAAAAAATTACTTACAATGTCCCATTCAGGATGTTGATCTTGCAATCCTTTGTATTCGACGTAGCTGGCAAATCCTTCGTTGATCCACACATCGTCCCACCACTCCATTGTCACCAGATTCCCAAACCACTGTAACGAGCATAACAAACGTATTCACAAATGTATAGTTTGTCTACTGTAAGAACTACTCCTGCAACAATTCGCAGGCTGTCTGCTGCTATGGAAACAAGCAGCACAAGTAGCTTCTCTTCATTCTAGGGCTAACACAATAGATCGAAGAAAAATATTCTCTCGTCAACCAGACTGAGTCAAAACCTGTCCCAAACAATGATCCAACACCTCTCTCTGAAATAGTTATACCTCGATACCATAGTCACAGCCATGGGTTCAGACGAATGGCTAGAAGAGTTCTTACTTTAGGCAAACTATATACTGAAGTCAATAAGAACGGAATTAATTTATTTACTGAAGTCAATAAGATTCCGGCAGTTCAAAATAACTAAAACAAATATATCGACAATTCTGTCCTCTATTCCTAAATCCGTGTTTCGGCTATGTAAGGATGAATGACAAACTATATCGGAGTTTAATTAAACATTTGGCTACGTAATATTTAACAATATTATTTATCATATAAAATATTTCCCTCTCATTCAAAGTTAAATTGTATTGCATTCCTTGCATCATTGCACGAGTGAGAATGCAATTATTTCGAGTAGACAGAAAAAGTACGTTGCTATCAGTATATTTCAGAATAATGCATCATAGCTGTAGATAAATAGATTTAGAGGATGGGCAGCTCCAGAGATCAGGGCACATCAACCAGAGGTCTATTGTACCCTAATCCTAAATCATGATTAGCAAGAAATCCTTAAGGCTAAAACAAAGTTCAGCTAACACCTTACAGGAACATCTTGCAGTTTCCAAGTCTTAATGCAGCGTTGCCCTAAATGCTCAAATATTTGAGCAAAATAGACCTCACGTAGTACATGCCACGAAGTCTTTTCTTCAGGATGACAACCTCTACAAAGAGCATTAGATTCAATACCCATTACGTATAGGTATCTCCTGATGGCGCAGTGTCCATCTAATGATCTTCCTCAAGCTGTTCCTGTTTAGCTTAAGAAGCTCCTTTTGACCTACACGGGGACAATCACTATTCAGCTTCTTAGCTTGTCTCTGACCGTCTGTGTTTGTGGTCATAGCTGTTACTATCAGTGTTAGAGATTGTAATATGTTTTTATAGTTGGTGTCACGTGACTCTGACTGCTGCTGCTGCTTTCATTTAATTTTTATTCTTTAACTTTGGTTTTTATGTCGGCAACCTTCTTGAAATGTTTTGTGTTGATTATTTCAGTGTTCGAATTAGTTAGGTTTTGAAAATATCACTAAATTGAGATAGCATTAGAATTAATAAATGTTTGTTAAGTTTTAATTTGTATTTGTTTATTCATCTGTAGAACTAGTAGTTCATTTGAATAGCATTAAAAAGGCGTCCGTGAAATTTGTTTGCTGCAATTTACATTTTCTGGCGTCCGTGACAGGACATTTTTTCCGATTCGAAACAATGTTTCAAGCAGCAAAAGGATTTTAAAAATAAGATTTGTTGTTCGAAGATTGGCGCTAATTGGAGAAAAAGGTCACAATATCGGAACTGAAAGAAGCAATTTTGAAAAGTAAGCAGTATTCCGAAGATCCACAGTTTGTTGAAGATATTTTGGTAACAACTGTTAGTGACCGGAAGCATAAAGAATTGGCGGATCAAAAACGATTAGAATATGAAGAACGGGAAAGAATAAGATTACATGAACTGAAGTTGGCGCGAATTCAAGTAAACCCGCCAGTGGCAATAGCAGGTGAGTCCGAAAATTCTATGATTACTAGTGCTAGGAGGAAATTTAATTTACCCAAATTAGAGTTTCGACAATTCAGTGGGGATATCAAGGAATGGTTACCTTTTTGGAGCCAATTCCAACAGATTCATCAAGATGTAGATATTGCTCCCGAAAATAAATTTCAGTACCTTATTCAAGCTACTGTAAGCGGATCTAGAGCGCGAGAAGTTGTAGAGAGCTTTCCGCCAACCGGAGCTAACTACGCCAAGGTAATTGATAGTCTGAAAGCTTGGTTTGGAAGAGATGAACTTTTGGTAGAAGTTTATGTTCGCGAACTATTAAGATTAATAATTTCGGTTCAGAAAAATTAGAAAATTTTAATGACTTCTCTCTATGATAAACTTGAATCGTACCTTAGAGCATTAGAGACACTAGGAGTAACAACTGATAAATGTGCTTCAATACTTTATCCAATGGTTGAATCTTGTTTTCAAGAAGAGTTCCTGAAAGCATGGAACAGAAGTCCTTCTAACGCAGCTTCAACTGATGCTAAAGAACGACTGAACAATTTGATGAATTTCCAGAAAACTGAAACTGAAGGAGAGGAAAGAATAAATTTAGCCATGACTGGGTTTGGTTTGGGTTCAAGTGAAAATCACCAAACTTTTAGGGGAAAAGGAAAGCCTTTGATTTCAGGTAGAGTGCCTACAGCTGCCAATTTACTTACTGCGGCTTCAAAAGAGGTAAAGAAATTATGTGTTTTTTGTTCTGGAAAGCACTCCAGCTCAGACTGTTTCACCGCTCAAAGGATGAGTTTAGCCGAGAGACAAGATATAGTAAGAAAAAACCAGTGTTGTTTTGCGTGTTTGAATCCTGGTCATCCAGTACGTAAGTGCAAAATGTTTATCAAATGTATTGTATGCGGTAAAAGACATGCGCCACTTATGTGTGAGAAGCTAGATACCCGAGGTAAAGAATCAGGAGAAAGTGGTGAGAAATGTGAAAGTTCTGAGATTAACATGTCTAACATTACTTATGGTCCCAAAGTGTATCTTCAGACATTAAAAATCAAACTGGTTTCAGATAACAAGGAAATTCTAGTGAGAGCTGTATTAGATTCCGGATCCCAAAAAACGTATATTTTGAAAAGTCTCGTGGAACAAATGGGATATACTCCGGTAAGAAAAGAAACGCTTATACATTCTTTATTTGGTGGTATTAACTCTGATAAGTATGAACATACATGTTATAGAATCCGATTAAGAAATCCTAAAAACAGCATAACTTGTAACATGGAAGCTTTGGATCAGTCTTCTATATGTAATAACATTACACCTGTAACTTCAGGTCCGTGGATCAAGGAGCTTCAGGAAATGAAGATAACTTTATCAGATATTGGTAATGAATTGCAACCTGTACAAGTACTTCTTGGAGCTGACGTGATAGGGAAGCTTATGACAGGCCAGCGTAAAGTATTAACTTGTGGACTTGTCGCCATTGAAACTTTACTTGGTTGGACTTAGTCGGGAAAAGTACCTGAAAGCGATACATCTTTATGCAATTCTATGTTGGTAACTTCTCTTTTAGTGAAAGAAATGGATATATCAGATATGTGGACATTGGATACCATAGGGATACAGGATCCATCAGAACAGGAGACTAAAGAAGAACTTTATAACGCTTCGGTAGATCATTTCTTAAAGACTGTTAAAGTTGAAGATCAACGTTTCCTTGTTAGTCTACCTTGGCTTGACGTACATTTGCCTTTGCCCGACAATTTTAATTTAGCACTAAAAGGATTGCAAGTAACAACTCGGAAGCTTAAAGCAGAAAATTTGTTTGAGGAATATGGAAATGTTTTCAAAGACTGGGAACGAGAAGGCATCATCGAAGAGGTTCCTGTAGAAGAACTGAAATTGACTTGTCACTATATGCCACATCGTCACGTAGTGAAGGAGAACAGTACAACAAAGATTAGGCCGGTGTTTAATGCTTCGTCTAAACAAAAGGGACATCCCAGTCTTAATGACTGTGTTGAAAAGGGCCTAAATTCCTTCCATAATGACAAGGTTTCGCCTCCATTAAGTTTGGCATAACAGCAGATATACGCAAAGCTTTTTTGCAAATAGGTCTCCATAAGCCAGATAGAGATTTTCTATGGCACGACGAACAAGGTGAGCTCAAACATTACCGTCATCGAAGAGTTGTCTTCGGTGTTTCTTGTAGTTCATTTTTGCTAGCGTCAACCATACGATACCACTTAGAAAACAAACTAGATGAAGCCACACAAGGAAATGGAAGATATCCTGAAGGCATTATCCGCCAACTACTACTCAGTTTTTATGTGGATAACTGTTTAGTTAGTGTTGAAACTGAGCAAGAGTTAAAGCAGTTCATTGAAGTTGCCACAGAAATTATGGCTGAAAGAAAATTTGATTTAAGAGGGTGGGAGTTCACTAATCCCGCTGAATCCACTGTAAGGTCAACAAACATTCTAGGAATGATACGGGACAGACAAAGTGATACTCTTTCCATAAATATTCCTGATGTTAATGAAACAAAGAATGAAGTGATCACAAAGCGAAATATTTTATCAGCTTCACACAAAGTTTTTGATCCCATAGGGATAACCAGTCCAGTGATGGTGCGTCCAAAACTTTTGTTACAATATTTGTGGAAGTCTAAAATTGGTTAAGACGCTGAAGTTGATATAAAAACGAGCGAAGAATTTCTAAAATGGTTAAATGAGCTTGAATATTTGAAGAATGTGAGGGTGGCAAGATGGTTGCACTGCGATAAGGGAGTTGAAAATATTTCACTTCACTTTTTTTGTGATGCAAGCAAGTATGCCTATTCGGCAGTAGTCTTTCTGCGAGTTTGTTATATGACTAATGTTTATGTACAGCTGGTACAAAGTAAAACAAGAATTGCCCCTTGTGGGAAAAAAGAGACAACAATTGCAAGATTAGAACTTCTTGGTGCCACAATATCTGCTCGTCTATCCACTGAGGTACGAAAAGAGTTTAAAACCCACAATGTGTATTTTTGGACAGACTCCACCACAGTGTTAGCTTGGTTGAAAAGAGAAGAAACGTGGGGTGTATTCGTACAGAACCGTGTTCAAGAAATTAGGAAACTGACACCAGTTCAAGCATGGAGGCATGTACCTGGATCCTTGAATCCCGCGGATCGGCCAAGTAGAGGTTGTTCAGCTAAGCAATTGTGCCAGTCAAAATGGCGGGAGGGTCCCTGTTGGTTGTACCTTCCATCCCGTGAATGGCCAACTAACGACTCAGAGGAAGATGTCAATGAAGAAGAAGTGATTAGAGAAAAAAGAAGAACGATCGTATCTTCAATTGTAAATATTGAAGTTACAGAAATATGGAGCGATCATTTTTCCTCTTACAGTAGAAACATCAGAGTGGTGTCATGGATTCTTCGTTTCATGCATGACACATTACATGAAAATAAATTAAAAGGTAACTTGAGCTATGAAGAATTCAAAGAAGCAGAAACTCAAGTGCTTAAATCCATGCAATTAAAAGTGTTTCAAGATGAGAAGTTTCTTAACAAAATGCAAGCATTTAGAGATGAAAAGGGATTACTGCGAATAAGAACCAAACTTGTAAATAGTGATGAAACTGAAGATTTTAAATTTCCCATTCTTTTACCTGGTAATAGTTTCGCTATGAAGTTAATACGAGAAGAGCATGAGAAATCAATGCATGCTGGTTCTTCTATCGTACTTGTCAGACTTAGGGAGAAGTTTTGGATTCTTAAGGCTAAAAAGTTAGTAAAAGAAGTCATTTCTAAATGCGTGACATGCAAGCGTTTCAAATCTAAACCAGTTGAAGTTCCCTTCGCTCCGCTGCCTAGAGAAAGAGTTACCTTGACAAAAGTCTTCGAGGTAAGTGGTGTAGATTATGCTGGTCCTCTCTACTTGAAGTCAAAAGGAAAAGCTTGGATCGTTTTATTTACGTGCGCCGTTTACCAAACGGTCCATTTTGAACTGGTGCAATCACTCACCACAGATGCTTATATCCAAGCTCTCAGACGATTCATTACCAGACGAGGCCGGATTTCAATCCTTTATTCCGACAACGGCACAAATTTTGTGGGAGCCAACAGAGCATTGAAAACATTAGATTGGAACAAGATAGCCGCATACTCAACCGCTCAAAGAATCACTTGGAAATTTATTCCACCTACCGAAGCATGGTGGGGTGGGTGGTGGGAGCGAATGGTCAGAATGCTCAAAGAACTACTACGTCGAGTTCTAGGGAAATCTACCATCGATTACGAAGAACTCTACACGATATTGTGTGACTGTGAGTCAATAATAAATTCAAGTCCACTCACTTACATACAAGATAATCCAAATGAATTAGTACCGTTGACACCCGAAATGTTTATTCACGGTGGCGGTAACAGCGAAATACCAGATCTAGATAATGTAGACCGATCTTGCCTCATAAAACGAATAAAGTATTTGCAGAAGCTACGTGAAAACCTCAGACAAAGATTTCGAAATGAATACCTTGCTCTTTTAGTCCACAAAGGGGTAAGAAGAAATAACGTTTTAGACGTTGGTGATTTTGTGTTAATAGGACATGACAATGTCCGTCGTATCGATTGGCCACTTGGAGTTATTTTAGAAACTTTTCCTGGTAAAGATGGTATTCCTAGAGTTGCAAGACTCTGGACCAGTAAGGGTGAAAGGATCCGTCCATTTCAAAGGCTTTACCCATTAGAAGTATCTACCAAAACAGATATTGAGGTTTTAAAAGCTGCTAGAAGGACTGACGATTTTGTAGAAAACAATGAAGCTTTAGAGGTGAATTATTTTCCTTAAACTAAGTAGGGAAGAATCATCAAAGTTCCTGTTCGGTTGGACTTATGAGCATTCTTTTTATTTTTAGCTCCAGTTAGTTTAAAGTTCCAACTTTCGTAAAATTTTGGTTGCAAAGTTCAATAAGCCTAACTTTGCAAGGTGGGAGTATGTTAGAGATTGTAATATGTTTTTATAGTTGGTGTCACGTGACTCTGACTGCTGCTGCTTTCATTAAATTTTTATTCTTTAACTTTGGTTTTTATGTTGGCAACCTTCTTGAAATGTTTTGTGGCGATTATTTCAGTGTTCGAATTAGTTAGGTTTTGAAAATATCACTAAATTGAGATTGCTTTAGAATTAATAAATTTTTGTTAAGTTTTAATTTGTATTTGTTTATTCATCTGTAGAACTAGTAGTTCATTTGAATAACATTAAAAAGGCGTCCGTGAAATTTATTTGTTTGCTGCAATTTACAATCAGTATTACACTATCTGTCCAAAGTGCACGGACTCCCAATGTTATGAACTTAGAGAGTCCCTGAGACGCATATGGGTCCCTCTTTTTGCATCGATGACAGCCTGCACACGAATACTTTACTCCAGTTTTTGATAGGACTTCCATCACAGCTGAAGTGAGTGTTTGCAGTCTGGCTACCTAATCTACGCTTTAATTCGTTCTATGGAATCGGGGTTCTGAGGAGATTTTGAACACCCATTTCTTCCAACCATGTGTGAATGGAACAGTTATCCTGCTGGAAGAGAAATAGGCCTTTCCGGAATATTGCCATAGAAATGGGAGTGCAGCATTGTCCACATACACATCTCATGTTTTCAACCACAGGCACTAACATACTCAAACCACGACAAACATTCTAAAACCATAACAACCGGATATCCGGATAGGGGATCTTTAAAAAAAAAATTTATATTAAAAAAATACACTAAATGATGTATGACAACCCCACAGTAATCGTAAAAAAAGAAAAGCTAAAAGATGCAGAAAAGAAATACCATGTGTGCCATTTCGTGTGATATGACAGCAGAGATCCTCTGAAGTTGAGATGGACTGGACTTGGATTCATCGTACAGCAGAGAGGTTTCCCTGAAAGTGATGATACCCCAATGCTCCATCGCACCCGATACAAAATCAGGAATGGCAATCATGTCTGCAAAACATAACAGAGTCACTGGCGAAAATTAAAAGACGCACTCTAAGATTCTTTGTGAAGTCTTAATTACTCAGGTGATACAGCTTTATTGTTTTTATGTGACTGTTTTGCACTTGTTTACGTTAGTGCTTCACTTGGTTAAATTAGACGATGTATAATATAAATATAGAATATTCAGATATTATATTAGTATGTCATAATATTTAGACCGAATTATTGGACGCACTGTAGTCTACCAACGATGGCTTAGGGGCATTTAAGCGCTAAAAAAACTGTTGATATTAATAACAAAAAGTATTTCTATAACAGCTGTGGTGTCTCAGGTTATAGAGTGTTCGCTTCCCAATGAGGAGAACCGGGTTCGAATCCCAGCGATGGCTGGTCGATGCGAATTTCGCACCCGGTTTGCACCGACTACAGTGCTGACGTGAAATATATTCAACGGTAGAGGAATCATGGATTAGAGTCCCCTTGCCGTCAGGCTAGCCGTGGGAGGATTTCGTGGATTTCCTCTTTATGAGACACAAATGCGAATTATTTCATTCAAAAAGTCTTCCATGAAGGCAACTTTTTTCCTAATACTTTACGCAGGTGTTCCACCTGTCTTCTGGATTGTGTTCAAAATCACAAGGCTACGAAGTTGAACATTAGTATTCGTAAACCCTATATTGGGTCAGCTGTTCAACGATGGCTATAAAATATAACCCTTATGTTTCATTATTGGTTCAAAAACTTTAAACACAAATTTCATTAATTTTATACAATTTTTAAATTTTATGCAAACGTAACGGGAGAAATTACGCAAATTTTTCTTCATTTTTGAAAAAATGAACTCTGCGGAGGCATTTTAAGATATGCTTCCAAAAAAAAAACTTTCTGATTTGTATTGTTAGTTTTTTAATAGTTTCAAATTGTTGTAAAAAGAGATTATTATTTAAAATACTACTACTGTCCGGTAACTCGATTATCTAATTTTAACCTACATTCAAAGTATTTAATGCTATAGTTTATCCTATATATTATTGCGATAGCAGATTAAAAATTTCTCCATTTATGTATGAAGTGTTCAACAATTATTTTGTAATTTTTTTTCAAACATTATATATTTTTGTGATTTATTTGTAATGTAGCGTATCTACCACTACAAAAATACAATTCCAATTCACTAGTATATAAGGCATGATAACTCGATTCTATGGTGGGGTACCTTTTCATACATGACGGTTGACAGGGTCGATAAATATATCCCCACATTGGTGACCCGGACGTGATGCGAACACGCCTACGTTGACAGTAACACTCACTTAGATATGAACGCGCCTACTTCGATGGATGGTCCACATTGAACAGTTGATTTGCTATTTGTGACTGCTACGCTATCTACCTCCTCTCGCTGTTGCTACTCAGTCTCGATTACCCACATCGTACAACGTATTCACTCGACTGCTAAAGGCAACACAGAAGCGACCACGACCGTGAACTTAATACAGCTCTCAAGACCCGAACTCAAATGAACGGAGATCTTAATACAGCTCTCTCGGCTTCTCACAAAAACAACAATGAATCAACTAGTGATATCCGTTCATCGAATTCTATAACAGATATAATTCTGGTGGGAGTATATAAGACACTAGTATATAAGACATGTTAACACGATTCTATGGTGGGGTACCTTTTCATAGATGACGGTTGACAATACTTGTATACTAGTGAATTGGAATTGTATTTTTGTAGTGGTAGATAAGCCGCAGTACTCCCCCACCACGGTATGATTTGTTATGGGAACGTGGAGGACTTTGTGACTCCACAGATTTAACGTGCATCAGTCACCATTTACTACACTGGGAGTCGTGGATGGAGATCGAACCCATGACCCCGAGATTAAGAGAATATATATGGAGTATATATTCTCTTAATCTCGGGGTCGGAAATATATAGAGTATATCCTGAAAAAATATTTTCTGGATATACTCTATATATTTTCTGGATCAACCTTCATCTATCAAAAGGTAGCTCAAGATGGAATCAAGTTAGTCATGTCTTATATACTAGTTATTTGATATTTGTAGTGATAGACTCTCAGGAATTACTTTGTCTTTACAACTTCAAATAAACTCGTCGATCAAAGTTATCTGCAATTATTTGAAGGTCAAGAAAAATAACTTGCCTTGTTTGGGTAAGGGATATTCAATATTGAAATAGGTCTCGTAATACTCCAATACCCTTGCACCGAACTTTAGTGCGTACTTGGTCTTGTTGACTTGGTCTGCGGAAGAATACACTCTGAACTGAAAAAACAAGTCGTCCATTTTTAAACATTTTCTTATTTATTATCACAGTTCATAATTTTGAATAATTTTTGCTTCAGTTGAAATGCGTTCCATTGAACATCTTTACTCAATTTTATGGTTGTAAGTATTTTCGAATCATAAACTTTAAAAATGGCTCAAGCTTCTTAAAAATACTAACCATCTCAAAATTTCCGAACTATGTTCAATGAAACACATTTCAATGACTGCAAAACCTAGTGAAAAATATTAATTACTAGCTGAATTACCCGCTCTCCTTACGGGGTAAATAAAAATAATGAATCAGAACTGAAGAACACGACGATATTTTGCACAAAGAACTTACCGGCACAATAAAAAATAATAATAATTTTTTTTAATTATCTTTCGTCCTTGCCGATGGCTTTATGTTTTTAGATTAAGCAAAACACGTTTTTATAAGTACATTCCATCAAAATAAAGATCTTCGGGAATGATGCTTGAAACCAACTCATGATTGTTAAAATATAAAACAATTGATTTTTATTTAGTACTTTTCGAGAGAAAGGTACAACATCTATATTAACACTGAAAGGAGAAGCATTTAATTAGGTTCCAAGTATAATAATTTTACCTGCATTAATAAATATAGTATTAATTCAAATTGCAGACATTACCATGATACGAAAAGCTCCTAATACCAAAATTAATCAAGCACCATTGACTGGTCAATACGGCACCCTGCTTGCGCTGACCACAGTGCTGAGGTGAAATATCATCCATCCGTCAGGCTACACGTGGGTGGTTTTCCTCACCATACAAAGCAAATGC
This sequence comes from Parasteatoda tepidariorum, assembly GCF_982258835.1. Classification (NCBI taxonomy): domain Eukaryota; kingdom Metazoa; phylum Arthropoda; class Arachnida; order Araneae; family Theridiidae; genus Parasteatoda; species Parasteatoda tepidariorum. Next base: position 115,398,170 of record NC_141760.1, read on the forward strand.
GGGTAAGTTTCCTGAAAAAGTTCTCCGCAAAGGCAAATTTCTCCTTTACCTTTTGGATTGGGATCAAAATGACAAGGGCACGGAGTTGAACAGTCGTAAATTCAAAATTGGGTAGGCTGTTCAACGACTGTTAAAATAAAATAAAATAGAAGATAACTGAAGCAAATAGATAGTTGGAAATCTCGACTAAATCTGAACCGGAATAGATGCGTTTTGGAGACAATGACCAAGGAACCAATTTAGCAATACAATATTGTTTTGACTGTCCCAGTCACAAAATTGTCATTTGGCAGATCGTCGTGTCTCGACCCGATGGCCTCCTGTGTCGTGAGCAAGACAACGACCCCAAGGAACGGCAGGTCCGATGATCGCGTTATATCAAATATTTTCCGGGCATAACTGATTCACCCATATATTAATTCCATAGTATAGTTCGTCTATGGTAAGAACTTCTCCAGCCAAAGAGTCTTCTACAGCTACGGAAACAAGAATAGTACATTTCATTGAGGGTATCTTCTCTTCAATAGGCGATCGCAATGACCGAATACGCCATCTGGAGATAAGACCACTCTAGGGCTTTAGGCACCGCTTGGCGCGGTCGAGAATAAACGCTTTGAAAACCGCAAATATGGTAATCCTACCTATTAATGCGCCACACCTTATCTTGCAGCAACCCTGTTTCGTTGGTCTAGGACAGGGGATGCCAAACTTTTTTTATCATCGACCCCTACATAATTTTTCGAAATCTCCATCGACCCCCATAAAAGTAATTTTCTGTTAATTAAAATAAAACTCTATTAGATACTGTGTTTGTACATTTATTTTGTGATTTTGAACATTTATTAAAGTAATAGTATATAGTGTAACAATAGTTTTATGAAAAATATATTAATATTGAAATATAAATACCTTAATATTTATGAAATAATAAGTAAGAAGAAATAATAAGTAAAGTAACTACGGATTTATTGCTTCTTAATCAATGACATGGGTATGCCTGGTGTTTTCTTTTCCTGCAAGTTTCGTTATATTGGGTTCAAAATTGGTCAATTTTAATCTGAAATCCCCTCGAAACTCCACATTTAATTTATTTCTGTTCTTAGTTAAGATTGAATTTACGTGACTGAAACCGGTTTCAACCATATAGGAACTTGGAAATGCTATCATAAATGGCTGAGCTATTTCGTAAAGTCTTACATATTTTTGCATTATATTTATATTTGTCCAAAATTTGCTTATCGTTAATTTTTTAAAAATCATCTTTGCTTTAAATCCCCATAATAATTCAGCAAGCTCATCTTGCAGGTTGATGTCCACGTTTTCAATTTGAGCAGAAAATGGCACAATAATCCTATCAGAGATGTCAATGTTTTCCAAATCAACAAAACGCAGTTTAAAATCGTCGCTCAATTTTTGAAGATTACCTATATATATTTCCAAGTCTTCTTCTTTTATTTCTAATTGTCACATATCTGAAAAATACTGATAATTTTTCGACCAATCGACCCTTCCGGTACGGATCGACCCCCATTCGACCGCCTGGCTTAGATCGACCCCCGCTTATGTTAAATAGACCCCTGGGGGTCTATATAGACCACTTTGGTGACCTCTGGTCTAGGAGGATAATGGTTGATGTTGATTGAGAAGCTATTTCATTTGTGTTAACATTTTTTTTTCCTGTCTGAAAAACAGTTAAAAATTTAATCAAACTTAAAATTTATCAGATTTCTTGAAAGAGAATAAGAAAACTTAGGTCGCTGAATTCTCTAGAATCGATCAAATTTTTTTTAGGGTCGTAATAAATTGTTTATTTTGAAAGATGCAAAGCTGTTTATTGTGAAAGATGTATTAAAGACTTATTTTTCTTAGATATCTGTATGCGACTTCAAAATAATACTGAAACAGTGCTAGAGATTTCTAAATTGCTATCTAGTTAAAGTGATTAAATTTCCAAGGTAGTGTTTAATTCCTCATTTTTAAATAAGAGAACATGAGAGAGCAATGACTTAAAAAATATTAAGAAGTTTCTTAAAAAATTAAAAATATATAGTTTCCTTCCATGTTTTATGTAAAATAACATAGAAGAACTCTTTTTTTTTTACATATTTATGCAAAGAATTGCCAAAATATTTCTATCATATTTTATAGATGCAATTAAATGGACAAATTACATAATAATCATAGTCTCAACTGCAAAGGTCATATTGTATTCACAATGCATGTTGATTTTCAATTCAATACTTTCAAACATGAATTTTCTAAATAACTTTCAGATAATATGGTGAATAGATTTCAAAATAAATATGTATAATGCAGATTTTATTATTGCATACTATTAGTCAATTAATTTTATGAAGTAGACCTAAGAATTCACCAACTGCTGCATTTTTCCACTGATTACTGAATTTTTATTTACAAAATACGGAATAATTATGAAATTTAATGAATTGGTAAGCGTGGTTGGTTTATTACTAAACAATTGGGTGACTTATTTTTAGTTTCTTTTATTTCTGAAAGAAATACCAAGCAATTTTCAACTATTTTATTAGCAGATTTAAATTTGGTATTAATTATAGTGGGTAATATTATGAAAATACCTTTAAAATGAAAAATTACACAAGAAAAGGATTCAATTTTACATTGAGCAGTAAGAAAACAGGTTTTGATATCGGAAAATTTCAAATTCTCAATTACGACGTCAAATATGGCATTTATTAGATTGTTTTTTCAATATTTTAGAATATATCTCTATTAGGTGTATCTCTAGATTGCTATAAAACACAGAAGAAATGTTAATGTATATAAATATTTGTATTTCTAATGTTCATTAGCAATTCTGGCTACTCTCAGTATTTGGAAGGAATTAATAACATTTTTCAAAACCTGGAAGATAAGTTTATGTACTTTTATTTACACTTCCCACAGAAGCAAGCTAGGACTGCCACCAAATTTTACTATATTCAACCATTTGTCTAATCCATGAATCTTAAATTATACGAGGAGAATAATATGATCTCAATATATCAAATTACAACACTATTTATAAAAAATTGTGGGAAATAATTCTGTATGTTTTTCATTCTGAATTCTGCAGCACCAAGATAATATTCCCTCATGTCAAATTTTGAGTTATAAATGCTATTTTAATGAGTAATTATAAATGCAAATGAGACATGAAGACTTAATGAGAGATGAAAAATCCATTTTCTTGAGAAAAATATGGAAAAAGATTAAGCAAAGTAAAAACATAAATCGAAATTTAGGGAATGCGCTAAGATTTTCAATTTAGTTTATCATCATGTATATTGTACATGTTTAACTTGACATCCAATATAAAGCTCAACGAAAATAAAACAGAGTTTTATTTTAAAAAAATAAAGATTAATAGATAAATTATGTGTTATCATTCCTTTCTTTCCGTCAAGAACCAAGAATATAATAATGTAAAAAACAAAGCATAGTAATGTAAAAAACAAACTTCTATATGCAAAAGTTCTATACAAAGTTTTTGTCAACACAAATTTATCCTGTCCTAATCAATCATTTACAATTATCATGTCATATACTTTAATATTTTAGTAACATCCAAACAATCTGGAGGTTATAAACATGTTATTTATAGCTGGAATATTTAATTGCTTTGCTTTTTTAGTAAAATAAAACAATTAATACAAATTACTTTTATTGGACCCTAATTTTTTTATTTTTTCAGAAAATTTTTATTTTATTTTATCTCCTTCTTAAAAAAAGAAAAACAGTTCATCTTCGCTCTCAATTGTTCTTCTAAAAACAATTTCTGATGATGAAGGTTTTTTCATCTATTAATGTTGATGGAAATCGCTGTAACAATATTGGGAGAACATCCGTTTTTTTTTTCTCCTTAAGTTACGTTTGAAGCCATTGCTAAAGATGTAAAAAGTAAGTCCTGCTTTTACAAGCGCTGTGGAGAGCAACTTGGAGACTGATCTGGTTCGCCAAGAATGCCAAGTGGTGCCCAAATCGTGAGCCTTTCCTTGAAAGCGACCGGTTCCATGCCTTGGGTTCCTTCCCTCTCCTCCTCTTTTCCGTTGTATAGGAATGTACTAGTATGATATTTCTTCTTTCTTTAATATTTTTCGTATTTGATTGTTAAAATTATTTTTTAGCATTTTCATGACGCTTTCTTTTAGAACTATGTTTAATGTAGTTTTCAGTTCCATATAGCTTCCTAACTTAAACGATTTTAATCTACTCAAAAATCAAGACAAAAACTTTCCTTCTTCTGTGATTCTCCACACGCTAGTAGTGAAAGCATGCGAGGTGTTGCCATAGGTAGAGAGCTCTGCTCTAGGGCACCTGTAGCCCCACCAATAGAAGAAAAAGATTCCTTTTCTCTGGCCGGCCCGAGCCTGTCCTAAACAGTAACCCCACACCCTTACTTGAAATAGTTATACCTCGTTACCATGGTCACCGCCACGAGTCCAGACGAATGGCTAGGAGAGTTCTTACTTTAGACAAACTATGTACGGTATCGAAATATTCAATAAAAATATGTTTTTTTTTGTTTGTTTTTTTCTTTAATTTCTGGAGCAGAAAAGGAAAGAAAAATATGGATTATCTTACTTGTTTCCCATTTGCCGTTGTTTGCGTCGACTTGAAATCGCATACAATGAAACATACCAGATACGTCACCATGGGAACGGATTTTTGGAATGTCGTCACAACTAGGCTGGAATTTTGTCTGGGTTTTGTTGCCTGTTTCAAAATTATTGAAATTAATTACGATTATTTACATACGAGTACATAACGATTGCATCAACAAAATGTAACAAAAATACGACTTGGGTTAAACATATTGGCTACTAAGTAATTTTTGCAAGCAATTCTCTCTCGACCTTTATCTCAAGTAAGTTTGTTTTGTTTCTTCTATACATTATGAATGCTGAAAATTGGTAATATTTTATTACTTAAATTATTTTCTTACGTTTCGCCAATATTAAGCCGTAAATTGCAGCAGCAACAACAAAAATGCATAAAATTAGAAATATGTTCTGTTTCAATTTAGAAATTTACGAAAAAGAAAGTTGGATTTTTAGAAACTTTTTAAAAAAATTAATAAAGAAGGAAAGATATTAGGAATTTTAAATTGTTATAAATAAATAGTAATATTTATAATTGCAATCACTGGCAAATTATTAAACGCACTATAATATTCTAAGTAAAATCTTAATTGTCAGATAATACTATTCAGCTTTATTGTTTTTATATAACTGAATATTGTTTACGTTCGTTACGTTACGTTACGCTTTGCACTTCTTTACGTTCGTGAATCAATGGATTAAATTAGACGATATTTAATACAAATTAGACAATTGTATAAATTTGATAATATCTTATATAGATATAGAATATTTATTATATCAGGTATTATAATAGTATATTATAATAATTCAATCAAAGTATTAGGCGCACTGCAGTTTTTTTAATAATTACATGTTTTGCGCGAGTTTATAGGCAATACTTTTATATTTAAACATACATGTAATGGGTTTTTTTATTCAGGAGACGTTTCATATACTTTCTATTTGTATTTATTTTTAGCCAATTTCATTATTATGTAAACCAATTGATACACGAACGTAAACAAGTGCAAACAAAACGTAAACAAGTAATAACAATACAGCTGTATAGCATCATCAAATAATTAAGATTTCACATAGAATCTTACAGTGCGTCTCATAATTTGAATGGGAACGTACATCAAAAATTAAAAAAAAAATATTTTTTTTTTAAGTTTCAGTGTATTGAAGTTTCTTAAAATGTCCTTTAGGTGCTTAAAATAATCAAAGAAGACGTGATACATTCCGATGAAAATAATGACTTACTTGGACTGGCATATTAGAGAGGGCTATATAATTTGGACTGTGCATCAGAGAAACGGAGAAAGTAGTTTTAAAACTTGGCTCATCAAAACAAGGAAAAGCCCTTCTAGCATATGTGGGTTGAAATTTAGAAGTAGCCAATGATCTGTAAGAAAATCTCTCAAAAATTACACAAATCATGCGTAGAACGATTCTTACGAATGCCTCAAAATAATTCAATATATCTGGCAAAATAATATACAGTCCTATATATATACACGGTGATTCTAAAAAGATGGGCAAAATTTTAGGAAGTGATGGTACACACCCAAGCAAACAATTTTTATCAAAGAATGCATGGTCGAAAACAAAAAGCAAAACCGCTAGAGGGCGCCGAAGTTTATGTTCTTATATGAGGCAAAAACACACAAAGAACAATGAAGTTAAGTTATAAACGGAAACTTAATGGCATGTGATTACAATAAGTGTTCAAAACAGTGGTCGGCAGAGGCTATGCAAGCAGTACAACGGCGAAGAAAAGATAGGCGAATATTCTGAAACACACCAGGCATATCACGAACTTTCCCTTCAGCCGCCCGAAAGCTTGGTGACAAGTAACGCAGCGCAGTAACTCGCAACAGGAATAGAGCCTTCATGTTCGCATCAAACAGCTTTTCAAATGCGCCAGCACCTTCGCGTTTTGTTTTCGACCATGCATTCTTTGATAAAAATTGTCTACTTGGGTGTGTACTAAAAAACTATCACTCCCTAAAATTTTGCCCATCTTTTTAGAATCACCCTGTATATATATATATATATATATATATATATATATATATATATATATATATATATATATATATATATATATATATATATATATATATATATATATATATATATATATATATATATATATATATATATATATATATAAGGTTAATTATTCTTAATTTCGAAGTATCGCATTTATCAAATATATTACGAAAATAAATGCAACTTCAAAATAATCTTTAAGTTTTATCATAAAAATTTTGATTTATTTTATTTTCTAATTTTATTTATTATGTTTCATGCATCTAACTATAGATGTATATATATATATTGTATGCATGTATACATATACTACATATTGTATGCATGTTCTAAGTGCTTACTGATCGTCTTAAAAAAAAACACTGGTTGAAACGGTTAATTTTATAAATTATTTCCCCCCAGAAGCTAGAGCAGAAAATGAAAAAAAAAAGCTTGAATTATCAACTATGAAGTTAAAATTAAATCGTTCACGTTCTTAAAAGTGGATTTAAAAAAAGGAATTTTTGCGAAGGTAAAAATAGCTGTTATGAATCTTTAATTGCAAAATCAGCTTAAATACCTTCAAATTTCTGAATAAGTAATGAATGGAATAATAATTGAATATTCTTACGAAGATAATGGAAGCTGATGAATTGGTGCTGTTGATCCATTTAAATAGGTTGCTTGCCCCTAGGGCATTTTAACCGATCAATCAGCCTGATAAAAATCAAAGGAAGGCTTGACCTTGATAGCGTGAAAGGCTTTTTTGCTCTGAACTTACCAAGAAGGGAGTGACATTTAAGAGCAAAATGAACGCATTGAATGCCAGTCGAAACCGGATCATCACTTTTCCCATCTAAAGTGCTCATTTCATTATTATTTTAACAAATATAGAATTATTATGAATATTTTAAAATATTCACAAAAAAAAATTTATTTTGCGCTTGTTTCTCAAAATTTTTCATTTTATAGAAATACGCCCTTGTAATTTCTTTTATAACAACCGTCTTTGAACAGTCAACACCATTTTGGGATTACAACTACTAATGTTCAACTCAGTAGTTTTGAACTCAATCCGGAAGACAAGGGAACTCCTGGGTAAAGTTTGCATTTGAGGAGGACTTCCGAAGAAGAGTCACATGGGTTCCGAGAATAGATCTTTTCCCCCTTTAATCAGTAATGATTTTTAAATATTTAATCAATAATAATAATTAAATATTTCGTTTATTTGAGTGAAAATATTTAATTAAAAATTCAGGCATAAAAGAAGCAATAAAATTTAAGAAATTTATATATTTCTTCGAATTAATATAAAATATATTTTATTCAATATAAAAATATATTGAATAAATTTTAAAAAAAAAAGCTTTTTATTTATAAAAAAATTTAATCGTTTTTTTTTCTCATGGAACTGATGAATTCCAAATAAAATAACCGAATTTAGCCGACCATGTGGCCGAGTGGTTAGCGTGTCTTTTTGCGGAGCCATTGGCAGCGGGTTCGAATTCTGCTCTGGGCATGGATGTTTCTTTCCCTCTCTGTGTTCTATGTGCTATCCTCTTTGTGTGAATGTGTGCATGTAACCTACCCTATAAACGGGTTTGTGGTTGTGGGACGTGGGCGACGCTGCTCCACCGCCGTGGCTTCGCCACTGGGTAACGAGAAGAGAGTAGCAGTTTTGGCATTTCTGTGGCCAATGGTACAAACCCCAAGTGTCCGCCATTTTATTCTCTTTCAGCTTATACAGTGCCTGTCCAAATTAATAGACGCACTATAAGATTCTAGGTAACATCTTAATTATTAGGTGATACTATACAGTTTTATTGTTTTTATGTGACTGAAACCGGTTAGCACCGGTTAGCAACGTTAGTGTATCGATTGGATAAATGAGACGATATATTATATAAATATAGAATATTTATAATATCAAGCATTATATCAGTAATTTATAATAATTAGATCAAAGTATTAGACGCACTCTAGTTCTTTTTAATAATTACATGTTTTGCATGAGTTTATAGGCTTTTATATGTAAACATAGATGTAATGGGTTTTTATTTAGGATATTTTTTATATGCTTCCTATTTGTATTCATACCTATATCTGGTTCATTCCTCTCTTAGAGCTGAAGCTTACCTTCTCATGACGTCACCCCGTACACAAATCTCGGAGATCGCAAGCTAAGGTATTATGAAAACTTTGCATCATTCTCCCCGTAAAAATAAGTGCGACTTTTTCTTGATATTAGCTTCCCAACTTCACTCAATTAAACTTATTATTTTCGTTCTAAAACATGATTAAAAAATACTTTCTCGACCATTAGATTAAAAAAAAATCCCATTTTAGACTACTTTAAACTTTTCTAGATATTTTACTAGTTGTCGAAAATGACGCCATAAATACTTTATTTTAAAAAGTTCTGTTTTGACTTTTATTATTAATAAAAATTAAAGCATATATCAACACTTTTTTAGTTACATATTGCTTGGTAGCAGTAAATTGGGTTAAATTTAAAATCCTGATTTTAAAATATGCTAGATAATAGAAATTTATTAGTAATTTTACAATTGTTTATGGATATTTAAGTTTAAGATTATATAATTTATAGATATTTAAATTTAAGAGAATATAATAAAAAAAATCATAAATATTTAGAATAACTACATTAAAAAATATGTTATGAAATTAGGAGAATTTTAACTATATACTATACATTTTATTTATACTTTTCATTTACGTTTTAATTTTCGTTGATTTTATCCATTTTTTTAATTTTTTCGCCTGCCTTTCTTTTTGAAGTAACGAGGCGCTTCCTACTTAGATAATGAATTTTTATAAAAGTTCTTAAACGATAGAATAAACGTATTCCTGTTTCATATTAACTGACTCATTTCGTTTGCGACGTTGAATCCATTCTATACATAGTTATTAATTTACTTTAGGGTCCCGCAGTGGACTGATCGTTAAGACACGGTTCCCAGCAGATCACCGAAGTCAAGCATCACTGGCTACGGTCAGTGTGCGGGTGGGTGACCACTTGGATCAGCCTGAGTAGGGACCGAGGGTGTGCGGTATGGGTCCTCGTTAAACTGTGCTACCGTAAAGTGCCCGACTTCACGCGCAGGTCGTCGGGCTACCGAAGCGGGGGTGCCATCCCCTCCGCAGAGGATCAAAATTGAGATGGCATGTCATCCTCCGGGATGTTTCCCAGACCGTCGCCAATAGCCCATTGTGCAGCTCTAGTGCGACGTAAATTAACAACAACAACAACATTTACTTTAGGGAACACGTGGAAAATTATAATTCTTTTCCTTTTGTAATTCTATCTGAATTTTTGCAAGTTGCAATCGCGCAAACTGGTATTTCGTTTATAGTTTTAAATTTTTGTAATTTACTGCAAAAATCAGAGGAGAGTCATTAGAGAAAACAACGAATGTCTTGGAATATGTCACAAAAAGGAACGCTCCGTTCTTGAAGTAAAAGTGACGCCGTTACATCACTAGAGAAAATCAGAGGCGGCGAGAGTTTCTTCAAAGGAGTGTTTCTTCTATTCTTTTAGCTCTGTGAGGAAGTAGCATCATCTGGGCCCAGCAGTGCGCGGTCAACCATCAACAATTCTAAACATTGTGAGAGAAACTTATCATCACGTGATTTCAGTGACAGCAATCACCGTCTTTAAATGATAACAAAAGTAGGACAAGTTTCGACTTCAACAAATGTGTCATGCTTTCCACTTTAAGTGTGAACTTTCGGACGGAAATTTCTTGAATCGGTGACAATTACTCAATAGTTCAGAGTACAGAGTTCATATATATCTACTAGCTATTTATGAATTTCAAATCTCGATTATTTATAAAAAATTGAGATAATATTTGTTTATCAGGGTTCCCACGGTTCTTAAAAACCCTTGAAAGTCCTTGAATTTAGTTGAAAAAAATCAGGGCCCCGAAAGGTCCTTGAATTCTGCCATAGGGTACTTGAAAAGTACTTGATTTTTTTTAGGATTTGAAATGATACTAATCTTTCTTACAGAAAAAAAACAGTAAAAATATAATAAATAAATTCAAAGGAAGATTATAGAAATTCTGATAGATGCAATTTTCAATGCTTGAAGAGTGAAAAGGGGTTAAAGGAGATGCAAAACTTTTCTCTCCTAGATTTTTCACACAAGATTATTATTCATCTCTCTGATGTTTTGAAAGCTGAAATTTCTAGCAAATTTTAGGTTTTGTAATCATAGTTTTTGAATGATATATAGTGTTTAATCGATTTAGAAATATGTTCCATGGTGTTAACTTCATTATTATGACAGGTTAATAGTGTTATCCTATTTGTTCTTTTGATTTATGTACAAAGGATAACTAATTTTAATTTGTAAAGTCATAAAAAAATAACTATGAGGTTAAATTTAGGATTTTATGTTCCTGAAGCTTATAGATGGCAGCACTTTTTTTACGATTTTTACTCATTTAATGTTTTTCTGTTTTATTTTTTCAAGATTTTCAAAAAATGGTTCAGCACTTGATTTATTTATAAAGTTTTCTTAATGGTTTTGCAATTTATATTATATTTTGATGTGGCTATTCTAACTGTAACTTTATTTTTCTTATTTGTGGGCGTTTCTTTATTGTGTCTTATTTTGAGTACTTTTAAGTCATTATTATGACTTACTTTGTGATTGTTTGTCATTTTTCTTTTCTTTCCATTTACATTTTTCCATTTGTTTTTTTATCATTTGATTTTCCAATATGGTTCTTCGGGGCACTGTCAGGTTTTGATTTCACCACTGACATGGGAAAGGCTCCTATGTGTTTGCAGGCAGTGTGCCCCCTGATGAAGTGCTATCCTGCTAACAGGCATATCTTAAATTTTTATAATTTTTTTTTTCATGCTAGAATTGTTTTCCTGACTTTATAAATTAAAATAAAACAAATTTAGATTTAGCTGCTTTATTTAGATTATGCTTTATTTATTAGATTATTTGCTTTATTAGCTGCTGTATTTCGATTTATTATATTAAAAGTTATTTATTTTGTCTTTTTCTGAATTTGTACGTTAGTTTCTTTCTATGATTGGATATTTAATTTTTTTATCAGTTATAATCGAATTTTTACATTTAGTTTTTACTGCTAATAAATAAAATTTAGTTCTACAGGTTTCATTGTTTATGAATAAACATTATGATTCACATTAAACTGATTCTTGATTTATGGATTGGAATTCATATAAAATGTTTTACAAATTGCGGTTTAAATGAAAGTGATTAATGAATCACATATCGAATATTACTTTAAAGTGATTTGAAAATTACTTATCAGGGTATTAGTATTAAGGTATTTTATAAATCACGCACCATGATTCACATTAAAGTCATTTATCAATCACATGATCATGATCTCAAATAAAGTTATTTCTAAATCAGGGCTCGAAAAACTGCCCGTCCGCCCGTCCTCGGCGGTCAAAAATTCCCCGCGGACAACAAACCTCACAAATCCGACGTCCGCGCGGACGGCCATTTTCCCGTTAATGTTTGTGATATATTTTCAATTTTTGTTATCTTACAAGAGTCTAGGGCCTCACTTCTAAAATGACCCTCTAATCTAGAAATAAAGCAACATACAGCGCATGGTGGAATTGATGTTTTCTTCGTCTGGGAGTACTGCAGCCGTTAAAAAAATGGCTTTTCAGTAATGAACTTACAAAAAAAACACGTTACGTACTGGTCTTAAACAAGAAGCGTTAAACGCAATTATGAACATCTATCTAAATGGAAAACCCCTTTTAGATTTCTGTGCAGAAACCTCTGTAAATCATTGGCTTGATTGTGAAACTGGCAAACGTCAGATTTGATTCATTTAATAACGCAGTACCCTCGGATAAATTGACATTCCAGATAACTTGACCTTTCTCATTTAAATTATTTCATAAAAGAAATACTAGGTTTTACTATTAGTAACCTAGTATTTCTTTTATTACTGTATAATGTAATCCTAGTAACTACTAATTCATTGTGCAATTTATATAAATATTAGTAATAAATAAGAGAAAATTATATTTTTATTTATTTAGAAGCTACGGGTTAGTTTCAAAGGAGGACGGGTACATTGTTGGACAAACCGTCCTCGGTGACGGGTAAAATTTCTGAGTTTTTTCGAGCCCTGTTCTAAATCATGTAATGTGATACGCATTTAATTTCAGAATCATGCCTCATGATTCTTATTCTAGTAGTTTACAAATCACGCATTGCGATTCACAAAAGAGAGATTTAAGAATTACCACTCACAATTCTCATCAAAATTGATTTAAGAATCACACATAGCTGTTCTATATTAAGCACCTTTCGCATCACAATTTGCATCATAATGATCACTATTTATATGAAATTTTTTTACTAATCACGCAACAGAATTCACATTAAAGTGATTTATGTATCAAACATTGTAATTTACGTCTTGTTAGTTCGTGCGTTTCGTATAATTTGCTATTCATATTGTTCTGATTTAAGAAACATACACCGCAATTCGATTTAAAATTACTAATCACACATTGTGATACGTAATTTAAGCACTCTTCTAGACTTACTTCACCTTTCTTGTAATTTTGATTTACATATAGTATATCTAGATTTGTATAAATGTTATTTAAAAATTACACTTAGTGAAAATAACATTTGATTCTACAAATGATTTTAATATGTTCAAAATACATTACTGATATTCTGAAGAAACAAAATAGATTATTTGTTATTAAAATTGGAACAGATATGTTAAATGGTTATATATTGATATTTTATCTAATTATATACCTAAAATTTGACCTCCTGAAAAATTGAATCCTGTACCTAAAATTTGATCTAACATATTAAGAAAAAGTATTTATATTTTAATAACCGTACAATCACACAAACTTTATCTATTATTTACTATGCTTGCTTAATGTAATATGCATTATTCAGTAATTCAGTTTCATTAATTCTAATTCACTTCATTAAATTTTTCATGAAAAGTTTCACTGATGCTAGTTTTTAAATGTTGGCTAGTATCGTTCGTATGTCAATTGAAATCTTTTTTTGTCAATTGGAATTTTTTAAAGTGATTTGAAACAGCAATGTAAATACCAACCATTTGTATTATTAGCTGACAAATTTAATAAATATTTTTTTTTGTTGTTGCCAAATTAGCATTATGCTTTAAAAATATGCAATATCTGCTTCTACTTAATTGTAAAATTTGGTTGACATATACTACTTTAGCATATAACTATAACACCGAATAGGTCCTTGAAAAATTGATTTTGGATCCTTGAAAATCATTGAAAGTCCTTGATTTTTTTTTTTTTTTAAATTGAGTGGGAACCCTGGTTTATTCACCAACGGTAAACAAAATATTTTCAGTTATGAAATTAATAATTATTCTGTTAATGTTTTTTTTAAATATCAAATTTATATAAAAATTTCAATCCACGATTGTCCAATTTAGAAATTTCCCCTTATGATTATCCGATTAAGAAATTTCCAATTAATGATCGTATAATTTAGTATCTTAACGATTGTCCAATTCAGAAAATTTTTATTTATGATAGTTTAATTTAGAAAATCCATAGCTCTATTTTAAAAAGAAACAAAAACTAATGGCTCTGAATTAACAATATTTACAAAAAGAGGAGAATAAATAATTAACTATACTTTTTTGTAAGTAAACAAACATAATGAATTTCAATAAATTTATTAACAAAAAAAAATGGATAAAAATGAAAAACCATTTTCTGAATGAGGTAGAGCTTAATTTAGCAGTTATTTATTAAAATTGTTCATTAACACACACATTATATATATATATATATATATATATATATATATATATATATAATTATTGTTATTTATAATATTATATAGATTGCAATGCAATATTGCAATATATTGCATATTAAAATTGTTTATTAATTAATTATTATTATTTTGTTATGTGGTTAAGGTGTTAAAAAAGATTATGTTTTTGAAACTATTAGGCAGTTTTGGACATTATTGATACCTTACGATTGCTTACAGACAAAAAATTACAATCAGCATAATTCAATGAGTTTCGAAGTTTAAGGTTTCAAATATTTTTTTTTGGGAAGTATTTATTGTTTATTCTACAGTTTCTTGTGAACTTTAAAAAAAAAGTTGAAATTGAGTTTTCTCTCTAATGTAACCTCAACTTCCTTGTAATGTAATTTTTAATTTTAAAATGGATGGCCGTTTGTATTTACATTAATATTAGGGACTATAGCCAACTCCTAGTAAAGCCTTCGTTGTTGCTTTCGGATCACTAGAGGATCCATTTTATTTTATAACAGCTCGTTGAACAGTCAACCCAATTGTTTTGCCTGTCAACGTTCAACTCCGTAGCCTTATAATTTTGAACCCAATCCAGAAGACAATGGAACTCCTATATAGGACGAAGTTTGCCTTCTTAGAGGACATATTGATGGAACTAACTCGCATTTGCGTTACATGGAGAGGAAAACCACAAGAGCCTCTCGCATTTAGCCTTACGGCAAGGGGACTCTAACCTATGATCCGTCTACCACTGAGGATATTTCACGTCAGCACTGTGGTCGGTGTGAACCAGGTGCAGCATTAATATAGACTAGCTGTCTCTGGGTATCGAACCCGGTTCACCTAAGTGAACGCTCTATCCGCTAGGCCAACATGGCTCCCACGGGATCCATGCTCGTTTAGTTAGCATATACGATACAATTACATATTAATCAAGTATATAGTATTTAAAAAAAATTCTCGCACTTCGTATTTATGAATTCTAAGTCAAATTAAAGTTGGTGTTCTAGCTTTTTTTTAACTTGTTTATTTGGAATTTTAATGATTTAATAATCTATTATTAATCTACTATTATCTAAGATTATATCTTTCATTAAAGATTGAAAATTAAAGCTTTACTAGAAATAGCGCTTCGTAATTTTTAAAACTTTTACGAAATTTTCTTCAAAGCGATAAATTTAGGTGATTTGTGGTTTTTGAGTGAAACATGTAAAATTACACATTTTTAGACTTTTTTTAATTAAATTTTATTGGGATTTAAAAACTGTTTTGGACGGCACTAAAAACTCTTTTAACGTTACATCGACTAAAATAAGAAAGGTACGTACTTTATTTCCGTCGCACTAGAGGTACACAATGGGCTATTGGCGACGGCCTTGGAAACATCCCTGAGAATGATTCAAAGATATGCCATCGCAATTTTGATCCTCTGCAGAGGGGATGGCTCCCTGTTTTCTTTGGTAGCCAGAGAGACCTGCTCGAGAAGTCCAGCATGTTATGGTAGAATAGTTTAATGAGAATTGATACCTCACACTCTCGGTCCCTACGCAGACAAAGTGATCACCCACCCGCTTACTGACCGCAGCAAATTATGCTTGATTTCGGTAATCTACTGGGAACTATCAGCCTACTGCGGGATCCATTAGAATAAAAATACTTATCAGAACATTTTTGTAAAACTGCAGAATTGTCGTAATTTTGTCATACCTCAGGTCTCTTTATACCATAAAATCTACAAAGGAATTGAATGTAAACAGATTAATCAGTATTTCATTCAATTATAGTGATTTTTAATGTATTTTTTTTTCTAAATACTTCCCTTAAATAAACATTCAATTCTTCATTAAAGGTTAATTCAATATTTTTTTCAAACTTTATATTCCTATTTTTGTTGAAGACAAAAAAAAGGGGGCTGAATTTCAATTTTTTTAAAATAAAGTATCGACCAAAAATAATTTAAATTGAAAATAAAAAAAGAGAGAGTCTTTATTAAAATAAAGTGTTAATAATAACCACTACTTCTTTTAAACTGAATGGAATCAGGATATCCTTAAGAGTTTAAATAAACATTGAAGTGAAAATACACGTGACTTTTTGATGGAATAATGTGTGTTTCTCATTGCATCAAACATGAATCGAAAATAATGAATAGATTGAAAGAAAGAAATAAGACTGCCCGTCATACAATCCTAGATGCTTCCTAGATGTAGGCACTTTCTATTTAACGAATTTCCATTTTGCGAATTTCTCTATGATGCGATTTTTTTTTTTCGAGGAACCAAGAACATTTTGGAAATTTCTTCCTAAAATAACTTCCAAGTAGCAAAGTGGATTTTCTATTTAACGAACTTTTCTTTAACCACTTCCCTTACTAATTACTTTTTAAAAAAATGCAAAAAATCAATAAATATATATTTTTTTATTAATAAATACAAGGTACTAAAACTAAAACATAATGTACAAGTTTTAAGTTGAAATTTGAATTTTTTTCTTTTTATGTGTAAGAATCATTTCATTTAAAATCAGTTTGCTATAAAGTTAAATATGAGTCTTGGTATGATAGTTCTTGAAACAAGGGACAACAAAAAGTGATACTTTTCAAACGTCAGTGAAGGAATACGCCATTTTTTTTTCTCTTTTTTTACTCATATTGTTATGTAAATTCAGCAACCATCGTATATACAATAGCACAAAACACATGTGCAGTCCCACAGGCTACTATTAAAACTCCCAAATAAAACTTGGCAATCACAGCAGTTTATGTTTTTCGCTTCCAACCGAGAAAACACGTGATAAAACAAAATGTACTGACAAATTCTGCTAAGCCCGAGTTTTCTCGGGATGATATATATTTGCAATACATATACCCGAGTTAGCTCGGGATAATCAGGAAAGTGGTTAAGACAAAGAATATATACTTTCCCTACTTCCAAAAATATTTCGGAACATTTGAAACTTGTTAATGCATTTTATGGGAAAAATGATCTTGAATTGATTTTTGCTGCCACTTAACTTCCAGAGAAAGCGCTAAAATTCCTTTTTGTTAACATTTCACATAGGAATGCATGCCGAAAATTCACTTACGAGAAAGCATAACAGAAATTTCTAAAGAATGGAACTAGGATGTTACAGATCGTTCTATTCGTAACAGTTTTGCTAAAGCTGGATTCTTAGTCAAAGCGAAGAATTTGTAAAATGTGGAGGACGAAAATGACATTCCTTTAAAAGAACTTTAAAGAAATATGGGTACAGCTAAGAGAAAACCAAGAAATTAACTATGATGCACTGATTAATGATTTTCTTTTTATTGATTCTGAAGCTGCAGCCGCAGAAACATTAAATTGGATCGGATATTTTGGACTGTGTGAAAAATAAAAACAATACGGCAATAAATTGTGAGGAAGATGAAGAAATCACTAAGCCTTCGTGTGATAAAATGTTGAAATCATTTGAAACAATTCGATAGCAGATATATCAATTGCTATTTTAATTATGCGTAGTGTTTATGAATTTGAAACCTGTTTTTCGCTGTGTAAGTATTTAAAAGGGTGATTTTCTATTTAACGAATTTTCCATGTAGTGAACTTTTTATCGGGATTTAGCGATTTCGTTAAATAGAGGTCCGACTGTATTAATTTTTCGTGTATTATCTGTTCATCTGTTTTACCCATTTTTGACCAAATGTGCGAATTCAATAAATATTTTTTAATTTACACCGCGATGAATATTTTTCATGAATTTTATTTTTCAGCTGTCTTCAAAGGTTTTGGGAACATATATAAAAATAAATTAGTATTCATTAAGTGTTCCTTATACGCATCATTTTATTTCTTAAATAAAAATTTTAGTGAGCGAAACTTATTTTTGTGTCTTAATGAATGCAATTGAAGCATATTTAAAATTTAATACTTAATCTTAAATGGGTTAAAAAAGTTTTAGTAAATTACATTTCGTAGTTCCTTCAAAGCCAAAAATGCCACGATTTTCATTTCATTCAGCACTTATTGATTAGAATAATCTTATCCAATCCATATAACATAAATATTTTTTAAAAAAAACTACTGAAAACACTTAATAAAATAATAAGTCTTTCACAAAATTTTGAGAAAAAGGATTATTTTGATTATTATTTTAATATGGGAAGTTCAGAAACCTATATTTTGAATTCAACCTTTTTGAATGTAAATGATTTTCGGATCACGTATTTTGAGTTTTATTTCAATTCAAAGCAGATGGGATGATTTTTCATTCGCTTAGAGTTCTGAAACTTTTTACGGAAGTCTTCACTTATTCCTTCAAACGTGTGAAAATTAAAAATAATTTAAAAAAATAATTAAAATTGATAAAAAGGGAGAGTTGGTTAAAATTGACTTGAAATTCTGCGAATTAGAAGCAGATTGTTTTCCTGTTTCTTAAAAAAAAAATCCAGCAATTTTCTTTAAAAAAAAAAAATCACTAGTTTTCAATTTTGTTCCTTTTTCTCAGTTATACAATGTAATTAAACTATTTAGCACCTACAGAACGTTAAATAGGCGATTGAGAAATTAATTATTTAAAAAAGCTACATAAATTAAAATTTAAACGAAACAATTACTGTTTTTACTTAATGTGTTTTAAACAATGTATTATTTTAGACAAGAAATTTAACATTAAAAAATTGTCGAAGTCTCGTATTTTGAGAAATTTCAAAATTCGACGATCCCTTTCAAAAATAAGTACGAAGACACTTTTGAGTAGATATAGGGCCAAGGTGAAAAATTTTAGGATCGGCTTGACCAGTAGTAGCATTTTTAATGTTGACTAGTTTTTCGAAAATTTCAAACTGTAAATCATGGCTCAGGGGATAAAACATCCAGTGAGGTGAAACATATTCGAATTACGGCGATGACTGGTCAATACGAATTCCGCACCCGGCTCGCACCGACCACAGTTCTGAAGTAAAATATCCCCAGTGGCAGATGGATCATAGCTTAGAGTCCTTTTGCCGTCATACTAACCGTGGGAGGTTTACGTGTTTTTTCTCTCCATGTAACGCAAATGGGAGTTAGTTTAATCGAAAAGTCCTCTGCGAAGGAAATCCCCCCCCCCAATACTTGATGCAGGAGTTCCCTTGTCTTCTGGGTTGGGTTCAAAATGACAAGGTTACGGAATTGAACACAAGTCGTCGTAAACCCGAAAAATTGGGTCGACTTCTCAACGACGGTTTTAAAATATAATAAAAATATGATAATAGGGTTAATTTCTGAAACCTGCCCGTAAGTTTAAATATTGTTTAAAACATTATCCACTCATAAAATTTCATGTTTGAGTTTTTGGATCACTTGTCAAATATGAAATGCATGTTTGTTTACAAACATGAAATTTATTAGTTACAAAATAAATCTGAAATAATCGCAAATTACAATAGATTACTCTTAGTTCGATGAACAGTCATAAAATTTAGAAAAACAATATGAAATCACTCGAGTTGGCAACCAAATTTCTGAAATTTCGAACAAGCGTAAACTAACCTGAACATACCGGGAGTGATAACAGCATCGTGAATAACATGAATTTTGGAACATTTTCAATGAAAAAAGCGGCTGGTGATTTTTTAACACTTAATATACCGGTTAAATGACAGAACTTTTCCTTCAAAAATGCGCACATCATCTAATTACTTTTGCACATTTGAATTCATGACTTTTTCTAACAATTATAGATAATTAATATTCTATAATTATTTTTTTGTATTTTGTTTGTTTCGAATAATACTTGTCGTATACTTATTTCTACCACAACCGGCCGTTTGACCGGGAGAACAATTTATTGCTTTATAAGGTTATCGGATCAGAAATGACGATGAATGCGTGTTCAACGTATTGCATTCGATTAGTTGCCAGGGTTTGTTTATTTAAATCACGATTTAAATCAACTGATATTTTTTTAAATATATATTGATTTAAAAAATTAAAAAACAGTGTTTTAAGTTATAAGTACTTTTATTATTTTCTTTTCCTGTGTTAAATTCCAACACATTTGAAATTACATTTTTAAAAATCTTTTGATTCTCGAGATTGAAAGATTAAAGTAAACATTTAATGCCGTCTTAATACAAACCTGCATAGCTGTCGAAAGTAGTTAATAAACATGAATTTTTTTTCACAAAAAAATACAAATAATATTAATTAAAATTCTACCTTTTTTTGAAAAAGCATGAAATTAAAACCTACATTATATTTTAATGGTGGAAAATGTATATTTCAGTATTTTCTATAAAGAAATTTTGTGAAAAAAAAATTCCAATGTGTACATAGATTATCTTAAAATTTTTCTTAGCTTGACTTATCTATATTGATATAGGATTAAAAATGAATATTTCAATATAAAAATATGTAGATTAAATATTTTTTTTTTGATGAATGAGTGCGTTTATAAGCACAATCTGTAACATTTATTTTGTCATTTTAAAAATCAAGAGAAAAAAAAAAGAAATCACAATTTTAAATTAAAATTATGGTTTGTTAATTCAAAATTTGTTTCAATAGTTAAAGTATTCTTTAAATTCTCTATTTCATCTAGTCCTTAAATGTCAATCATGCATATGTTTCTAAATGATTGCCATACATTCAAAGCTATGTATTATAATAGAAAATTATTTTAGGTAGTTAGAGCTTCTAAAATATTGTTATAATATAGTTTTAATGTTAATTTAATTTCAATTAAACATTTATAAAGTTTTTTTAATCATAAATCAAAGTTCTTACAATGTATTTGAATAAATATAAAAAAATCAGATTTAAATAGAATAAAATATCTGATTTTTTTTTACTTTTTATAAAAAAAATTCAAAAAACACGAACCCTGTTAGTTCACATTTTTGCAAAAACTGTTGCGTTATTAGTTCAATCAGAATAAATGCGAATTCATATTTCAAGAAGGTACCTAAAATTTTAGATTGGCATTTTTGCGTCAGAAAAAATGACAAAAACTAAAAGTTTTAGTATGCAGCAAGATTCTTATGACCATCAAAATTTATATTATAAATAATAAACCATTAAATTATAAACCATCAAAATTTGTTCTGAATGTGGAAAATATGTTTGCGAAAAATGTATAGTGGAAACACTCTGTAAATGTAAAAATTGAGTTGAGCATTGAATGAAAAATTTATATTCTTTGTGTTTGTAATACATAAAAATTGCCAATATACATTTATGTTTAATTATAATAAAGTTTTTTTTTAGTTTATTTCCTTCCTATCATCCATACATTCAATCAAGAAACATAAAGTGACCGGCTATTGTAGAAATAGGTATAGATTACGAAAAGATGACCACTTACCGACTTTCATTCAAGCGATTACGGTAGTTGCTCTTGTAGAATCCAACGATACTCCCGGTCAGGTTTCCGGAAAACTCAAACCTCAGAATGTATCTTCCAGTCCTCAATCTCTGTCGCGTCTCCAGAACAAAATATTCGTTGGGGGCGTAAGTGAAGTGCTTTTCCAGTATCAAACCATCCCCCGTGCGGGGATCATAGACTCCGCACTCGGTAATAGTCAGACGATGCGCGTGGACAATAAAATACCGGGTGTCACGGTTCACGCTGACCGTTATGTTGACCGTCCCGAAAAACGTGTCGTTTTCGAGCTGTGGATAGAGAAGAAGATCGTAGTGCGAGGGGACGACGTGGGTGGGCAGTCTGAAGTCCAGCCAGGGTTCGTGGGGATCGTCGTAAGGTTCGGTGCTCACCGAATCCGACTGCATCATGATGCGTGTTGTTGCGGGACGGGGGGAGGTCTCGGCCGAATGTTGGAATTTTAGAACGAACACCAGAACACCGACGCTCAATAAAATGAGCAAGAAGATGATGGAAGAAAAAATGCACGACGGACGAGCCATGGCATCAAAATGGAATAATTTTTTAGTCTCAAACACTTCATCAGTTTCTTGACAGATCGAATTTTATAAACATAAACGGATATATAGAAGAGAGGATGAGAGCTGACATAATTGAGCGGATGGACGAGATTGTCAAGAGTCGCAGTGAACCGTTCTTAATATGAATAACTCATTTCCTTAATCCGAACGAAAATCTGGGCCAATGTTATCTCCGTCGCCAGAACGATCGCCAAATGTTGTTTTGTGAGTTGACTGAAACCACCCTCGCAAATAAGTGTGTCTTTGACCTTATTCAAAGTCGCCTTCTTCGGAATGATGTTTAGATAAACTCTTTTTCTTTGTTTGTTGATGTTTTAGGGTAATATTTGAACTACAGTCCCTAGCTAAACTATTAGACGTTATTCAAAGTAAGATCTTAATTATACTATACAGCTTTATTGCTTTTAATGTGATTGAAACCGGTTTGCACTTGTTTACGTTATCAATGGGTTAAATGAGACGATATATAATATAAATTTGACGATACGATAAGTTAGACGACATATTATATAAATTTAGAATATTTATTATATCAAGCAATATATTAGTATATTATAATAATTAGATCCAATTATTAGATCCACTGTAGTTTTTCAATTATTTCATGATTTGCACGAGTTATTAGGCAATACTTTTATATTTAAACATACATGGGTTTTTATTCAGGAGATTTTTTATATACTTCCCATTTGTATTTATTTTTAACGTATTGCATTACAATGTTAACCCAATGATACAGGAACGTAAAGAAATGGTTTCATCCGAGTAAAAACAATAAAGCTGTATAGTATCACCTGATAATTATATACTTCCCATTTGTATTTATTTTTAACGTATTGCATTACAATGTTAACCCAATGATACAGGAACGTAAAGAAATGGTTTCATCCGAGTAAAAACAATAAAGCTGTATAGTATCACCTGATAATTATATACTTCCCATTTGTATTTATTTTTAACGTATTGCATTACAATGTTAACCCAATGATACAGGAGCATAAACAAATGGTTTCATCCGAGTAAAAACAATAAAGCTGTATAGTATCACCTGATAATTATATACTTCCCATTTGTATTTATTTTTAACGTATTGCATTACAATGTTAACCCAATGATACAGGAGCATAAACAAATGGTTTCATCCGAGTAAAAACAATAAAGCTGTATAGTATCACCTGATAATTATATACTTCCCATTTGTATTTATTTTTAACGTATTGCATTACAATGTTAACCCAATGATACAGGAGCATAAACAAATGGTTTCATCCGAGTAAAAACAATAAAGCTGTATAGTATCACCTGATAATTATATACTTCCCATTTGTATTTATTTTTAACGTATTGCATTACAATGTTAACCCAATGATACAGGAGCATAAACAAATGGTTTCATCCGAGTAAAAACAATAAAGCTGTATAGTATCACCTGATAATTATATACTTCCCATTTGTATTTATTTTTAACGTATTGCATTACAATGTTAACCCAATGATACAGGAGCATAAACAAATGGTTTCATCCGAGTAAAAACAATAAAGCTGTATAGTATCACCTGATAATTATATACTTCCCATTTGTATTTATTTTTAACGTATTGCATTACAATGTTAACCCAATGATACAGGAGCATAAACAAATGGTTTCATCCGAGTAAAAACAATAAAGCTGTATAGTATCACCTGATAATTATATACTTCCCATTTGTATTTATTTTTAACGTATTGCATTACAATGTTAACCCAATGATACAGGAGCATAAACAAATGGTTTCATCCGAGTAAAAACAATAAAGCTGTATAGTATCACCTGATAATTATATACTTCCCATTTGTATTTATTTTTAACGTATTGCATTACAATGTTAACCCAATGATACAGGAGCATAAACAAATGGTTTCATCCGAGTAAAAACAATAAAGCTGTATAGTATCACCTGATAATTATATACTTCCCATTTGTATTTATTTTTAACGTATTGCATTACAATGTTAACCCAATGATACAGGAGCATAAACAAATGGTTTCATCCGAGTAAAAACAATAAAGCTGTATAGTATCACCTGATAATTATATACTTCCCATTTGTATTTATTTTTAACGTATTGCATTACAATGTTAACCCAATGATACAGGAGCATAAACAAATGGTTTCATCCGAGTAAAAACAATAAAGCTGTATAGTATCACCTGATAATTATATACTTCCCATTTGTATTTATTTTTAACGTATTGCATTACAATGTTAACCCAATGATACAGGAGCATAAACAAATGGTTTCATCCGAGTAAAAACAATAAAGCTGTATAGTATCACCTGATAATTATATACTTCCCATTTGTATTTATTTTTAACGTATTGCATTACAATGTTAACCCAATGATACAGGAGCATAAACAAATGGTTTCATCCGAGTAAAAACAATAAAGCTGTATAGTATCACCTGATAATTATATACTTCCCATTTGTATTTATTTTTAACGTATTGCATTACAATGTTAACCCAATGATACAGGAGCATAAACAAATGGTTTCATCCGAGTAAAAACAATAAAGCTGTATAGTATCACCTGATAATTATATACTTCCCATTTGTATTTATTTTTAACGTATTGCATTACAATGTTAACCCAATGATACAGGAGCATAAACAAATGGTTTCATCCGAGTAAAAACAATAAAGCTGTATAGTATCACCTGATAATTATATACTTCCCATTTGTATTTATTTTTAACGTATTGCATTACAATGTTAACCCAATGATACAGGAGCATAAACAAATGGTTTCATCCGAGTAAAAACAATAAAGCTGTATAGTATCACCTGATAATTATATACTTCCCATTTGTATTTATTTTTAACGTATTGCATTACAATGTTAACCCAATGATACAGGAGCATAAACAAATGGTTTCATCCGAGTAAAAACAATAAAGCTGTATAGTATCACCTGATAATTATATACTTCCCATTTGTATTTATTTTTAACGTATTGCATTACAATGTTAACCCAATGATACAGGAGCATAAACAAATGGTTTCATCCGAGTAAAAACAATAAAGCTGTATAGTATCACCTGATAATTATATACTTCCCATTTGTATTTATTTTTAACGTATTGCATTACAATGTTAACCCAATGATACAGGAGCATAAACAAATGGTTTCATCCGAGTAAAAACAATAAAGCTGTATAGTATCACCTGATAATTATATACTTCCCATTTGTATTTATTTTTAACGTATTGCATTACAATGTTAACCCAATGATACAGGAGCATAAACAAATGGTTTCATCCGAGTAAAAACAATAAAGCTGTATAGTATCACCTGATAATTATATACTTCCCATTTGTATTTATTTTTAACGTATTGCATTACAATGTTAACCCAATGATACAGGAGCATAAACAAATGGTTTCATCCGAGTAAAAACAATAAAGCTGTATAGTATCACCTGATAATTATATACTTCCCATTTGTATTTATTTTTAACGTATTGCATTACAATGTTAACCCAATGATACAGGAGCATAAACAAATGGTTTCATCCGAGTAAAAACAATAAAGCTGTATAGTATCACCTGATAATTATATACTTCCCATTTGTATTTATTTTTAACGTATTGCATTACAATGTTAACCCAATGATACAGGAGCATAAACAAATGGTTTCATCCGAGTAAAAACAATAAAGCTGTATAGTATCACCTGATAATTATATACTTCCCATTTGTATTTATTTTTAACGTATTGCATTACAATGTTAACCCAATGATACAGGAGCATAAACAAATGGTTTCATCCGAGTAAAAACAATAAAGCTGTATAGTATCACCTGATAATTATATACTTCCCATTTGTATTTATTTTTAACGTATTGCATTACAATGTTAACCCAATGATACAGGAGCATAAACAAATGGTTTCATCCGAGTAAAAACAATAAAGCTGTATAGTATCACCTGATAATTATATACTTCCCATTTGTATTTATTTTTAACGTATTGCATTACAATGTTAACCCAATGATACAGGAGCATAAACAAATGGTTTCATCCGAGTAAAAACAATAAAGCTGTATAGTATCACCTGATAATTATATACTTCCCATTTGTATTTATTTTTAACGTATTGCATTACAATGTTAACCCATTGATACAGGAGCGTAAAGAAATGGTTTCATCCGAGTAAAAACAATACAGCTGTATAGTATCACCTGATAATTATATACTTCCCATTTGTATTTATTTTTAACGTATTGCATTACAATGTTAACCCATTGATACCGGAGCATAAACAAATGGTTTCATCCGAGTAAAAACAATAAAGCTGTATAGAGTATCACATGATAATTATATTTTTACATAGAATCTTAGTGCTTCTAATAATATGCCAGGGTCTGTAATTGCCAAGTACAATATGTTTTCATTTCGAAATGACAAAACAACTGTTGCTTGCATTTTATCATAGTTGCGTCCTATTTTAGACTTACAGCACAAAAAACTTAAAATTATAATACCCAGTGTGGAGGAAGCGAAACACAGATATTAGGTATTTCTAACCCTTATTAAAATTATTTTAAGATAATAAAAATTATAATTGCGATAAAAATGCGAAGTTTAGAAAAGATACTGAATTGAATACACGTGATTGATTAACTAAATTTCGATTTTCATCACAGCATTTTTGAATTACCGTTGATTTAAGATTATTCACAGAAACACGTTTAACCACTTCAATTACAAATTATTTTAAAGGGGAAAAAATGCAAAAAATCAATATATTTTTTTATTAATAAATACAAGGTACTAAAACAAAACATAAAGTACAAGTTTTAAGTTGAAATTTGAATTTTTTTTTTTTTTTTTTTTATGTGTAAGAAACATTTAATTTTTAAATATTAGTCTTTGTATGATAGTTCTTAAAACAAGGGACCACACAAAGTGATACTTTTCAAACGTCAGTGAAGGAATACGCAATTTTGTTTCTCTTTTTTTACTCATATTGTTATGTAAATTCAGCAACCATCGTATATACAATAGCACAAAACACATGTGCAGTCCCACAGGCTACTATCAAAACTCCCAAATAAAACTTGGCAATCACAGCAGTTTATGTTTTTCGCTTCCAACCGAGTAAACACGTGATAAAACAAAATGTACTGACAAATTCTGCTAAGCCCGAATTTTCTCGGGATGATATATATTGAGTCAAGGCGGTTAAAAAAAGTAGCACACGTGGTACAAAAAGTATAAACACGTGGTTTCAGGTAATATTAATGAGACCATATTGTCCGCCTATGCTACAACGATCATTAGGTAACCTAGCACAACGACTTAAAGAAATTGAATATTAGAGAACAGGCTAGAAACAACTTTTCTTTTATTAGAGCTTGCCAACAGTATTGATGCTATCTTTATATCGCGAAACGGAATCGTTTATTTTAAAACGATGGCTTCCGCTACACCATTGAAAAAATTCGATTTCTCTGTATTGAAATTGTAATTTTTTAAAAAAAAACCACACATCTTAATTTGTCTAGTCTTTTTAGGTACTTTAATTTACTTCGCACTAGAGCTGCTCAATGAGCTATTGGCGACTGTCTGAGAAACATCCCTGAGGATGATTCCATCACAATTTTGATCCTCTGTAGCGGGGATGACTCCCTTGCTGTGGTAGCCCGACGACCTGCACGCGAAGTCGAGCAATGTTACGAAGTAGAAAAATTTAACGGGGACCGATACCGCTCACCCTCGGTCCCTACGCAAACTGATCGAATTGGTGGCACCACCCGCTTACAGACAGTAATGATTGATTATGATGCAAAAATCAATTATTTGAATTTTTGTTCATGCCCACCTGGTGAATGACCTTTCGCCATACAGGCATCTGAAGGGCAGATTTGTTGGCCACTTTTCCAGGGGCACCCTATTAGGTGGGCCAAAGTTGCTCCCACAGTAAGGACAGATAGTGCAAAGAATGTCTTGTCCGGTATTCGAACCCAGAAACTTTCTGATGCAAGGCCAGTTCCCTGACCCCTACACAGGCCGGTCTTCATAACTTGAATAGTTTATCACCAGGAAAACTTAACGAGGCAAGCGACATCTATTTTTCAACCTTCCAATTAAATTTTTAGGTACATTGAAAGATGTTTTAATAACTGTGTGGAGTGTGACAAAATAATTCATACATTTTGAAATTTCTTTTTTTTTTAATTTGTTATACCATATTGCTAATTTAATTATTTTAATTAACTTTCATGGTTTTGAAAATTACTTTATTATTTGAGAATAACAACTGGTTAGCATCTAAAATGTTTTTTGTCCCGCAGTGGACTGATCGTTGAGACACGATTCCCGGAAGATCACCGAAGTATCCCTGGCTCAGCCTGCGTAGGGACCGAGGGTGTCCGGTATCGGTCCTCGTTAAACTGTTCTACAGTAAAGTGCTCAACTTCGCGGGCAGTCGGGCTACCGAAGCGGGGGAGCCACCCCCTCTGCAGAGGATCAAAATTGTGATGGCATGTCTTCGGATCATCTTCAGGGATGTTTCCCAGACCGTCGCCAATAGCCCATTGTGCTGCTCTAGTGCCAAGTAAATGAACTACAACAACAAAAAATTTTTTGTTCTTAATTATGCATTGTTTAAAGATGCTTTGTTCGAGTATTTCGAGAATAAAATTTTAAAATTATTGCATCATATCTTATAAATGATTTATTTTATGTATGGGAAATTTTCTGGTTCATTTTTAAACATTATGCCAAGTTATTGGCGATCGAAATGGGCTACAGAGGTGGAGTAGAGCAAAACTCTTGACCTATGGCAACACTTTGCATGCTTTCACGTGTAGCGAGCAGGGTTTGTGGTTTTTTTAATTTTTTTTTTTTTTTTTGAATCAGATTTTTTTGATTTTTATTCAAATACACTGTAAGAACTTTGATTTATGATTAAAAATAACTTTATGAATGTTTAATCAAAATTAAATTAATATTAAAACTATATTACAACAATATTTCAGAAGCTATAACAATTTTTTTTTATTACAATACATAAAACAATTTTCTATTATAATGCATAGCTTTGAATGCTTAGCAACCATTTTGAAACAAATGCATGATTGAAATTTAAAGACTAGATGAAATAGAGAATTGGGTATAATATAGCCTACGTCACAGGTTGTGTTGTTCCTACTAAATTTAACCCATGAACGGCATTTTCTGCGAGCCTAACTTCAAGCCACAAATAAACAAACGATGTGTTCGATCGTTTAAATAGCTGCTCGCCAGATTTTATTGCATTATAAGGAAAAGTTATTGAAACTAAATACAACTAAATAAACAACAACAACTAAAACAAATAACAACAACTACTAATAACAATAACTAAGTAAACAACAACTAAATTCCATTCGTTTAGCATTGCGTCATATGTTGTTCCTACTAAATCGAAGTAGTTGTGTTTTTTTCATATTATACCCAATTAAAACCCTATTTTTGGCATATTAGGGTATTTTATTTTTAAAATAACCTCGAACTTTAGAAGTATACATTTTTCACAATAAAATATAATGCTGATTTTAATTCCATGCTTTTTCAAACAAAAGGTAGAATTTTAATTGACATTATTTGTATTTTTTTGTGAAAAAAATTCATGCTTATTAATTAATTTCTACAGCTACGCAAGTCTATATTAAGACAGCATTAAATGTTTACTTTAATCTGTACTTTCAATCTAAAGAATCGAAATATTTTTAAAAGTGTAATTTCAAATGTGTTGGAATTTAACACGCACCAAAAAAGAAAGTAATTTCGTTAACTAAAATTAATTAATGCAGCAATTTATTTAAAATAAATTTTAAAACTACGAAAAGAAAATAATAAAAGTATCAATAATTTAAAACACTGTTTATTTACTTTTTAAATCAATACATATATATGCAGTCAGTGAAACCTCCTGTTATGGACACAAACGGATGCCTCTCAATACGGACATTATGTGGTACATTCTCCGCGAAGCGGACACTCCCGAAACCGGACACGGACAGTCATTTTGGCCCTGAAACGTTATTTTCTATCTCTTCAAATTGGACACTACTTTTTCTAAATTTAAAAAAAAAAACTATTTCTGCTTTAAATTGCAAGGGGGGGGAATGCAACTTTTCGCCATTTTTAAAACATGTAAATATTCTGCCTTACTAAAAATATTGTTATGCTATTTCAATACTGAAGAATCAATCTTTCTCCTGTCACCTTGCCTTATCTTTGTAAATAAAAGAGAGAAAATGATACTGCTCCATTCGAACAGTGGCATCTTTTGATCTTTTCATCTCACAGGTTATGAGACCCCTCAAGTTGAAATGACATCTTAAATGCTCTCAGTGCTTCTTTCTCATTGAAAATTTCTTTAATTTTCTTTTCAATTTGAAGACTGTATTTAACTCAGCTGGGGTAAAAAAGAGAACAGAAATATAATCTTTGATGTGCTCATATAACACACTTATTCAGACACTTGATAGCTGATCAATTGTGAATAATCAACTCCATAGGTCCTCATGACTTAACTGTGAATCGAGGGAGGTTTACTTTCAAGAAGGTATTAATCATGTTTCCTATCAAATAATAGGTAGGTGTAAGGGGATGTAAACCTAATAATTGGAATCCACTGAGGACTGAAAGCTCCTATTCGGTATCATATGTCTGACTTTAGTATTTATGCTAATAGCAAAATTATATTCATTTATCTGTAGAATTATGTATTTATATCTAACTTCTTTACATATTTTTTATCGTTCTTAAAGTTTAAATAAATATCCTTGTACATAGTTATTGTAAATAATATTGTAAATAACCAGGCAACCGTGTCTTAACTTTGAAAATATTCTAAAAACAATTAACAGTGTTAAACTTCGTTATTAGGGTACCCTTCCCGTAAGGGTACTATACAGCTTTTTTTTTCGGTCCTAAGAATGCCAGCTTAACGGAGGGTTTACTGTATCAGTTAATTTTAATCCAATGATTTTTTTTTAAAAATCATTCGATTTAAATCAATCTGATTTAATTCAACAAACCCTAGTGGAGAGTCATAGAAGAAAAACGCTCATTAGTTTATGTCTTGATTTTCAAATAGATCAAAATCTTTTAAGTTAAAAAACTACATTGAACATAGTTCTTAAAGAAAGTGTCGTGGAAATTTGAAAAAATATTTTTGACAATTAAATACGAAAAATATGCAGAAAAGGAAAAATATCGTAGTAAATTCCTATACAACTGATGATGATCGGAAGACATGCCATCACAATTTTGATCCTCTGCAGAGGGGGTGGCATCTCCACTTCGGTAACCCGACGACCTGCACGCGAAGTCGAGCACTTTACGGTCGAGGACCAATATCGCACGCCCTCAGTCCCTACGCAGACTAATCAAAGTGGTCATCCACCCGCACACTGACCGCAGCCTGTGATGCTTGACTTCGGTGATCTACTGGGAACCGTGTCTTAACGATCAATCCACTGCGGAACGAAGGGTTTTAGTACCTTACCTATATGAGTATATTTGATACCCATTAAAACTACACCACTTACCATGATGCCCATTACCAAGATAAAGCATCACAGTAAGATACTTTTTTACGGTTCACCGTTAAAGATAAGTACATTTTCTCCATTAATTTTGCTTTTTAGTTCGTAACTGTTTTTTATTTCAATTAGTACCTATTAGAGCCGTGATGGATCAGGGGATAGAGCGGCCTCAAAATGGCATGCACCGACCACAGTAAGGACTAACCCTAGGAGGTTATAGTGGTTTTCCTTTCAATGTAAGGCAAATGCGGGTTAGTCCCATCAAATAAGTCCTCCACAAAGGCAAATTTCTCCCAACACTCGAACTAGGAGTTCCCTTGTCTTCAAGATTGGGTTTAAAATGACAAGACTACCGAGTTGAACATTGGTTCTTCCAACTTTCGGTTATTTCATTTTGAATTCATCAGTTCTATGAGAAAAAGCAATGCATTTTTTTTATAATTGCATATCTTTTTCATAATTTATTCAACATATTTTCCTTGAAAGAAATACATATATTCTCTTTTGCCCGGAATTTTAGTTAATATTTTCAAGCAAATAAACGAAATATTAAATTATTAATATTAAAATTAATGTTTGATGTTTTTTCACGGGTGCATGCGTATTTAACCAGAACTGACACATGCGCAATTACTAGAAATCTAACGTAGATTTGCGAAATCTCCCTATTAACTGTCAAAAACATGCTTGAGTTAACGATAAAATTGGCACTAATATATAATCCACGAAGGTAAATTTCTCCCAATACTTTATCCAGGAGTTCGCTTGCTTTCTTGATTAGGAGAAAAGGCGACGGAGTTGAATATTAGTGAATCCAAAATTGTTTCGGCTGTTCAACGACTGTTATAAAATTATATTTCGAAATTTGAATTTTGTGGTAAAATCATATTAGAAATCCTCAAAATACTTTTTACTTCATCACTCATTTAGTGATCCCATATCAGCATTTCCTAACTGTTTTTTTTTTTTTTTTTTTGGTTTTTTTTGTATGATAAAAATTGAAGACTTCAAAACTGTAGAATAAAAAAGAACAAAACTCAGCTCATCTGAAAAATATTGAAAGTACTACAATTTTTGTTAATTAAATATTTTCACGAAAAATCGGTTCTGGGGTTAGTAAATGACACCAATTGGTTATTCAAGGGTTAAACAAAAGATAAAAATGACTGTCACAGCGTATTTCCTAATGAGTCTGATATAGTTTGTCCAAAGGAAGAACTCCCCTAACCATTTTTTTGGACCCGCTGCAGTGACTATTTTAAGAAGGTATAACTATTTCAAGTAGTGGTGTGAGGTCATCGTTTAGGACAATGAGGGTAGAGAAAGGGAATCATCGGTCTATTGTGCTATCCTTTGAGTTAAGAGAAACTACCCTCCCTGAAATGCACTATTCTTGTTTCCATAGCAGCAGACTTTGTGACGGGGGAGTTCTTACACTAGACAAACTATAGAGGAGTGATTGTGTTCAGGGTATCTGCAACATTTCAGATTTTAATATTCATGACTAATTCCAAAAAT
Source organism: Parasteatoda tepidariorum (assembly GCF_982258835.1). Classification (NCBI taxonomy): domain Eukaryota; kingdom Metazoa; phylum Arthropoda; class Arachnida; order Araneae; family Theridiidae; genus Parasteatoda; species Parasteatoda tepidariorum. Next base: position 115,431,648 of record NC_141760.1, read on the forward strand.
TTTTCATGACTTAACGAAGTTACTTTTTTCGGACAAAAACACAACAATAAATTTAAAAAAGCATTATAGTAACATTCATTGAAATGATTCGTATAATTAAAACTGTTATACTCTGCATATTCATATTTATAGATTTCAAATTTAAAAAACAGAGTAAAGAAAGAGTTGAAGCAATAAAATAGCTGAAAAAAATACAACAGCAAATACATTTTTTTTTTATGCAGAAATATATTCTAAAGATACTTTTCTTGTTCATCAAAAAGGAAAGAAATGCTCCCGATTTTTCTGTTCTCTTTTCGGAATTTAAAAAAAATTCGCCAATGACTGGTTTGCTTCTGCTAGAATTTGAAGTTGATAAAATATAAAATAAATAACAAAAATTCTGAAATCACAGAAGTTTAAATGAAAATGCTCTCTAGAAATGTTTTTTCTTTCATTTGAAAGAACATCATTTTTAAAGAGCATGATAGAAACATTTTATATTTTAATAAAATATGACTGAGTGGAGATTTTGTTACAAATTCAGATATTCCGAACATTGGGGGGGGGAATAAATTCCATTTCAAAAACTAGATTTATCAGCAACCTAAATCCATGACTTTCCATGATTTTTTTAAATAACAGTTAAAATCATGACAAATTTTGCTCAATACCGAAATCTATGACTTTTCAGAAGAGCAAATACCCTGAGTGTATTATAAAAAGTTTGTCTTAAGAATACTTTTATTTCTTTTAAAAAAAGAAAGAAACGACAACATTAACGTCAATATTCCTTTTTATTGAAATCTATAGCATACAACTACAAATTATGTTAAGTTTAAATTATTTCACAACATTATTTAGAAAATAACTTTGTTTAGAATCAAAATACATTTTCTTCTCTCGGATTTTGAAGCTCTGTCAATTCAAATGATTTTATACATTTCTAAAATTAAACAACAAACAACGAAACTAATAAGCCATGAATATTTCAAACTTTTTATAAGATGAACTTTTCGTTAAAAAAAAAAGTTTGTTAATAAACTAAAGATAAAGAAAATAAAAATAAATTACTGGTTATATAATAATTACTCATAATTTAAGAATATTTATGCTAATTGAAAGAAAATTATTGAATTTAAATAATAGTATTGAAATCAGACAGGTACATACATGTCAACATTAGAGAGAGAAAAAAAAAAACAAATTTCACTATTGACATTTTTTCAGCGACAAGTAAAGTTTTGACACATCATGTCTAAATATGTAAATCAAAAAGAGAAATTCAAAATTGAAAATAATATAAGAATTTACATATAGCGAAATGAAAAATAAGTATATAAATCTTTATCTAAAGAAGATTTTTTTTAAACCATCATTTATAAATACTTAAATTATAAACACTCAAAATGCTACAGTACTGGCACCATCTATGAGGATGTCATCAGTCGATATTTTATAGCCATTCTATTTTTTTAAATTTCAACAAATACGGTGAAATTTGAGAATATACGGAGAAACAGGAGATAGTTGTAAAACACATAAGTCTTTGTATTAAAAAACAGGAGACTTGGCAGGTTAGGTGGTCAAAGTAAAAGTTTTCCTTCAAGAAAAGAAAACAAATTAAAGAGAAACCAATACACTCTTCAATGTTTTGATCTACATAATCATTAAACATAGTTTTATAAGGTTTTTTCCACAAGGGCATCAGTAAAAATTTTCTCAGGGAGGGTGGGTAAAACCATGGAAAATATTCACCAAAATATTTCAAATATCATTTAATGACTTCTTTAAATTCATTTAATGATTTCTTTAAATTATTTTTTGCAAGTACTGAATTTTTTTTAATAATTAATGAAAATAATTTCAAATTTACTCTAAAAAATTTAGAATTTTTTTTTTTGAATAATTTATTTCTTATAAACCTATAGCTTTTCGTAGTAAAATCGATGCTCGTAACAGAATTTAAGAAATATAGTTTATGATTGGGTAGATTCAATATAGTACATAAAAAACAAATATTGAAATTTAAAATTTTTAACTGTTTAAAATAACAAATTTAACTATAAAGAACAAAATATAATTTGATGGATTTCTGCGGAGGGCGAGTACACTCTCTCGACACCTTGCCTGCGATAATCACTAACATATTGAGATTGCGCAGCGAAAATAATTCAAAAAGTTATAATTAGGGCTGCAAGTTTGTCGCGGGAAAAAAGACCCGAAATTCGCGGAAAAATCGCGGGAAATTTTGAAAATTACACAAATTCTAAACATAAAAAAATTTATTACATAAATGATGCAAAAGACAGAAATTGCGCAAATAATAAAAAAAGCTTAAAGATGCACAACAAAGTATTTCTTTGAATTTTAAGCAATATTAATATTTTTATTTAAATGAACAGAATTTTGGTACAAAGTAGTGTACATTGTCAGATTATTCTCATTTATCCTTTGTCCTTCATCAGTTAATAAATTTTTATACTTAGAAAACGATCTTTCTGCATCAACGCCACTTTTGCCAATTTTGGAACGTTCGGTCTTTAATTTCCAAAACTCGATCAATTTTCCTTCACCAACGCACAATTCCTTGACCGTTGCTTTGTAAGAAGTAATTGCTGTGAAAACTCAAACATTCTGCATTCAAACTACTAGTTACAAGACCCTACTAACTACTAGTCCTCCCTTCATCTAAGAAACTGATCCATATTTAAGAAATCACAAGATTCCGCCTAGGAAAAATTAACTGGATATGTAGAAAGGTAGTAGAAATTTCATTGTCCAGTGCAATAGCATGTATAACAATTTTTCTGTCAAAGATTTGATTTATAATATTTTCCTTCTTTTGTGATTCCAATTTCTCTTTTGTACTCTTACTGACTTCAGGAAGGTAATTACCCTCCCTAAGTGTAGAAAGACCACCTTAGTTGACAAGATTGTGATTATCTCTTATCTCTGAACTATTTTCATGTCATTTTGCTATTGATTCACTCCCCTAAATATCTAATCAATTTTACATGTTCAATTTAAGGTTCAGGAAAATAAAAAATTCTGTTTAATAAAAATAATAAATAAATAACAATCAAATTTTACGCAATTTTCGCGCAAGTCAAGACATATCGAGAAATTCGTGGATTTTAGGAAAAAAGATGACAATTTCGCGGAAATCATTGCGGAAATTCGCGCCGCGACAAACCTGCAGACCTAGTTATAATGCAGGTAAGAACTCTCCTCGCCACAGAGCCCGAGAACGTCTGCTGCTGTTGAATCAAGTATTCTGCAACAAAGTGATAACATAGTACAAGGGTACATATGTTTGTATTGAATTCTGTGTATATATATTTTCTTCTTCTGTATTTGCTTTCAGAATTTTAGCTGTATAATATTTTATAACCCAATTATGTAATTCTGCTGCGATAATAATTTTTCTTAGAAAATTACTACGTAAATGATTAATTGAATATTCATGAAGTACATTAAGAAGAGATTTGAAAAAAATAAATAATAAATATTATGCATAAAGCTTCGGTTTTTTTTCCTTCCTTCTTTTTTCAAGAATGTGTTACGTTTTTTTTCTTTTTTTTTTTTTTTCTTAATATCACTCATCGCAACTTGTTTAATTTATTTACATAAAATTTCAGGATAGAAACACATCTCAGTTTTTACATAAGCACGTGAAAATTTAATGTTTCAAGCAGTTTTTCTGCTAGTTTCTGTTAGAGTGATAAATATTTCTTTCAAAACTATACTTTATGTACCTGCAACTCTATCTCAGGACTATGACGTTTAGCAGTTAATTCATTAGCTAACATTTCATTCAATTGTTCTACACACACCTGTAACTCTCTAAAAACTGTAGGCAAGATGCACCACTCATGGATGTTAAATGAATACCAGTTATTTGTTCTTCTAAGAATATAGTGTTTGTTTTACTTCCAGATTTCAGATCCCCATTTGTAGAGCACCCTGTTGACGTGAATGAAAAATTGTAAAACTTATAGAATATAACTGTATTCTATATAGTGTTTAACTCTTCTTAACCTGAATTATTTTCTAGTTAGCTAACTCTAGCAGAGATGACGTATGTGTCATTTTTTTTAGAATTAAACCTTTTTCAATTATAATGATTTTTTAATATGGGCATTAAATGAAATAAATATAAGTACATAAATAATTTCTTTCTAAATTAAAATATTACGGCTATAAGGAAATTTAAACATTGATAATATAATTTGAATTTTTATTCCTTAATATTTATAAATAAACTCCCGTTTGTGAAAATTGCAGCACCATGAAGGAATCGTCATAATTGAATGAAATTTACTACACAGTTGAGTGGTAGTGGTACAAATAAATGATTAAACTTTCAAAGCAAACAAACAATAAGAAGAGATCGAAATCAGTATTTTGCGTAGCCACCGCGCACCGCAATAAGCGTTGCTACACGACGTGGCATGGAGTCAAGCAAATTTTGAATGTCTGTCTGAGGAAGAACATTCCATATAGTTTGCATGCGTACCCAAAGTTCGTCTGTAGAAGTAACAGGACGAGGATCACGAGCGAGGCACCGACCAACGAAATGACACACATGTTCAATCGGTGACGTATCTGGGGAATACGCAGGCCAAGGAAGAAACTGTACCTGCCGCAATGCAAGGAAAGATTGAACAGTCCTAGCAATATGAGGGCGGGCATTGCTTGTTGAAATACAGCGCCTGGCAAGGCTTGAAGGAAGGAACAGCTTGGGGCTGAAAACTCCACTGATGTTCCGGTTGTTGTTCAGATTACCCACAATTCGCAGCAATTGAGATCGTCCATGATATGCTATGGCACCCCAGACCATAACTCCGGGTGTTCGTCCACTGTGGCGTTCGATAATGTACTCCGGAATGTGGCGTTCACAGGCATAGCGTCTGACACGAATGCGGCCATCATGGTACCACAAATTAAAGCGGGATTCGTCAGAAAACATGACATGCTGCCAATCAGCACGCCAGTCCTCATGCTGATTGGCTATTGTAGCCTCAGGCGGCTATGGTTTAGCGTGATGGTGATCATGTATAAAAGAGTCCTTGCGCGCAGTCCACGCTGCAGTTGACGCCTACGAATTAATGAAGCACACAATGAAACACCTGCAGCTATTGACCACTGTGCTGCCAGTTGTCTAGAGGGAGGGAGCGGTACGGCCGGTCAGCGCCATGAGGACCAGGTGTCTATCATCGCGAGCTGACGTGACATTTCGGGGTCCACTCCCGGATTTCCGAGTTTTCTGACACTCGTCCGTCCACTGCTTCCAAACACGCATCACTGTGCTGCTGTTACGCTGCACACGAGCGGCTACTGCACGATGAGACAATCCAGCTTCACGAAGGCTGATGATTCTCCCCCTTTCAAACTCCGTAAGTTGTTGAAATCTCGCTCTCTTTCGCCGAAGAGGCATAAGTAACATCTGAGCTAACGTTTACCACTAGCAGATAACCATACACGCCTCGCTACAGCCGTCTATTTATTTGGATCTATCCGCCTTTCAGAGGGCGCTGCTCAGCATACGCATGCGCTACGGGTCTGAAATTCTAATCATTTGCATATTATACTCTACTTTGCATTTCCTGAAAACATTGGACTTTGCATTGCCACAGGTAGTAGAACCAAACCGCAATATTTACATAGAGCCGCTTCCAACTTTTCAGAATACGTCAACCACTTGTATTCATTCAGCCATTTACGTTGAAAACGTAACTTTCTTTTACCTTCAGAGGTAGGGAAAATATAGTTGGCTTCAGGAGCATTAGGCTTCTTAATCAAATTGTAGACTAGTGTTCGATTCATGTCACTGACATCATTTACGTATAGTCCAAGATTTAAAGTATTTGACACCGTTTCAGATGCAGTTTCATTGCGTATTGTATCGCAATTGGGTGAATTGACCACACTAGAGGTAGACTGTTCATTTTCACAATTTCGTTTGGAAGGTAAATAACTTATAAGCAATGTTTGTTTTGCTCTTTTCATAACGAAGGCAAACGGTGAGTCAGGAACCCAGAAACATCTATCTTGTTTTACTATTTTTACACTTGGCATATAATTAGCTATTGAAAAAAATTTAACTGCAGTTGATATAATAGATGAGAAATAACTTCAAAATCTAAGACAACATGTAATACTTGTAAAAAGTAAAAGTTTTTATTCTTTATCTGGCACAGGCTAAGTCCATTTGGACGATATATACCAGTTCCTGGGTTACCCAACATAAAGTATTTTTTAAAATTTAATTATGATTCTTTATTATACTTTTACTAAGAGTAAATTATTTTAAATTGTGGATAAATTAATTATAATAATTAAGTTGTTCTTATCAATCATATCGCAAACTATTGTAATAAATTTTGTGTATAATGACAAAATAACTATTTTTATATATATAGTTTTATTTTATAAAAATATTAATAATTTTATTAAATTTTTGCTCTGAACTATATAGCTATTTTTATTAGAGTTTTATTTTATAAAAATATTAATAATTTTATAAAATTTTTGCTCAAACTTAAGACATTTTTGTTTGACCATAATATATTGTAACTGCTTAAAGCAAAATTTTTTCTATTTGATTATGAAATTTAAATCTATTAATTTTTCTACAAAATTCTATTAATTTTTCATACATGAATATAGTATATAATATTTATTTTAAATGCACATATAAATAATATTTTAATTTTTTATAGGTATGTGAGATGCATTTCAAGGAAAATGACATTAGAATTATTTTTAAATGTTACTGAAAGTTTAACATATTTCAGTAAAATTTGTGTTTTCAATTTATTTATCATCTTTTGAATTTGCTATTTAATAAAATATTTGTTATCTAAGGTTGCTTACTTTAATTTAGTTTACCACTTCTAACAATCACACTCCCACAGGAAAAAAATACAAATTATAATCATGTTTTTTTCTATCTAAACCCTGTTTGAAGACTGTATTTGATTTTCTAAATTTCTATTTTACAGTATGCTCTAGTTTTAAAAACAAGCAAAACATAATCATTAAAATCCAAAAATGTAAGTATCCTATTATAAAAATTAGATCCCTTTATTAGTCTTACGTCAAAACTATAATAATAAATGTGTAAAATCCCTTTAAAAATATATTTCTTTGTTTTTAATCCATACATTTTATAACCAAAAGTTAGATAAAATTTTCCAATTTATAAAATAAATCTGGTATTTAATGCTTAAAAAGATTTTATTTTTTCATTCACACAGCAGTTATTTTTGTTAGAATTGATTTATTGTTAATCATTTTTACACAATTTATGAACATTTAATCTAGACAAAAAAAAAATAATAATTTGTAGAAAGTTAAAAATTAGTAGAAGAGTAACGAAAAAGTGTAAACAGAAAGAAAAAAAAAAAAAAACTCTTCATCGTCAGAAGTGATCAGCAAATCTGAGCCTAACTGTATGAGTCATCGTTTTGCGTCCTTCGGCTTTCTTCCCTTCTAGGAGGTATCGGTTAGTTCCATCAAAAAGTCCTCCACGAAGGCAAAATTTCAGCCAATACTTGATCCATGGATTCCCTTGTCTTCTGGATTGGGTAAAAAATTACAAGGGTATGGAGTCGAACATTTGCAGCTGCAAATTCAATCGGCTGTTCAACAATGGTCTACACTCTTTTAATATGTAACAAATCTACTAAAAATATAATTAGGCAGGGTTGACAATTGAAGCCAAATTAATCAACAAAAAATAAGCACCTTTTAAGCACTCAAAAAATATTCTTAAGTTAGTTAAAAAAATATTATAACTAGGCAATTTTGAATCCTGTAAAACAAATGGCGATTTCATACGCTACGGACTGACTATACGCCCTATTAGATTGGGGTTGAATTATGTATGAAAACGCGGAATAGAACAACGTGAACATAATTCGAAGTGAAAATCAACATAATTAAGGAAAAATCTCATTTTGAAAAAGGGAAAAATTAAGCACCTTTTAAAACGCTAAGTATCTCGTTTTAACAGTCACGTCCAAAAAAATCTTTTGACAATTGTTATAAACTAACCATTTTGGAGTAAGGATAATTACAACTATTTTGAAACTAACATACAAGTAAAATTACAAATGTTCCATCAATTATGTTCGTGAATTACTTCAACATAACACTCTTAGTTTTGATAATTACTGAAGAAAACCCTGATCTTGGTGAATACATGTTAAATAATTATAAATGAAACTGCAATTTATCCAATCCTTAGTTTAATTATTGGAAATAAAACCACAAAAACAATTACCTTCTAAAAAAGTTAACAATCATCTTATCCTTTACATGTAAAATCAGTTTTCATTTACTTCTCCTTTTCCCAAATCAAGCCAGTAGAAAAAATACTTTTAAAGCCCTCTGTATTTAAAGTTCATATTTTGAAGAACAAGAGCGAAATTTAAAACTTAGTTCTTTAACAAGGAAAAATTTTATTAACATCATTAAACTTAATAGGACCGAAATTTTTAAAAGCAACAATAACAAAAAGTAATGAAAATCAGTAAGGTAAAGAAAAAAATTAGGCATGTATTGTTTGTCTTGCATGCAGTTATCCGTGCCCAGAGTAATCGATGGGGCGGAAAAGCACAAATCATACATTCAAGATCGACTATAGCACTAGGAAAAGGGGAACTGAAATAACATTGCTTCAATTTAAAAAAAAAAAAAAACATGCGAAAACGACTACGAATTAATGCAAAAATGATTTCTTAGATTAACTCGTGGGTTCAATAATAGGGGTAAGCGTAGAAGCTCAAATCTGGAAGTAAAAAAAAAAAAATCCTGTATAATAACCGTGCTTTTGAGTGAGGTTCACTAGGCAAAGCTACAAATAATATTTCAGTAAATGAAACTGAGTATACCTACAGAATGGGCTTTTAAAAGGTGAAAAGAAATAAATTACACTGTAGTGTTCCAATTTGTACGGAAAAACTAAAAACATCCATAAGATAAGTGATTAAGCCTTAACAGGGTAAGGGTTTCATTGTCTTAAAGTGTCCGAAATCTTAAACATTGACAAAAAAGCTAACATTTTATATGTGCCATCATTGTTCACACCTCATTGATTAACAAAAATTTGATACAATTTGCTCTAACTTATTAAAGGAAAATAATAAAATATAATAGGAAGCTCCACAATTCATTGAACAACTAAAGCCTTTAAATACGAATCATTCTGCATTTAATACTGATAAATTATGTTTCTGCATAAGAATAAATAATGCAATATTAAAAATAATTAATTTTTTTTAAACAAACCACTTGACAAAGTGTTTCTTGTTCAAAAATTAAAAATCTTATTTCTCACAATATTTTTAGAAAATTGTGATAAAATAGGTTCTGGGCAAGACGGTTTAAACCGTGGACAAACCTAACCAACTCTGCTTAACAGTAGTGAAAGTGTGCCTTAAAAAGAATGAAAGACACAAAGGAGATGAATTAATTTATTTAAGCTTTAACAGCATACGTTCTCATTGGCCAAACTCTCAATTTTTTCTGTTCTTTAGGAGTCTTAAGATTTTGTTGTCTTTTAGTGAGGGCTCTTCTCATTGCTCTGGTCTTCTTAGGACGGAGATCCTTAGGCTTGTACTTCTTTTGCTTGTACAGCTTCCTCAAATTCTCCTTCTGGTTCTGGTTGATGACAGTCAGAACCCTTGCAATGGATTTTCTCACAATGTAACTGCAATAACAGAAGATAAGGTATATAACACAGATGAAAAAAATAGTAGCATTTAGTAGCTGAAAACAATGAAAATGGTTGCCTAAATAAAAACAAAAATTTATCAAAAATAAGACTAAAACTTTATTAAATGACTGAATTGTCATATACCACGACCCATTCAGTCAAGTTGGTGGCCAATATGATAACTTTGATATAAATGTTAGCGTTCTAGTAAAAAAAAAATTAGCACATTTGCAGAAAATACATTTAATAACTAGTGCTGAAAAATAATTTTGATTAATTTTATTTTTTTACTTGAGTGCAAGAATCCTATCACCCCCAGCTCAGTAGATGCATGAGCAGACTCACAAGTATTTCATCTAACAGGTAAAATGATAAACGCTTGTGGACCAACGACATGACCAAATGGATTGTGGTCGAATGAATTGTGAAAATGTTGGATAGAACAATGTAAAAGTATGTTTTATGATGACAAAAATCAACACGGATTTGGGAAAAGCTATGCACCACGTTCAACCATTGATTCATAAAAAACAAATTCATCTTAAGTGTATGGAAGCTGTTTCAAGATTTTCACTTACACAATTTCCCCCCTCTACCTGGGCCTTAATGTTTGATGCCTTTGGAATGAACAAGCAATAGGAATTTGGAATGACTAAGCAATAGAAATGAATGTATATCTAAATTAAACTAAAATGAGAACTTCCCGAGAAATCTCAATTTAATTTAAAATCGACAATTAGCCGATTCATTCACCGAGCCCTGCAATCTTGAATAGTAATAGACGCTCAATTCAGAAAAGATAGCTAAGACTTCACAGTTGGCAACAACGTAACGGTCAAACCAAAATTTAAAATACAAGCTAATCGGGTCATCGGGCGCTGTATGTATGTGAAAACTTCTTTTTAAAGAGTAAAAACTGAGATTCTTTTGGGCTTTTTATTTAATAAAACTAGATGAAACTGTAAAATTATTTTATTTCAATATTTACTTTAAAAAAAAATAGAATTTATGATTAATACATTTTCCGGATTAACAGTGTAAGCTGCACATTACCTCTACCCCTCCAGGGGTGGGCCAATACTGATAGAAAAATATGCAGTAGATTTTACAAATCATAAATTTCATGGCAATTGTTGAAAATGTTTTACACATAGGGAATTATAGATTTTTATACGCATCAAAATAGAGAAACTGCAATATTTTCCAGCTATGATTTCCCATTAAATAGGCACCCAATCCGTCAAAGATGATGATGAGGGTTTCTTTTAATATTATTGACATTTATATTCAAGCAAGTAATAATCTGCCCGAAACTTCTTTAAGGAAATGTACTCATTCGACGAAATTTTTTAAAATGGTAAAAAAAAAAAAAAAAAAAAAAAAAAAAAAAAAAAGGGAAATATTCAGGTGGCTTGGCCATATCTAGAGAGGTCCAGAAAACAATGCAGTACGAATCACGTTTTAAAATCCTTCTGGATCTCGCGCCAGAAGAAGACCTCCAACTAGATGACACTACTAAAGATCTCAAAGTAATAAAGATTAACAACTGGAAAAAAGTCGCCATGGACAGGAGGCGTTGGAGGCTATGAGCGGTTGAGGCAGCCTAGGCCTGTAAGGGGCTGTTGGACCGACAAAGAAAATTTAGAAGGGGAAAAAAAAAACCTACTCATAATTTGTGAATATAAAAGAAGCGTTTAGTCACATTCTTTCAACCAGGGCCCTACCTTTGTGAATTCGTGCAAATAGGGTCCTGCTATTGCAAAAAACCTTTTCAAGAAGTTCTTAAATTGTAAATAGACACAAGATTCTGCTCAACGATTACTGCTACTAAATTAGAGATGCAACATACAAATACTCGGTATTTAGCTTATACTACTCAACACAGAATATTCATTTTGGACGAATAATGGAAACAAAATTACTCATCTTTCTAATATTTTCAATTTACATATTTCAAATAACACAACTTAGTTATGTATCACTTTCAATGTGTTACGCATTAAGTAAATTTAAACAAAAGATTTAATATTAATAAGAATGTACAAATGATGTTCGCAAAAGAACCCCCCCAGGGAAGGGTTTATTCGATTAACAAAACAACAATGAAGATAAACAAATTAGTGAAGGGTTCTTTCAATTTCTTTTAAACAGACCCCTGATTAGCCATTAGAAAAGGATTAAAGATGTTTCTAGGTTCAATGTCAGAGGGTGGAAAATGAAGCCTGTAATTTAGAACATCTTACTACAGGCAGCAGAGCTTCAAATGAGAATGTAAGAATCTCACAGAGAATCTGTAAGAATCTCTCATAGGGCAACAAACATGTAAAACGATAGGCGGAACTTACATTGCGGATGAAAAAAAAAACGTTTAATAGAACAATGTGAAAAGCATGCTTCTGTCCAGTTCACAAAATACTTTTAACATAATTTACCATATCTTTCTGTTGATTTTTTTAATAGACATTTTTAATTTTCACAAATTATGCGTAAACTTTCACAAAATAGGTAAGTAAAAAAATATCTTAAACACACCCAATTAAATAAGCACCTTCAAGGCTTATAAAAAATGAAAATCTAAAATAAGCACTCTTTTTTCCAGTTTACAAGTACTCTGATCAAAAATAAAGACACCTAGAGGTTGAAAAATAAACAAACTTACATCTTAGATAATTTTGATGCTGCACCTCCAGTAACTTTAGAAACTCGCAGCGATGCTAATTCTTGTTTCAGCTCATCCAACTGCTTCATTACTTCTTCTCTCTTCTTACCTCGGAGTTCTTTAGTCTTTACCTTGGCCTATTAAAAGAAATCTTTTAGTAAGCTCAAATCACAATTGCAGAAAAGATAGGTAACTTTTTTAAAAACAAAGGTACCCTTAGTATTTGAAGAGAATCTTAGTGGATATGAACAGAAGAGGCAACATTATTAAACCTAAACTTTATATTTCAATTATATTTTTAAATCATATCATTATAAGATGATTTAAAGTTGTTTATGAAAGGCAAATCTGAACTAACATAAGATGTTTTACAGTTAAATGTTAAAATAGTGAGAAAAGCCTCTCAAGACTTGCCTTTTCTTTAAAAAAAAAAAAACCTTACTTAACCTTGTGGGAGGTAAATACTGGTATTAATTAGTGTAAAAATAATTAGTGTACTAAATAGATGTAAAAATAAACTATGATTTACTTTCTTGAAAAAAAAATTGACTAAAGACTTAATTGTTTAAAAATGATTCTGACTGTTGAACAAGATATAAAACAAACAAGTAGTGAAAGAATTTTAAGAATTTTTTTTCTTCTTCCTTCTAAGCACTATTGTTAGATTACTAAAGAGAGTCAAAACATTGCTTAACTTATTATTTAATTATAAAAAAAAATCTGTTTTAACTAATAAGCAATTAAGCAAATTAAATTATGTCGGTTTTGCTTTAATTTTTCTAAAAATAAAAAACGACTAAAAAGGTTCAAGAATAATCAAATTATCATACTTGCGTCCACTAAATAAATTTAAAACAAAAAACCAAGCTTTTATAAAAGTTAAATACAAAAAGAGTATGCAAAGTAACAGTAGGTTTACCAAAAATAATTGACATGTATTGTAAAACCCCCCGACAGACAATCCCGCATAAAAGGGGGGGGGGAAGTGACGAAATAATGCAAAACAAAATGATCCACAAGTAGCAAGTCTCACTGAAAATTATATACAAGAAACGTTAAAACCCGATCTAACATCGTTTAGACAGGCTTGTTAATCAACTATGTAATGCTTGCTAATCAACAATCTATGCAGCTGGACGAAATCTTTGCCAGCATGGCGACAGTCTTAGCATGGGCAAGGACCGTCACACGTTAAACTGCGAGTGTTGTTTTACACCAGCAACTTAAATCAGATTTCTGGTGCACTGCTTAAAATGAAAGTCATTACATCGGCTTGCTGACATGACTTTCCCTTAATGCCAATACAATCAATCAATATTTCATGATACATCGATTTACCACCTAGTCCTAGTTTCGAAAATTAAAACATTGGTCATACAGGTTATCTGCTACATTTTAGATTTTCAAATTTATGACTAATTGAAATGATAGGTATAACCAAAACTGTTATACTCTGCATCATCATAGAAAAAAAAACACAAAAGCAAACAATTTCTATTTGCAGAACTACTTGCTTCTAGGAAAAAAAAAAGCCATATTACATTCACTTCAAATTTTTACCTAAAAAAAGAAAAGAAATTTCTTAGTGCAAACTCATAATTAGTAAATGAAAGCTTATGCGGCAATATTTGTGTTTTGATATTTAAACCGATCAAACTAATTTTAAAAAATTCATCAACTGACTTCTGCAAAAATTCACACTATTAGAAATTTTGTTTCACACAAAATTTTTCTAACAATTTCAGATAAGAATTCATGCAAAATAAAAATTAAACTACATTATAAACCGTAAGCTCTAACACTGAGTACAAAAATCATAGGCATTGAGTACTTAAAGTGATTGAATAATTTTCCCAAACTCTTATACAAGAATGCCTGTTGGTGGTTTAGGGAAACATAAATATTCCATCAAAACATTAATAAAACATATAATTGCTACAAATTTAAAAAAAAATAAGTTTTAGGTAAATTCAAACAAGAAAAACAGGGATATCTTTTTCTAATATGCATAGTCAAATATTAGAAAATGTGCACCTTTAAAGCATTATTATACAATTTTTTTTAAATAATTTACAAATACTATACATGATCATGTTAAAATTATTAGCACAAGGCAAAACTAGTTTTTCTTTTTTAATTTTTTTTTACAAATTAAGAGTCAATGTGCAATTAGGGAGGAGAAAATAATAAATGAATGGGAAAGAAATAGGAATAGGTTGGGGTTAATCATTGATTGCTTTTAGACTAGAGCAGTATACAAGAATAAACCTGAAGCTATGTGACATTATTAATGCTGTTGACATAAACATTGTATTAAAATTTCGAATGGCGAAACGAACAAATGGCGAAAAAATGCTTGTATTTACGATGAAATATCAAAAAGTGATTATCTAAATGCGCAATTAGAAACTAGCTTGCCCTAATAACAATGTAGATATCCTCTAGAAATCAAACAATTTACAACTTCAATCAACCCATTGGTATCACAAATTTATAAAATAAAAAATCTGCTTATCAATTAACAGAACTAGAGCCCCTGAATTAGACGTTTTGCACGTTTCAAGGCACCAAAATAGTGAGAATTTTTTTTCGCAAAACCACATCAATTGTAATTATAATTTTTTCCTACGGGTTAATTTAAGTGAGAATTATGAAATGGATTAAACCCTAAGAAACTTCAATAATTATTACTGAAGCATTATGTGCATAATTTTACAAAAAAAAATGCATGAATATAACAATAAATACCATGATCACATCTAGATCAAGACTATAGACCCTCAGGTATAATCTTAAAACATCATTAAAGTGGCAAAGAGAACAAAAAAACGACAATCCAATATAAGAACATTAAATAATTCATATTAATAAGAAACGAGAATTATCTTAAATTAAACATACCATTTTTCACGAAAAACAATTAAATATGTATGGCAGACACCAAAACTTAACTCCTTGTTCAACGTTCAGTTTTTTAAGGTTTGAGTAATATAAATACAAATTTGAGCGACAAGTGTCCTTCAAAAAAGTTCTGTGCTTATAGCTTTGTAATGCTAAAACATCACTTTCAGCCTGTTAAACTGATTGATAATTCAAGGAGGCAGAAACAGACAGACAAAAGCGTAACAAACAAACAAATATTCCGGTAATTCTGCGATAAGCTAATAAAATTTTTTTTTAAAAAGAATGAAATTTTTTCTTTTTTATAGGTAATACTTTGATTTATTGTAAGAAGTTTTTTTACGATTAGATAAAAATATCATTGGTTGGTTTTAAGTAAAGCTTTGAACATTCATTGAGTGTTTTTAAAATGTGTAATGAATGACTTTATTTTATCTGTCATATAGCTTCCTTGCCATCAAAATGTATTCGCTCTAGAGTTTATTATGATGAGTATTCTAATCCACTTGGAAAGTGAATTGTTTTGAGTAATACGTAATCTTTTATATGTATAGTTTACATTGTAGTGTGAAATCGTTTGGAATGAATAGGTATTCTAGTTTTTATCAGATTTTCTTGATATAGTTTAGTTTTTAGTATGGCACCAGGAATAACAATGATATGGAATTACAGATGTTTTGAGTATACATAACTTCGTACAGCATAAGATTTTTACTAGGGGAGAAGATTTATGTTCTGTATCATAAACGTAAGGAAACTTAGTTTACCCACTAAGTTCTATTTATTTTGGTGTATTAGTTCGAATTGGATCATTACTGTATAATTAAATATTGCGTTTAGTTCTGTATTAATTTTGAAATAGACACCCTTTGTTCCAAGGAATAAAATACAATTAAGGAAATTAATATTAGATATTCTAAATGCTTTAATAGTATAAAAAATTGAATAAATATCATTCAAAAGATTGAATAAATATAATTCAGAAGATATTGCTTAAAATATCATGTTCTTTTTAAATTGCTTCAACGAAAAAAAAAAGGTTTTTAATTTTTAAAATATATTTATTTAAAATTTTAAACATTCACTACATCATAACATTAAAAAATTTCCAGCATTCAATCCTCTTTAGTGAGACCTTTCAACTATGTTATTTATTATTGGGTTATAACTTGATGGCACATAATATTTTGAATTAAATCTCGCATGAATCTTAATTAAATCTCGCATGATATGCACATAATATTTTTAATTAAATCACACTTTTTTTACTGATAATTGTATCGAACTCATAGTTCTGCTCACTACATTACTAAATTTTCATTTTGTGCTTCTCCTTATCAGAAGGTTATTATAATGCGCAGAAGAAGGTTCTTTTCATCTAATTTTTGTTTTAAGTATATATTCGCTTGACTTTGTTAGATGTATATTTTTTAATCGTTTAATTTTAGTGTGTGGAGAAAAAGGGGGAAAAAAAAAAGAGTGAATTATTTTTAATATATATATTTATCTTAGTTCAAAATGTTTTGTTTGTGAATGCACCTCTTCAAATGTTGGCAGCCCTGCAAAGTAGCAGGTGAGAGAATGGATTCTTTAATGTTATTTTTAGGTTTTTTTAATGGTTTAATATTACAGTAGAGAACCAATTACCCAGCATGGTCGGGAATATCTTTATCTCTGATGTCTGAATTTCCCAGTTTTCTGGATCGGCTGAAAAGTGTTGTTCTTCAATATGATATCAAACCCAAATTACAATGAAAAAGAGTAACACATTTGAAAATAAAGAAAAACAGAACTTTTAGAACTCCTAACTTTTTTTTTAAAAAGAAAATATAACATTTAAAGGAATAAAAGCATTTACAAATTTCACAAGTTAAAAAATTATTTTTCAGTTCACATATTTATTTTTTGAACATTAATTAAAGTCACCAAATTGACTGATGCAAAACAAAACCAATGATTAAAATATATTTCATGCCTAAAAAAAAAGATAACTTAAAGATAAAATAAAAGGAAAGCTTATTAATCTAAATAAAAACAACACTTGTAAATTTCCAAAAGGAAATGATAGTTAAAAAAGGCCCTAACATAAATATTAAAATGCTCTGAAAGGCAGCATATTATAAGATCAATTGAATTAAAAAAAATCCCTTACTTAATCTTAAAATTTATGAAGAGAAAGAACTAATTTATTGAGTATGAAGTTTATTGTGAACAGTGGAAAAGAAAAAAAATGCTACGGTTTTTACTGAATTATAATTTACAAAATTCTCCAGGTTATTTTTTGAATGATTAAATTCAGCTTAACAATATTCCTACTTTCTTATTGAATAAACTCTATTTTAATCATTTTCATATTTCTATTTCACTTTTTTTACATTTTCTTAGTAAAGTAGATATATTTTTCTTTCATCTTTGTTTGACTGATATGTCCTGCCATGATATGAGTGAGTCAAATTTCTGTTTTTTTTTTTTTTCTTCTTTCGATTATTCTAGTTCAAAATGGCAGGAAAACCAAGCAATTTTTTTTCTGGATATTGGATAAATGGTTTTCTACTATATTATTATTTTATAACTTGGTTAATTTGAGGAATATGATGTGTACTCAACGTGTTGAATCATTTCTCCTTCTATACGATAGAGTGAAAAAATTAGCTTAAAATATCTTGCATTGCAGTTTGATTGTTGCATTGTTCTTTAACATACTGTATCTCTTTTTCTTCTTTTTAGTTGCTTTTACAATGTGTTACATTAATACATTCTTATATGGATGAAAATTGAACAAACCTTTAACACCAATGCTGACCTTCTACAGAACGCAGAATGAGTGAGTATTTTCTAATTATCATTCATAATGTATTCATTATTTTAATTTTTAAAAATATAACCCACATTGATTGGTTTTGTTTGTTATAAAGTTCGTAAATCTCCAGAAATTTCTTAATTCATAACACTATTTTTAGTGTAAAATTTTTTTTATCTTTACACAGTTCAAAGTCCCATATCTAGACAGCCCCATATTCTCCAGAAACATCTATTTTGGAATACATTTCAACAATCAAAATAAGCAAATCTCTTATTCTTCTAATCTTTTTTTTTACACTATTTGTGAAATGTATCAAATATTTTTTATTTCCTCTTGCTGTTTTTAGCATTTATACTGATTTAATGCTAAGTACACTTAAAGAGTTATTGAAAAGTCAAGAGCAGTTTAAGAACAACAAACTTCACTGAGTAAGACCAAATACAATGAAAGAACTTAAATGATTTTTAGGCCGAATAAGTTCAATGCTTCTTGCCCACCCTTCTATCGATATGGCAGTGGACTATGATGAAATAGCTGATTCGCGATGTGAGAATCCTGAACTTAAATTAATTTTGAGTCCAAACTGATCATTAAAATTACTAGAAGTTATCATTCCTAGCTCTTCTAAGAAACTTTTTGTCATGCAAAATTTCAAATCATTTGTCCATACAGTCCACAATCTCACTGTTGTACCATTTTCAATATCTGCCACAAATAGTCACATTCTGGCACTCGAGCTATATCTGAACTGATCTGTTCAGAATTTGTGTGGCTTTCCATCAACAGAAACTGTAAAGTGGACTCGAGAAAGCCAGCGATCGAAAATTAATAAACATACTCGTAAACAGGTTTAATATTGCCTCACGTGCATAGACTGTTATACACATTAGTCAGAAGTTTTCTCCTTTCTTTTTTTTCAAATTATTTTTCTTCTTAACATTGCCCACAACATATCATTGTTTGCCTTTTTTGGAAAGTTCTCTACAGCAGCTACACTAAATTTCTTTAAGCTATCTTCTTTTGGTGGGATCATTTTTAATAAATAAAGTATGTTGAAAATGTTGATGTGCTTGAAAATGTTTATAAATAAAAGAAAGACTCCTAATTATTTTGAAAATATTTTAATGTTGAAAATAAATAGTTTTTATTGTTTTATCAAATGTCTTAAAATTAGGTTTTATGCAAAATTTTCGTGTTTGGAACTGCATCAAATCTGGCTATGAAATAGTTTATGTGCAAATTAGGGTGCATAGGCCATAGCATTTTTAAAAAGTGTTTATTTTTGATTTATGTTTTTTAAAAGCCCTTAAAGGTGCTTTTTTTATTTGGGGTTTGTAAAAAGGGCTTAATTTTCTATCTTTTAAAAAGAGATTTTTTCCTTACCATATTGCTTGTCATTTTATATTACAAAAAAAAATGCAAGATTTTTTACAATTTTCTCTGCAACATTTATTAGAAATTATAACTAGTTTCTCATGATTATGCAAAGTTTTTGAAAATGTTTCTGAATTTTATTGATTTTATGTTTATAAATTAAGAACTTTAAATGATATAAAAAAATAATTTCTATTACTGCACAGATCCTTATCATGATTTTTTTAGAAAGTGGTTAAAAATATTTTTTGAATGCTTAAAAAGTACTTAAAAGGTGCTTACAGGGTATCTGCGCAATTGGAAAATCATGAGAAATCATGGAGAATCATAAATTTCCGTATTGAGCAAAAATTGTCGTGAAATGTCATGATTTTAACTATTTCTTTTATAAAAATCATGGAAAGTCAGGGATTTAGGTCGCTAAAAAATCTAATTTTTAAAATTTAATTTACCCCCCCCCCCCAATTTCATGGTGTTCCGAATATCTGAATTTGTAACAAAATCCCCACTCGCAGCTATATTTTATTAAAATATAAAATATTTTTATCATGTTCTTTAAAAAATATGATATTCTTTCAAAAACTGAAAGAAAAAATATTGTTTCTAGAGCAAATTATCTTTTAAACTTTTGTGATTTCAGAATTTTTGCTGTTTATTATTTTAATTTCATCAATTTAAAATTCCAGCTGAAGCAAGCCAGTCATTGGCAAATCTTTTTAATTCCGAAATGAGAACAGAAAAATCGGGAATATTTCTTACCTTTCTGATGAACTAGAAAAGTATCTTCAGTATATATAATTCTGCAGAAAAAAAAGAAGGAAAAAAATTTGTTTTTTTATTTTTTTAAGCTATTTTATTGCTTTAAAGTCTATAAATATGAAGATGTTGTGTTTTTGTCGGAGAAAATAGTCACATTGTCAAGTCATGAAAAATTCTTAAAATAAATCATAGAAAGTCAGGAATTTGAAAATCCCTAAATGTGGCAGATACCCTGTGCTTATTTTTTGTTGAAAAATCTGGTTATGCACCCTGTAAGTTGAAAGTAGATAAAATAAATTAAATTATAGATTTTATTGAGGAGAAAAGAACTGTTATCAGAAAAAACATGTTTGGTTATTGTTGACTTATAGTTATATTCTTTGAATTGAAAAAACAGTGCAATTTTTGCATAATATTAATGACATACTTTTTTTGTTATATAAATGCATATCTTTTCGACAATTTGTTCATGTATTGTTTTAAAAATGTTAATTCTTATTGATAGGCAGATATTACCTGTCTGAAGCATATGATGATGAGAGAGCCACCATAGTTACGAAATATGAATTGGGACGTTGTGATAATTCCCATATCTATCCATGGGAAGATCCAGGCTTTGAAGTTTATCACGTGACTGACAGATATGGATTTTTACAGTTTGTTATTTTCAAATTTATTTTTACATCCAATATTAATTAATAACTCTTGCAGATGATACAAACTGTTCCTTCCATTATTGTAGGGTAGTGTGTATGTATGTAAGACAATGTTGATGACCATTGATTAAGTCACTCAAAATCGATAACGATCACACTTATCCTTTAATAATTAACAAAGCTTTAACATTGAATCATGAGTCACACAGACTCATTCTCAAACCACACAGGTTAGTTAAGCACTTACAACTTTTTTGAAACACAAGTCACGAAGACTCAAACTTTAACCATCTAGGTTTTCCTTTACATTTATCTTTCCCATCGAAATAGTTCTAATAGTTTTATTAAGACATCTAAGAGTGACATCTATCGGATTCACACAGAGGTTGTTTTGTCTTGTTTATCACATGTATTTATCTATCTATCTATATATAAAAGCTTGCATATTAAGAAAACATGGAAAATAATAAAGATTAATTAAAAGAGAAGAAGAAAAATTATAAAAATATAAATATTTTTAAAAAACATTAAAATTTTTTTAAATATATCTTAAAAAAAGGAAGAAAAAAATGTATTAAACTTATAACCAGAAAACAAAATAAAGAAAAAAGATATTACCTCTTCATCAGCTCACGATTATATCTACACAAAAAAGTGCTTTCTAATATTGTATCAATGTAGCCAAAGCTAAATATTTCAATATAATAGTGTGAGGAGCACTCAAAAAAATTTATGAAACAAAAATAGAACACAGTAATAGAAAACTATGTATGAAATAAAACAAATCAAGCAAAAAAATAAAAAACATAATAAGTAAAGGAAATATATAACAAAACACGAAAGGAAATCTGTAAGGCGAGGAGCGAATTCAGATGAACTTAACGTACCAGAATCTTTCAAGATTGATTTAAAATATTTTTGTAATACGATTGGCAGATTACAAAATATGAAAACAGAAGCGTAAATAAAGTGATCTCTTATGGCACATTCTTACTGCAATACTGAAGAGCGTTTAATATGTTAGATACCTAGGATTGGCCCGAAAATGGATGTGCACATGGTAATAATATTATACTGGATAATTTAAAGTTTATAATTAATAAGGTTGATATTTAATTATACAATTTTAATGATTTTAGAAAATAACAATGATTTAAAAAAGAATCATAATTTGCTCGTTTTACACAGATTTTTAACAGGCACTAAATTATATATATATATATATATATATATATATATATATATATATATATATATATATATATATATATATATATATATATATATATATATATATATATATATATATATATCCATACATAGCACAATGGTGTATATAAAATAGGGTCTGGATTTTCATTGAAATTTACCTGGTATATCTAGAAGTCAGGGAATTTTTTTTCTCTAAAATATAAAGTGTTTAACACAGAGATTAAATTTTGTATCATTTTAAAAAAAAACAAGTAATTTTATATTAGCTAATGAAAGTATGCTGATTTCCTTTCAGCGATCATCGTCTTCCTGAGAAACTAACAGCCCATGAAACAAAGGTAATCATTTTTTGAACATACTTAGCGTAATAACTTATTTATTAAAAGGTCTTACATTGTATTTTAAATAAATCGAAAGTTTTTATTTAGTTTTTAATAAAAAAAATCTTTAGAATTTTTTCCACTGATTAGTTTAGGTTGCATACTTTTATTCAGCCTATTTTATTATTATTGTTAATCATTATCCCCATGGCAGAATTACGACTACATTGTTGCAGAACGCTAGAGATTTTTCAGAAAGATTTATCTTTTGGAAAGGGAAACATTTTGGTTTTTCTTTCTGCATAATTTTTCGAAGAAAAATATATTTTTTTCTCCAAAGATCATGCTCATCAGAGAGAAAAAAAATAATTGTGATTTTTCTATTTTTATTTGGGAATTAAAAAAAAAGTTCGTAATAACTGGCTTCAACTGGAATTTAAAATTAATAATATAAAATGAGAAACTCAGAAATCGCAAAAGTTTAAAAGATAGTTCACTCTAGAAATGATGTTCTTTCTTTCTTCTTTAAGGAACACCATGTTTTGCACGCACTTATTTGAGTATCTCTTTTTTAAAGAGTCCTAATCGTGTGATTTTGGCGTCGATCTTTATTTTGGAATTGCTACATAGATTTTACAATTTTTAATTTATGTGCAAATTCAATTTATTATCCTTTAATTCATTTATGAATTTTAATTTTTGTAATGATTCACAAAATTCAAAAGAGAAAATAATGAGAGCATTTTTCCACCTTCAAAATGCGAGAAAGTGCCTATAATATTAGAATTTAAAAAAATATTACTTTTGCGATTGAAAACTCATTTCTGTTACTTTGAATTAGTAATTGTTATAATTAAAAGTAACTTAAAGAAAAATATTAATGCTGGGGAAGTTTGTCTCAGAAAGCAAGAAAAAATTCTGCCACTGGGATCCTTATTATTTTAAAGTTATTTTTGTTATATTGTAGAAGTTTAAAAATATTGGAAAAAATCATATAAAAATGAAAAAAGACAGACAAAAAATAGTGAGTTTTGGGAGATTTTAGTGATTGTAATTAGTAATTGATTTTAATAAGTTTCCTCAGTTGAAGACTCTTGTTTTTCTAAAGTTAAATTGAATAATAATTGAAGGAGTGAGGTTTTTCTGACACCCTGGAAATTATGAATTTAGGAAAGAAAAAATTATGGTTTTGGGGGGGGGGAACTCCCTTCCGCACTAAGAATTATTTTTTTCATTTATTGCTAGAGATCTAAATAAAATATTCTATAAAATTTTCTATGAAATTATTAGATTTAATTAATCGATTAAAATTATATAAAAAATAATTAAAAATATTTCTATAAAATTTCAAGCCTCTATTAATTAGGGTTTAAGTACTAAGACAGGCATCATTTCAGTGCTATAGTAATTTGTTCATGCTCATAATTCTTTGATTTATTACCTTTTAGTCAAATTATAGGTTCAAATTTTGTAGCAAATTTTCTATAATTTTCAGATATGCTGTCAAAAAAATATAATTTTTTAACTGAAGATAAAATCTATGCAAAACACCAGATTTTGACAATTTTTTCCTTTTTTTTTTTCGGAAATTTTTTAGTTGCAAAATGTGGATTCAAGTTCAGAACTCAAAAAACAATATACAAAAAATTTAAATAAAAAAAATTTCAATTAAGGAAAAATTTTGTGCAAGAAACTAGATTTTGAAAATTTTTCTGGAAAAAAATATATTTCCTGGAAAAAGTTAAGTTGCAAAATGCACATCAGAACCCAAAAAACATTAATATACAAAAAATAAAATTGCCTGTCAATTTTTCCAGTTACAATCCTTGATTTCCTAAACTATTGTGTTTGCATTTAGTTTCTTAGTAATATATGGTATATAATAGTATATAGTTTATCAGTAATATAATTCCTATGTGTGGAATATTTTATTTATTATTCCACAATAGTCTCATTATTCTATCAAAATCATAAATTCATTTCTCCCCGGCATTCCTACAAAGCATGTTTTTTTTGGGGGGGGGAGGGGGAGCGTGAGGATAGATGAGGTTAACTATTTTTATTTGTCCAGTATAAAAGTGGAATAATTTGTTACTTAAAACTTCTGTAATATTATTAATTTTAAAGTTTTTTCCCCCCAATGTTTATCTCTTTTTGTTGTATTATCTTTTTACTTTTATTTGTAGGTGAGGGAAATTGAGAGTGAAAGGCTTAACAAGTGGCTGAAAATGTTAAAAAATTGGGACAAATATTATGGTGGAGAAAAGGTAAGTTAAAGTTGAATTATAAAATGATAAATTTTTTATTTCAAATGCATGAATTTTTTAAAAAATGAAAAATTATTTATTAGTTCAAATTTTTTATGCTTAAATATATTTTTGAAAAAAAAAAATAATAATAATTACAAGTTTTTTCCTTAAGAAAAATGCTTGTTTTTCTTTTGTAATATAACTGAAAATTGACAAAAAAATATTTCTGAATTACATAAATTATAATTATTTTTATTTTGAAAGGCAAAAAATACTTTATTTGTTATTCAAATAAATAAATAAAGTGGGAAGTTTTATTAAAGTGAAGTTAGAAAAAAATATGAAGAATCTTTTTAGTTATTTGTAATAAAATTTTTATTTTTTTAAAATTAGTTATAATGTTGACAGATTAAAAGCATTTTAATTTCTTTTAAAAAAATATTATTCATCTACTGTAATTGAAGTAATTTCATTTAAAATTAATAAAATTTTTTTTTAAATATCTATACTTTATGTATAAAAATAACCCATTTTTCAACATTGAGAAATTAAAATTAAAAATTAACATGAGATAAGATAAAACTGGAGATCTTCTAGTTGTGTGTTAACCACTGTTATTTTTTAATCATAATATTAAACAAGTTAAATCATTGAAGGGTTATATATAGTTTGTTTATGGTAAGAATTCCCCCCTGCCACAAAGTCTGAGGCCGTCTATGGAAACCAGAATAGCGCATTTCAGGGCGGGTAGTTTCTCTTCACTCTAGGGCTATCACAACAGACCGCAGAAATCTTTCACTTCCTGTCCTGTCTGAAACCTGTACTAAACAATGACCCCACACCCTTACTTGTTATATCTTGTTACCATAGTCACCTCCACGGGTGCAGACAAACAGCTAGGGGAGTACTTATTTCAGACAAACTATATGTTCTAATGATTTGATTGGCACTTTTCTACTTTCTGTTAAGAACAAAATCAATGTCGACAATTTTGCTTAGATGCACAACTTTTTTGAGTGAAGGTTGCATATTTAGTCAGGACTTATTTAGTCATGACTTTTGCAAATATGATAATTTTTATAGAAACATCAGTGTTCTGAGCACTAATTTTTTTTAATTATTGGAATTCATTGGGAAAAAAACTGATTATTTGATTTTCATTCAAAGCATTAATAAAAGAAATGGTTTTAGAAAAGACTATTTTAATTATTTCTTCACCTTTTAAAATGTTTATTGAAGTGCTTAGTGATAAAATAACTGAAATGATTCTGTATAATATTTTAAGTATTATGTGATAGCTAAAGAATCTTTTGAAAATTATAAAAAAAACTTACACACATAATTTTTTTTAAAAGTGAATGACGGGATTTTTCAGAAACGGTGTGATATAACATATTCATGTAATGTAGTTGCACATTTAGTGTTTATAGCTGCCAACTCTACTGGATTTATCAGTTGACTACTGGATTTTGCCAGTTTCTTCTGGTCTACTGTTTTAATTAAAATTCTCCTGATTTTTGTTCATTTTTGAAAATTCCCTAAAATTGAGTAGGTTTTGTAAAAAATATCATTATTGAAATATAATTTTTGTTTAGATTCTTTCTTGCTTACTAGAATATTTAAATAAGTATTACTAGTACATAATGAAGCGAGCCTCTCGTTTCCAGAGACCAGTTTAAAACTTTTTTTTCTTTTAAGTTCATTTTTATTCAGAACTTTCATTCTAAATTAATTAAAAAGAATATGTTAACGATCTTTGATGAATTAAATGCCTATTAATATTTGAAATTATGAGTAAACATAATAGATAACATTTCAAGCATGTTTAATGTTTATCATAACTGGAAAATATTGCAGTTTTTCTACTTTGATGACTATTAAAAGTCCCTAAAATTCCCAATGCAACAATTATCATAAAATTTGTGTTATTTCTAAAATCTACTGGATTTTTTCCTATCCATGTGGGCAGTTATGAGCATTTGTAGTGTAGTTATTTATTACTTACCGAGTACTTGTGTATTTTTATCGTTTTAAATGTATTAACTTATTAAAATGAATAAACAGTATCACTGTATAAAATCATTTGATTTAAATGTTCTATTTGCAGTTTAAGAGACGTATGTATAAAGGTATACCAAATGCTGTGCGAGGTGAAGTATGGTGCAGAATGCTGAATGTTATGCAAGTGAAGAAAGAACAAGAAGGAAAATATATTGTTAGTACTCTCTTGGTTTTTTTGTATGCTCAATGTTAAAAATATGCAACACCTCCGTGGCAGAATCTCAGCGACACGGCGGGATTGTCACAGAACTTTACAGAGCTCACGCAGAAAAAGTTTCTTCTGAAAACTAAGAAATTAAAATTTTTTTTTACAGAAATTTGCACGTAATATTTGAATCATGCATTTAAATAATCACTTTTTGATGCGCTTAATTTTCATCAATAGTATCTTAAATCTATGTAATGTTTCAATTGCATTTTTGGCATTTATTGATATTGATTTTCACGGTGTTTGAGGAGTCCGATTTATTTGATTTCGTCATAGATCTCTTTTTTCTTTTTTTTTTTTGGTAATTACTACGGATCTTATGATATTTAATAATTTTTTTTTTTTTAATAATTATTTACAATATGCAAAGAAGTAAATGTGCGTTTCCGTCCTCCAACAAAATTTGAGAATATCACTCATAATATTAGAATAAAAAAATATTACATGTTCAATTAAGAAAATTATTATTGTCATTATTTTTTTTTTTGTAAACACAGCGTATGTGTTATTTTAAATGAGTAACATATATGTTTGTTATTATTAAAAGAATCTTTCATAAAGATATTAGTGATATAAGTTTTGTCACAGATAGCTCAAAAAATTCTGTCAGAGGATGTAAAAAAACTTCAAGTTAAACTCAAAGGACTTTGAATTAAATAATTAAGAAAACTCTGCTATTAATTCTAATTATTACTATTAATACTAAATTCTTTTCTACTCAATAAAATTCTATTATGTTTAATAAAAGGGAGGATTTATTAACTCAGCGACAAAATCACAGCATCCTCATTTCAAATAAAGATCTTACACTCACTCGAAAACTATTTACATTCCAAAACTATCACCAATGCTGCGCAAAAAGTTAAAATTACCATTAAGGGATCCAAACTTCTTTCTTCTGGCAAAACTATGGGAACAATATTTCCCAGATTGCGGCTACCCTCAGTATTTTGGGGGTCAAAAATCTGAATCAGTTGGAAAAAAAAGGTATGTTTATTCAAATAAATCAGAAATAATTGTGCTCCGTAAAGAAATCCGGATTTCCGTATTCACTGACCGAGATCCAAAAATTTCTGGGAAT
The DNA here is from genome assembly GCF_982258835.1 of Parasteatoda tepidariorum. NCBI lineage: Eukaryota > Metazoa > Arthropoda > Arachnida > Araneae > Theridiidae > Parasteatoda > Parasteatoda tepidariorum. The sequence goes on from NC_141760.1 coordinate 115,459,634, forward strand.
CCAAAGCACAGAAGTTTCAAGGAATCATCGATCTCTTTTATGTATAATTCGGGTAGTATATTTTATTTAAAAGTATAAGAACTAAAATTTATGCTTGGCATCTCTTTCATTTGTAAATATTTTTTTCTGGTAGAGTAATAAATGTGATTAGAGATAAAAGTAAACTTATATATAAATATAAATTTAAATTATGCTGCATATAATTTATTTAGAATTTCATGTTGTGAAAGTATCATATAAAGACATTAATTTTTTGAAATTCGACATTAATGATTTTACTCAAGAAATTTTCAGGATTTTTGTGTTGGGCTCACAATTTCCCCTGGATAAAGTGAATTTTTGTGTCTGATTTTGTAACTTAAAATATCGTCTGCACTTTTTAATTAGCATATTTGAGGTTCCCCCCTTGAGCCATTAAGATTGAGCACTAGAATGTGAAAATCGGATTAATTATTAGATCAAAAGTTATTCAGTATGGTCCTTTTTTTGGCACACTGTGCATTCATACAAGTATTTGATAATTTTCTCACATTTCTTCATTCATTATCAAAAAATGTTGAAAAAAATCAGCTTGTTTGATAAATTGGCTTTTGTTAACATAGTATCTATTTATTTTTAACTTTTTTAAAAATAAATTTAATACTCTCCAGCAAAATTCGTTGAATAAAAGTAGTGACTACATTTTAAAATTAATTTGTAATCATTGCATATAAAAATTAGTCGCTGGTAACTACATTTGTTATGAAGTGGTTGTAACTAACTACAAAAGGATATAGTATTTGGAACAATATTTAAAGGTTTTTAATATATGTGCTATTGGCCTGACGTAATATTATTATGATAAAAAAGTCCCTTTGTTCAAATATTTTTTTTTTTATTATTGAAGCAATCAAAAGTATAAATAAAACCTTGTATGCAATTGGGTTTGTTTTTATTGTAAACATACTTTACTTATGAAAACTTTCGTTAAACAAAAGTTTCAAAAAATGCCTCATTATGAGAAAAACCTGAAGAATAATTGAAATGACTATTTGTTAAAATATAATGTTACAGATATTCTTTTTGGGGGGTGGGGGATTAGTAAATTTTTTAAGTGGTTTTAAATTTTAAAACTATTTTTCAAATAAATACTTTTTTTTTAAATGCATCTTTAAATGTTCATTTTTTCATAATTTTCATTTTAAATTATAGAAAGACGTTTTTAAGCAATTTATCAATTAATCATTTTTTGTTAGTTTACTTTAAAAAAAAATTTTTTTGCAGAGAGATTGCCCTTTAGCATATACCTTTTATTATTTTTATAAACTAAAAATTTTTCTCATATTTTGATGATGAAAAACAAATTACTTTTTGAAACATGCTCATGAAATATTATGAGAGGGTAATTTAAAAATTGTTGAGGATAAAATTCAGTTATTTCATAATATAATGCCAGAGCTCATTCTAGGCAGGGTAAACAGGGCGCAGCACCCTGCTGCCCTTTTAGTCAAAAGAATCCACCCTGTTGCCCAATGTAAATTAGTGCCCTGATGTTATAGACTCCACACCCTTTTTGCCCTTTCTTCCCTCAACCCTTCTTTATTTTTTTCCATACTATACAAAGGATTTTTTAAATTTTCAACTCCTTTTATTTAGTTTGTCATTGCTGTCAATACATAGATTTATATGGGAATGGAAAAATAGCCATCACACCCCCTTGTTGCACTTGTCTTTGAAAGTTTGCAGTTGTTCCACTATCATTAAATCATAATTATTATTAATCATTTTAATTATTAAATCATAACTACAGACACTTAAAAATATACATTTATTATTTTATTAATATATGCATGCATTTTAAATAAATTACTATGCTAATTAGCTCAATAACTCGATATATATGTTAATTTATTAATAAAAATTAGTAAATATGATTGCTTCGCTACTGTTAGTAAAGTAAAAAAAAAAAAACTTTTACTAATTGACAATGTTTTTTCATAGAACGTGTAAAGCCCATAGAAAGAAATTATTGCCCTTTTCGAATAATAATGCCCTTTTTATTAAACTTTTGCACCCTGCCCTTTTTTCTGCCTAGAATGAGCTCTGATAATGCATTTTGATAAATTTTAAGGATGTTAAGTGAAAAAAGTCAAGTGCTCTTTCAAAAGTCAAAGTGCCCTTTTCAGTGAGAAGCACCTTGCCCTTTTTTTGTTGGTAGGGAATTCTTCTGTGGATGTGTAAATTAAAATAAATATATGAGTGTGACTTTTTTTTATTTTATAGATTTTTCAACATTATGAGTTTAGTTTTCTCTTTTCTAAATTAGTTCCTGAGAAGGAGTGCGAATTGTTAAGAGGCACTAATTTTTCCACCAAGCGTGGTGAAAAGTTAAAAGTATTAAACAAGCTTTTAATTATCTTTAGTTTTCCCAATAAAATGATAACGAGTATTTACTGTTTTTGAGAGAATCTTTTAAAATATATAATTTTCATCATCATTACCAAATAAATAAATACATTTTAAAAAAAGTATTTTTTAAACTCGAAAAAAGTTTAAAATTATGATTGGAGCATAATTTTTCTTTTTAGTAAACTAAAAAATTTTATTAATATTAAGTTTTTGCAATTTCACATAAAAACGAGATATTAATTTTTTTTTAAAGTTATTTTCTTTGTGAAATATGCTAATTTAAATTTTCGTAATTAAGAAATTCAATCCCAAAATAATAATTACAGGAAATGAGAGAAAAAGCCAAATTCCTTTCTCCTGATATTAAACAAATTGATTTGGATGTAAATCGAACTTATAGGAATCATATAATGTTCAGAGAAAGATACAGTGTTAAGTAAGTATATTTCTTGCACATTTGTTTAACCATACTGTATTACAAGTTAATAATAAGAACAAGATAAAATTGCTCATCCAACTTAAATTAATCAAAATTATCATAACAATTTCTTACTTTAAGTAGAATGCAATTGTATATATTAAACAATGTTATTATTATTTATGAAAATTATGTTGCAAAATTACCTCTGGTAATATTTAAAAATAAAAACCAAATTTGAAATATCTCTAGGGTATTATTTGATAAATAAGGGACTTTTACTGCGAAGCAAAATTTAGTTCACACATATCTATTCGTATTTCAGTGATTCCACGTACATGCTATAACCCATCAAATGCACACAAATTATAGAGAGTGACACAAAAATAAGTTATGCGTCCTCTGTTGCGTGTCATTCTCCATCGATGAAAAAATAAAAAGTTCCAACAGAATCATTTTAGAAAATATTTATAATATATACTTTAAATATATATATATACCACCTAACCGGAACGTTTGCTCCTGCACCCCAGAGCCCGAGGTCAAGAAAACTGAGATGGGAACAGTTGGCCTTGGCCCTTTATGGGTTGTCGCGCCACTGAGTTTAGTTTAGTTTGAATATATATACATAAAAAAGTTATTTTCCTTTGTTATTAATGTTAGGAAAGGAAAATTAGAATAATTCTGAGAATCACACTACATAGTTGCTTTTCCTGGATGTAGCTGTTTGATTATTCCCAGTTAAAAGCCTTGATTCTTCTTTTTTTGAAATATTCAATCAATAAATAGAATAATTGTGAACAATAATACATAGATGTTACAGTAGTAGGTGATCCATGTTGAGCAATAATAGATTGAACATAATGAACTCTATGTTCCTATGACAAGTTATACCTCTGGGGTACTGAATTGGAGAATTTTTATTCTCTGGTTCAGGTCAAAATTATGATCTGCGGATGAATGAAGGGACGTATAACCTCTAAACGGGATGTCCTCCCTATGAACGTCTGCGGCAGAAGTCAAATTCTTGGCCGTAGATGGGGCCATTGGAAAACAAAAACAATTGCACCCCTTTCCGTCCAGTGTTGGCCTACGCCAACAACAACAGTGGAATCATCGGTATTTATGTCATTAAATGATATTGTCATATTTCAGCACCAAATATTCATTCAAAACACTCTGTTTAAGTAATTTTGTGTAACCTTTTAAAACATTGTTATTCATAATTCTAGTTTTATCAATGAATAAAATTCAAAAATATTTTTTGATATTTTCTAGACAACAAGCTCTTTTCAATGTCCTTGCTGCCTACTCAGTGTATAACATGGTAAGATTACTTTATATTTATATAATTTTATTTAAAAGAAGTATCCATACTTCCCTATATATTTTTGAAGAGTAAAAGTTAAAGATTTCCAAAAAAAGAGATTACATTTTATAACACAGAATATATTATGACTCACATATTATAAAACAAACACTTTAGAATTATTGTGTGAGCATTTAACCAAAAAAGACTATTTCAACTTTTTTAAAGGTTAATGAGACTAAGGTATCTAAAAAAGTGTATAGAATGTAAACTTTTTTATGTACTTTAAGTGCATCTCATTGTTCCAAAGCTGACTTTTTATCTTATTATCTTTCTATTTTGAGTAGCAAATTATTATTATTATTTTTTTTAAAAAAGCAGCTATTTAGTGAGTTTGAGCCTTATTTTTTTTTAAATTCATGAAAGAGGTGCTATTATTACCCACTCATGGATTGATATTTTAAAAGATTATCTAACAATTATATCGTTAATAAAAATGTAAAATGTAAATTATAAAAAAAATTAAAATATGAAATGTTTTTATCATGTTTTTTATAAATTAATTTTTTGAATTTTTTTAATTTTATTTTATCAGTTTAAAATTCTAGCTGAAGCAAGCTAGTCATTTTTTTTATTGAGAAATGAGAACAGAAAACTCCGGAGTATTTCTTTCCTTTCCGATGAACAAGGAAATTATCTTAAGTATCTGGTATAAAGCAGGAAAAAAAATTATTTGCTTTTGTATTTTTTTCAGCTATTTCATTGCTTGAACTCTTTCTTTACTCTGTTTTCTAAATTTGAAATCTATAAATATGAAGATGCAGAGTATAACAGTTTTGGTTATGCCTATCATTTCAGTTATGTTATTATAAAATAGTAACTTCCTTAAGTCATGAAAAATTCTTGGAATGAGTCATGAATTTGAAAATCTAAAATGTAGCAAATACCCTGTAATAACATACATTCTCTATAGAAAACTCTTATTTGTTAAATGTTTAGTTCCAGTGTACCCTTTAGTTTAGCCCATGAGTTCTATTTTTCACTTTATATTGAACTATTTCATTATAAAATGTTTTCATTTCAGGAAATAGGTTATTGTCAAGGCATGAGTCAGATAGCAGCTCTTTTACTCATGTATATGAATGAGGAAGTGAGTTGAACACTGTTTATTTTTTTTTGTATTATATATTATTGTATATTAAGTTTTAACTAAAAGAGTATTTTTAAACTCTTTTGAGGTGAAATCTATCTTTTGGCTGGGTCAGCAGAATCACATAATGATATTAACATCATGATTTAAATCACATGGTCTTTTAGAAAATGATCATTGATTTAACCTCCCGTGGCAGAATTGCAGTGACACAGCGACATTGTCATGGAACATTACAGAGTTCTTGCAGAAAGAGTTTTTTTTTTTTTTTTTCAAATGTAAAAAAAAAATTCCTTTTCTTTTCTACAGAAATTTACACATAATATTTGAAAATTTAGATAATCACTTTTTGAAATGCTTAATTTACGCTGATAGTATCGTAAAACGATGTAATGTTTCAATTTTAGTTATTAAAATTGATTTTCATGTGGTTTTTAAATATTCCGATATATTTCAAACAATATGGAAAATTTGAATCGTGCATTTCAGTATTTACTTTTTAAGGCAATGATTTTATTGAATTTTTGGCTATTATTACTATTGATTTCTCCATAATTTTTAAATCTGATATTTTTTGTACTATATTGTTTATTACAACAACCTTATAATATCTGAAATTAATATTTTAATTGAATATTTTTTTCAATTTTGTCAAAATAATAACCGTAATGACATTTTAAAAAGTTGTATAATATGTGTTTACTTTTTATTTATGTCTCCATCTTTGATTTTCATGTTTTGCTGATCTGTTTTTCATCTTTTTTTTCTAATATAACTTGAGATACCTTTTTGTGATTCACCTCTCACTAAAGTATTTACTTTTTAAGGCAATGATTTTATCGAATTTTTGGTTATTATTGCTATTGATTTCTCCATAATTTTTAAATCTGATATTTTTTGTACTATATTGTTTATTACAACAACCTTATAATATCTGAAATTAATATTTTAATTGAATATTTTTTTCAATTTTTTCAAAATAATAACAGTAATGACATTTTAAAAAGTTGTATAATATGTGTTTACTTTTTATTTATGTCTCCATCTTTGATTTTCATGTTTTGCTGATCTGTTTTTCATCTTTTTTTTTCTAATATAACTTGAGATGCCTTTTTGTGATTCACCTCTCACTGAATTATCGCTATGACTAAATAATATAAATGACTAAAATAAGTTGGAAGTGACTTTATACGTTATTACTTTTAAAAAATTAAACGTTATTATAATTTATACGTTATTACTTATTACTGGAAAAAAAAACACTTGTAAACATCCTATTAGCGGCAGCTCTTCACGGTGTCGTGCCACAGGTCCCTGGTTTGATCTTCGGGCCGGGCAAGGTTGACTCAGCCTTCCATCCGTTCAGTGGGTCGATAAATGAGTACCAAGCATGCTTGGGAACTAAACACTGGGGGTTACGCGTTAGGCTGACCACATGACCGGAACATCTGCTCCTGCACCCCTGAGCTCAATATCAAGAAAACTGAGATGGGCACAGTAGGCCTTGGCCCTCTATGAGCTGTTGCACCACTGAGTTTAGTTTAGTTTAGACAGCCTATTAAGTAAAATAATTGATTATTAACCTACTGGTTTGCTTTACTAATCCTTTGTATTTTTTCACTAATTGAAGTGTACTAATTGAATTAAAAGCCCTTAAAGGTGCCTTTTTATTGGGTGTTTTTAAAAAGTGCTTAATTTTCCCTTTTTAAAAATGAGATTTCTTTTCTTTACTTTGTCAATTTTTGCCACATGTTATATAAAAGCGTAGTTTTCACATTGTTCAACCAACGTCTTCACAATTTATTCAACCACAATCCGTTTCAGCGTATCTCAGCCCATAGTGCATGAAACCCAATTATTTTACATGTTTGATGAAATACTTGTGAGTCCTCGTGTGTGTCTACTGAGCTGGGTTTGGTCAGATTCTTGCACTCTTATGTGCAACTCTGCAGCATTTTGCAAGATATTCTCAATTTCAGGTCTGATGTTGAACCCTCTGATATTGAACCAAAAAATCTCTCGATCATTTTATAATGGCTAATATAATCAAGGAAAGAGTTCTTTGTCAGAAACTAGTTGTTTTATCATGATCATGTAAAGTCTTTGAAAATTATTTTACATTTTGTTAATGTATATAGTGCTTAAAAATTACGTAAAAGATGCTTATTTTTTGTTAAAGATTTGGCTACACACCCTAGGTAGGCACTGGTATATACAATCTTTCTAAGCTTATTTTGTTTAATTTTTAAAATAAAGTTTTTGTAAAAAAGATCACAATTTGAAGTGTATAGTAATTTTAAGTTTATGAAACAATGCAGTAATGGAAACAAGTGCACTTATGGAAGCTGTTACTAATCCTATAAATTAAAATTGTCTTATTTGCAGGATTCATTCTGGGCTTTGTCTCGTATTATGAGTGATGATAAGCATGCAATGCATGGTGAGTTTTGTTAATGACTACTTCTAACCTTCCAATTTTTATTGAAATGCATGAGTCTCATAATATTATAATTGTTAAGGGAAATACTAAAAAATGATAAATAAGTATTAATTTCTTTTCTGCATGGAATTATCTTTGGATTAACAAATTGTATAACTGTGTGCAAATTTTTTAAAAAATTCTTTTTAAAAGTTTTTGAACTATGGCAAAATATGCAAAAAGTAAATTTAACAATAAGTGGTACAAACTTTGAATTGCTCTTCTGACCAAACTTTTGCTACCTTATTTCCCAGATTGCGGCTACATCCTATATTTCTGGGATTAGAAATCTGAATGGGTTTGAAAAAAGATATATTTATTCCAATAGTATATTTTTATGTCTGATTTGGTAAAATATTGTCATCAATAACTGATTAGCAAATTTCAAGTCACCCTTTCAAACTATTAATATTAAATCCTAATAAGTTATAATTTAATAATTAAATCAAAAGTTTTTTCAAAATGGATCCTTTTTTTTTGACACTGTACATGTGAACTTGTGTGTCAAATGCCCTTCTATTATAATGTGAATTTATTGGCCTTAATATTTCATGTCGAAAGTACTCCTATTTCTTCTAAATATAATTTTATTGGAAGTTTTTCTTTCTAATTTGTGAAAGCTATTTTGAGACAAGATATAATTAGTAAAGATTAGATAATTGCCAAGATTTTAGTAAATTTTATGTTAATAATGAGAAGCATAGATTCATTCTTAAAATATTTTATATGTTTTGTTCCTTGACTTTATATTTTAAATAGTTATTAAAATTTTTAAATAGTTATTAAAAATTTTGATGTTTATTCTAGAATACTTGAAATGATATTTTCTGAATTAGACTAACGACTTGCTTTTTTAACCTTGAAACTGTTAATAGTTATTTATATGGATACGTTTCTTAAATTGAAATTTCGGATTGATATAGATTTTATAATACAGTTATATGACTTCATCAGAGAGACAATTCAAGGGGAAAAGTGTATTATTTTTGCTTTAATTCCGATTCTTTTTCTATAATTGTTCCAATTTAAGGGCGCCATCTTCTGTTTCGCATGGGGCGTGGAAACCTCTTCCGCCTGCCCTAATACAAATAATTATCCCTTTGAATATAAAAAGGCATGTAGAATGTTCACAAATGCTTTCAGGGGTCTGCATAGGTTTTTTTTTTAGAGGTACCTATTTTGTGAAAATTTAGACATATATTGTGAAAATTAAAAAGTATATTAAAAAATCAGCATAAAAATATGGTAATAATAATAATTTTGCTATTGGAAATTTTGGGCCTAAAGTAGTATCCAAATTTAAAAATCCATAGAAATCAATGCCCATCATTAAATTTCAACTTGAATTTAATAAAAACATGCGTTTAGCATTACTAGCACTAAAAGTTATTTTCATTATGAGAGCATTTTTGACTAGATCAAACGGAAAAAAAAGTTTCACAGAGAAAAAAATGTTTCATAAAAAATAAAGATCTGTTAGAATAAATTTATAATAGTGTTTAAGATGATGTTTGAATGTTTAGAATTTTTAAAAACTCAGCTAAAAAAATTTTGCTTGGTGCAAGCGACCAGTTAGGCTTTCCACATTGCATTATCTGATCAAACACGTGCTACCTTTTTGTAAAAGACAGCTAGCGGAAAAGCTTATTTTTTTCTCTCATAGATTGCAATGAGAATGGGGTTTGCATGAGAACTTGCTTTTTTAAAAGTATTTTTTGAAACTATCGATTTTCATCCAGTTGAATTTATGAAGGTACCGCTAAACGGTAATAAATCTACCTTCGACTGACCCCTGAGTAAATAAATATATTTTTCAGACATTAAAAAAAGATACAGAAGTAGCCAATAAGTTCAGATAGCTGAATTTTAACTCTGCTATTTTGTAACATATCTTTAAAAAACATGTTTTTAGAACAAAACCAAATGGTGTGTATCTATCTGAAAGTAAAGTACTCTTTCAGGATTCTTTATCCCAGGATTCCCTAAGCTGCAACGCTTTCAGGAGCATCATGATAAGATTCTTACATGCCTCATTTCCAAACTGAAAAAACATTTGGATAAATATGAAATTCATACTAGTCTTTATACATTAAAATGGTTCTTTCAATGTTTCTTGGACAGGGTAAGTTCCTTTCTTCATCATGTTTTTATGAAGAAAAAGGTTTTTATAATAATAATGAAATTTATGATTTCTAAGGTTCCTTTCACTCTGACTCTGAGACTGTGGGATATTTATATTTATGAAGGGGAATCAGTCTTGACGGCTATGTCGTACACACTTTTGAAGCTGCACAGAAGTAAGAACAATGCAATTATTCAAAATATAATAAATAAGCTTTGAGTTATCCTAATGTTTTTTTTATTACACCTTGGACTAAACTTTCTATGGTTTCAGATTCTGAGTCATTTCCTAACTCTTAAAATTTCTTGAACTTATTTTTTTTAATCAAATTATATTTAAATTAAATCAATGAGTTAATTTTTATTTAAAGCAAACATGAATTTTATATGTTCTTATCGATCCATGTAATGGCTGACTTTTTATTTCGATTATAATGCTGACTCATTCATTCACTGTCACTCCTAATCGAAAACAAAAATCTATTTATAACTCTTTATCTTTAAATTTCTTACCCGTTTCAGTAACATGGTTTACACTAATTCTCACAGTCTTGTTGGCGATTTGCTTTTGATTATGGGGGGTTGGCTTTATTTTTGGCTATGTTATTTTTTCGATAAATCACCAACCATCGATCTCTTTTAAATGTCTGTTGGGAACAATTCAATTGCTTTTCAATTTGGCTTTTGAATGACCTGCATATTCAAAAGCCAAATTCATATTATTATGCAAAATTTATACAACTTAAAAGTCCTCTCTACAAATACGTACTACTAAATAAAAGTTTTATTAATTATGATCCAGTTTTCATCTTCAACTGTCCTGTTTTCATCACAATCTTCAATCATACAATATAACTCCAGCAACATCTGATTTTTGTCTCCACAGTCATTTTAGGGAAAGTTGGATTATTGTCATTGAATAGTAAAACATTTCCTATTTCAAGTTGAAATTCGTAGTTAAGTTTTGATAGCCATTCTTCAAAAATTATTATTGTCACATAGTAAAGTTTTGAATCAATTCCAAATTTACACTGCTGCTCGAAAACTCCATTATTTAAAGATTAGCGAACTATAAAACAGGAATCAGAATTTTCCAACATAACATGTGTTAGACGCGGTGACTTTGTCGCAGAATATTCCAGGGTTCTTGCAGAAATATTTTTTATTTGGGAAGCGAAGAAGTTTAGGTTCTTTTATCTGCAGCATTTTTTGAAATATTTTTTTCTGTAGAACTTTTTCCCCCTTTCTGCAGAATTATAATTCAAGGAATGCCTTGCTCGCATATCAGAGATGGAAAAAACGCTTGTGATTTTCTTTTTCTATTTTCTTTTGAGAATAAAAAAATTCTGCAATGACTGACTTAAACTAGAATTTCAGATTGATATTATAAAAAGTATTAAAAGTAAAAAATTTATATACTATTCTATTCTATGCATGAAGGCTTTTTCTTTTTTGTAAACAGAAAGTGTTTCTGTTACTTTAAATTAGTAGCATATATATTTGCTACTATTAAAAATGTCTCTCAGAAAGGTATTAGTACTAGAGAGAATTGTCGCAGAAGCTCGAAAAAAGGTTGCCACAGGGGTGTTAGAATGATACGTGTCAAAGATGATTTCTAATAGTCTTTGACTATCCAGAACTCTGTGTCTCGTATCTCTGAAGTGAGAGTGAACTTCAATTTACACCTTGAAATAAAAATTATCTATCATTATAATCTGAGCAGAATGGAATCAGTCACTCAAAGCAACAGTATGTATTATTAGTATACTGACGAAATTAGGCACGCTGGAGTTGTATAGTATAATTGACTAAATGAAGATTGAGATGAAAACAGGATGATGAAAATCACAGTTGAAGATGAAAACAGAATCATAATTATAATAAAACTTTTATTTAGTATTTGTAGTGCTGGAGAGACAAAATTATATTTTATCCATAATGAAACTTTCTAAGTTAAATAATAAATTTTGAATAATGATATTGATATGGACAGACCATGGGTGTTAAATCCCCCATGACCAGCCTAATTAAAAAGTGATTGAATTGTTCCCAACAGATAGTTCTTAGCTTGGGAAGAGATCCATGTTTGGTGATTTATCAAAAGATTACATGGCCAAAATTAAAGCCCTGTAGTCAATATAAATTTGAAAATAATTTGGCGAATATGAATCTCCAAAAAGAATGGGAATTAGTATAACTGAAGCATTTTTGTGGTAAGAAATAAAGAATTAAAAAGTAATAAATGGATTTTTATTTTTGATTTGGTCACGTGAATGAATGAGTCTTACATTAGTACTGAAATAAAAAGTTAGCCGCTGCATTGATTGTTAAATAAAGAATAAAATATTTTATATTCGCTTTTTATAAATTGTAATAAAAGTTAAATAATTAGTCTAATTTAATCAAAATTTGATTAAGAATGATTAAAAAAATAAGTTGAAGAAATTTTAAAAGCTAGGAAATATGTAATTCCTATTGTGGCATCAAAAATGGAATAAAATATTTATATTCCATGAAATAAAAAGTTAGCCGCTGCATTGATTGTTAAATAAAGAATAAAATATTTTATATTTGCTTTTTATAAATTGTAATAAAAGTTAAATAATTAGTCTAATTTAATCAAAATTTGATTAAGAATGATTAAAAAAATAAGTTGAAGAAATTTTAAAAGCTAGGAAATATGTAATTCCTATTGTGGCATCAAAAATGGAAATAAAACCTTTGTGTATCTACAGAATTTTGAAGTGTAAAAATCTATGTTTTAACCATATTCTCTTTTACTACTTTTTGAATGTTTTCAGAATAATAATAATAATGAATTCTGTCCCTAAGCTGTTGGTTTTATTCTACATTTGCACTGTTTGCTGGAAATTGTTTTTAAATGTAGAAAGTTTTAACAATTAGGAAGTATTTTTTTCTTTAAAAAAATTGACTTGAGGAATCCAGTGTTTTCATCATAGAAAAAAAATGGGTGAGAATTTCTCACCCTTTCTCAAAAACAGGGTGAGATTTCAAAAAGTTAAGTGAGATTTCAAAAAACTAAAAAAACACAAAAACTCTTGAAAAAGAAAATCATTTCTTTAATAATAATACATTTTTAACGTCTTCTATTTTTTAAAGCATTGAATATTTTTGGTGCATCATCATAGAAGATTTTGCCTTTACAAGGTATTTGTCCACCTTACATTACATTACATCTACATTAGCACATAAAAAATTTGAACGTCTTACATGAAGAAACCTTACCTACGGTAAACACATGGTTGTAGAGAAATGTGTTCTGAAAGGGGTTTCGTGGTTGTGTTCTGTTGTTCAAAAAGGTTCTGAACAATACTGGTAATTCGGGAAGCTAGATAATGGGGCAGATGTTGAAAATAATGAAAGATCCAGGAAGAAAAGTGAAACGGATTTTATTCTAAAGGGCGTAATTCGAAGCCTTTTCCAAAATGCGAGAAATTCGCGAATTTTGAAATTGATTTATAGAATGCACGAATTTCTCGCAATGATAATTTTTTAATGCGAGGTTCTCGCGCTATAGTGAAAACACTGGAATCAAAAGTTTCTTTGAATAATTGAAAAAACTAATTTATAGAATTTTGAGTAATGGGAAAAAAAATTTAATGTTAACATAGGAATTTTCATCAAGATTTTCAAATTATCCCTTCCAGTTAAGCAATAAAAATTTGACTGTAATCTGAATTTTTTTAATTTTATTTTGGTTAAGGATGGACGTATGCTAAAAAAAAATCTATATTTTTGCTAATATTGCATTTAAAATCTTTATAGAATGAAACAAAACAAGTTTTAAAGATTTAATTTCAAATCTTCTTTTATTGTTATACACTTTCGTGGCAGAAATCTTTTTGTCTGTACTAACCAAAGTTGACAATTTTCATTTTATTGAAGCAATAACGTCATTTTGAATATTTATGATTTTTTTTACATGTTTTAATCAAATGTTTTCAAATATATTTTGTTTGGTTATCAAATAAGTTTCTTAAAATATCAAACAGTGTCATATATATATTTATAATGTCATGTGATAAGCTTTCAAAGGAGTGCCATAATTCTTTCAGTGTCTTGTTTTTAATCTGTATCAAGACACACCCTTAAGGATGCAATATTTCAGAAAATGTAAAACATTCTTTGTAAACATTTCAGAGACACTTTTGAAGATGAACATGGAAGAGTTGGTGGAATTCCTTCAGGTGAAGCTCGAGCAAGATTTTGGATATCATGATGACGCAGCTGTAGATGCCCTTCAGGCTTCCATGGAGGAGCTGCACAAACACAAGCTGGACCACCCAGGAAGAGCTCCCCCTCACGAGTTACCCCAAAAACCTTTCGGATTAATCGAGACTTTCCTGCAGCAGAAGAGGGAAGTCTGCAATGGCATCTCTGATGACGGAAAAGAGGGAATGAATCACTTGGTAAGAAACAGCGCTTTCTATGATACAATAACAGCAATTTCAGACATTTTCTCTTCAATTACAACATTAATTGATTAATTCAGTTCAGAAAAATGACTTAATAGTAAAAGAATTGGAACATTTTCAAACTGATTGTCATTCATTTCTCACAGTTTTGTATGGATACATGCATCGTGGCAGAACCGTGGTGACATTGTCGCAGAATGTTACCGATTTCTTTGCAGAAAGATTTTTTCTTTGGGAAGTAAAATATTTTGCTTTTCTTTTCTGCAGAAATTTTTGAAAGATTTTTATCTTTACTTCAAAATTTAATTCAAAACATGCCTTTTTAGCTCATCGGAGTAGAAAAAAAATGCCTTTTCTATTCTCATTTGAGAATAATGAAAAATAACGAATAATGAAGTAAAAAAATTGGTTTTTCTTTTCGGTAGACGTTTTTGTTCTATTTTTTCATGCAATTATTACTATTGACTGCCACATATCTTTTAAAATCTGATATTTTTAATGCGATGTTATTTAGTGCAACAACTGATTCTAAAAATAAAAACAGGCGTTTAGAAACCCAATTTGAATAGTCCGCTTCAAGTGATTTCGCTGTCTCTTTTTTTTCAGTGATTACTGCTGCAAAAAAGCAATGCATTACAAAATGCAAAAAAAGAAATAGTGTGTTATCTTCCTACAAAATGTGAGAATATCGCTATAATATTAGAATGTAAAAAAATTAAATTAAAATAATTATTTTATTTGATCTGATTTTTTTAATTATTTATTTTTTGAAGTTAGTGCTTCTGTTACTTTAAATAAATAACATGTATATTTGTTACTTTTAAGTGTCTTGCAGAAAGATATTAATATTAGAGAGGTATGTTGCAAAAAGCTCGAAAAAATTCTGCCGCAGGGAATACATGGTATTTCAAAATAAAATTTTGAGTGTAATTTGGTTTCCATACATATAGCGCAGTAGTGGGTCGAAACTGTTTCCCCAGGAATATACTATATTACATGGTAATTGATTCAAAGTTATCCCAAATTATGTTGGAAATTTAGAATCCATGTAATTTATAAATAACTGAAAATCTCAAGATAATGTCTCTCTGGTGCATCTGAAATGTTCCCTAAGCTCCCACCCCCCTCTTGTCAGTTTCATTAAAAAAAAACTGGTCAGAGGAGGCCAGATAAATATTTTCATATATATTTAAGTTAATTTCATTGATATTTTAGCTTTGTAAAAAACCATACACTGTGCCTAGTACTTTTTTGAATTTACTCATGTTTTTTTTATATAAAAAGATGTAAATTTGATATTTATGAATCTAATTGGTGGCACACATTAGGAAATTTGCATTGCAATTTCTTAATTTGGCATCAATTAGATTCCCATTTCTTAATTTGGCATCAATTACTATTTAGGAATCTAAATGGTTTTCAATTAAGAAATTTGCATTGCGTCAAAAAGTTTTAAAAATTCAGTAAAAAATTACCAAGTTTGTTGTCTCCCGATACCTTAGTATATACTGCACTATAACAACGTTAATCCAACCAATTAGAAATTTAATAAAAAAAGGGAAATTATACTCAGTTTCTACAAAGCAAATTTTGTTTGCTTTGAAAGTAAGTTTTTCAAGGGATGCAAAGAAAAAGGTACTTGCTTATTACAGAAATCTTTTTTATCAGTGAATTTGAGAACACTAACTTCTTTTAATATATATATATATATATATATATATATATATATATATATATATATATATATATATATATATATATATATATATATATATATATATATATATATATATATATATATATATATATACATAGGATTATTAATATAGTAAATTCATCTGATTTATGAAGCCAAAATTATTTCAGTTATGTTTTTTTAGTTTCCTTTCTTAAAAATCTTCTGAAATACCTTTAATTCATGTTGAAGTCACTTTTTGAGTTGATTTTCAAAAGCTGTGGTAAATAGGAAACTGATTCAAATTTATCAATTTATCAAAAGTTTTGTATAGGGAAGCTTTATAGTTTGAGATGTTTTTAAAATTGGAAAGTTCTCAGATACTCTTATGGAATTTTTTTTTTTTTGTTGAACACATCTACATATCTCATACTATCTATCTACATTGGCTAACTTTTGATGAAGGTTTAAAAAATTTTGATTTGTAAGCACTCATTTATTTTTATGATTTTAGGGGACTAATGAATGACAAAAGTGTCCATTTCCTATTTATAAGAGATATAATGAATCGACTCTAAAAATATGACAATTTCTAGAGTCTGATTCATCACTCTTTTAATGTGAAATATAACTGTCTTAATGATTTTGATTTGAAAATACTCATTTATTCAAATTTTTTTCTTTAGATGACTAATGACAAAGTTCCATCTCCTGTTTGGAAAAGAAGGGATGAATCAGACTCTGAAAATATGACCACATTGAACAGCAAAGCAGCTGCTGAAACGGACAATGGCAGTTCAATTGTGGACCCACTCAGCTCCAGAAATTCTTTGGCAGAAACATCCCAAACGTCGGTTGCCGATCTGTCGGCACTGTCAGGGTTTTCCAGCCCTAGCACCACCTTGACTAGGCATGGTGATATTATCTGCTCTAAGCAGAAAACAATTACACGACCCTCAGAACTCAGGCGGACCTTGTCTATGAACGACAACATTGCAGGTCCCAGGACTCATTCCCCCGATGCAGCGATCCGCGTTTACGTACCTTACGAGTCTTTCTCCAAAGCTCCCTCATCCTCCACATTGCTGTTGGATCACTCCCCCAGCCACGGCACTCCTCCAAACGGCGACATCACCCCAACAAATCAGGATCCAAACAAAATCACAATACATGTCAGTCTAGATTATCTTCCAAATGCCTAATTGTTTGTTTGTATGCAAGGCAATCAACCGAGGCTATATTACTTACTCTTCGCTTTACATCTTTAAAATTTTTAGTGATTTTACGAAAAAAAGGTAGTAATTTCGAACGATCTTCAAAATTTAATCTGAATTTTGAGATGAATAATTAAGGGATTATTTAATTATTTTTTTTTGAAATGTTGCTTGTAGCTTCGTCGTTATTTTAAGAGGTATGATTTTTAGATTTGGATAAGTTAATTATTATTTTCAGCTTTTTACAAATATCACTACTATTTTTGTCACATACTTTTGTCCAAATCAAAATCACCATTGAAATCTCCCTGCTAAAATGTAATATCAACAGTAATTTTTCTTTTTTGTATGGACAGTAATATAGCCTTCATTTTGAGTTCTTGCAAATTTAGATAAAATTATTTACCATTACCGTTTGTTTATAAATCAAAATTTAAATTATAAATATTTATTTACCAAAAAACTCTTAGTTGAACGTATGGAATATTTTTGTTATGTATTTTTTATGTCTATTTTATTTTGATTTTTGTAGTGATTTTTACACATTTGTAATTTATTTACAAAGCATTGTTTAAAATAATTTTAATTCCAAACATGTCAACATGTAACTCTGGGTATGATATACATTACAATAGTTCGTGCTTATTATTTTATCGAATTTCATTACGTATTATTTCATTAATTATTGGCGTGTTATTGAAGAAATTTTGATTGTACGTCTATAACTTGTCATTATTGTTCATGAATAATTTTCAGCCAAAGCCTTATTTAAAGAAAAATTATGTGTTTTTTAATATATTTTCATGGAGATTACTATATTTGTTAATTTATTTTAACGAAAACTTAATTTTACCTTGTATAAACTAAACTTTGTAAAATTAAAGCAACCAGTCAGTGAGGGGAAACTGACGTAAGAATACAATGTAAATGATTATAATATTTATAGCAATAATTAAACAAAATTATTTATAATTTTGTTTTTTATTTTATTTATATGTAATTCTCTGACTGTTTGGTTCTACTTTTGTTTTTACTTCCTTTCAAATGAATGCAGGCAATAATTTAGGATTTTATCCGAGATATGTTTTTAAAATAGCGTATGCTACATGAACTGGTATTTTTTTAAATCAATATGGTAATCTCAGCTCTCAATATTTGTTTTCATATAAATTTATGTATATGCAGTTGTATGGTGAAAAACACTCTGTGGACCTAGCAATAAATGATGATTCACTATATTCAAAATCTTAACTGCAGTATTGTTGGAAATTATGATTTCAATAGTACACAATTAGTCATAATTTTAACTATTTTTTAAAAAAAATCAGGGAAGGTCATGGATTTTGGTCGCCAAGAAATCTAATTTTTAAAATGGAATTTACCCCCACCCCAATATCACAGTGTTCTGATGTTTGAATATCTGATTTTGTAACAGAATCCCCACTCAAAGTCATATTTTACTAAAATATCAAATGTTTTTATCATGCTCTTTAAAAATTATGGTGTTCTTTCAAAAAAGAAAAGAAAGAATATCATTTCTAGAGTGAATTATCTTTTAAACTTCTGTGATTTCCGAATTTTTTTATATATTTACTTTTTTAATTTTATTAATTTAAAATTCTAGTTTAGACTTTTTATATTACTTACTTATAAGAAGAAATAAGACAGCTTTAAGAAACTAGATATATCTGACTGTATTTAGTTATCTGCTTTTGTATTTTTTTCAGCTATTTTATAGCTTCAACTCTTTATTTACTCTTTTTTTTTTAAGTTTAAAATCTATAAAAATGAAATTGCAGAATATAACAGTTTCAGTTATACCTGTCATTTCTATTAATGTTATTACAATGCTTTTTTAAATTTATTGTTGTGTTTTTGTCGGACAAAGTAGTAACCTCGGTACGTCATGAAAAATTCTTGGAATTATTCATGAAAAGTTGTGGATTTAAAATGTGGCAGATGTATTTACATTCACTAATGTTAGTCTCAACATTGTAAAACATCTTTTCTGAACAATGAAGAGGCTCAAAAATTGATATTATTATTGATTTGGTGTTTGTAAAAAAAAAATGCTTAATTTTTTAAAAAGAGCTTTCTTTTTGTTGTATCAATTGTCGTTCTAAATTACAAAAAATGCATAATTTTCAAAATTTTCTCTGAAATATTTATCAGAAACTAGTTATTTTATCCTAGAAACTAGTTAATTTATGTAAAGTTTTTGAAAATGTTTTTGAATTTTATTGATTTTATGTTTATAAATTTAGAACTATAAACAATAGAAAAAAAATTTATTACTGCACAGATCTTAATTATGAATTTTTTTTAAAAGTGATTAAAAAAAATTTTTGAATGCTTAAAAAGAGCTTATTTTTTGTTGAAAAATCTGGCTACCTGTTTAAGATTCATCTGTTTTGTTTTTTTTTTCCTGCTAAAATCAAAATATCTTTCTTATTCACTTATCAAAACCTTACATTGTGTTCTTCTAATATCTATTAGTCCTATAATGGACCGTTGGCACAATGATCTTCACCTTGTTAATTTATTAGTTTTTAAAATCTGATTTTAAAATAAATATTTGTTTCAAATCGATTTATATTTTGAATACTTTTTTTTTACAAATTAGTTTCGAGATCTGTTTTCAAAATAAATGTAATTAAATAAGCGCATCACTATGATTATTCAAAGGTAGTGTTTTAAGAGCATTTTGTATAAGTCAGTCTCATTGTGTTGCCAGAATACAAAACTTAGTGCCAATAATCTTGACAAAGGAATGATGTGTGTCATGTTTCTGACTGATTTCAGTATTTTCCCCCTTTGTTGGGGATAGCTTCAAAAGTTTCTGCTTACTTTTTTTTCTGTCAATTTTTTTTAAAAAAGAAAATTGTTTCAGTATTCATAAGAATCCTATCAATTATTGTATTTTTAAAATCTTTTTATTTTTGACTTCTGCCAATTGAGTCATGAACTCTTATTGTTTCCCTCATAACTGTTACTACAATGTAATTTATGTTACTCTAATCATTCATATGTTTCCCAATTTATCATATGTGGGAAAAATTCCTTGCATAATGCTTATTATGACTTTATGACTATTCCTAGGTATTTTGTTATTTATGAAATGAATGACAGTGTCATTTTTTTGTACATTGCCTTCATTGCTGTGTACTAAGAGTTTTATTTTTTATCTTCCATTGCATTTTTATTAATTTTTGATTTTTTTTTCTCTGCATTTACACTTGAATGTATGTGTGAGTTCATTTATGTTTTTTTTTTTTTTTTAATGTTATTTATTTGATGTGTTCTCAGAAATACAGACAACTTTTGTGTTGCTTACAAACTCAAAGATGAGAAACCTGTAGTGTTTTAAAGAGGTGCATTTTTCAACTAACTATATTGAATTAAAAGATTTTATAAAAAATAAGCATAAAATTTATCTAATTTTAATACACGATGGATTTATTATCAAAAAGCTCTCAATGCTCTCAAATTTCCCTTTTTTTAGGTTAAAAATTAAAAATTATTCACTATTTAATATTCTTTTGGTTGGGGATGAAAATCTTAAACTATTTTTACGTTTCACTTTCCTCTTTAATAATTTTTAATGATCTATTATTTTCTGTGAAAAGTTATTTAATTGCAATTTTAGAGATCTAACTGTGGCTTAAACTATTGCATAAAAAAAAAAAAAGAACTGATACGTATCAAAAGCATTTTACATTATAAAGAGTAATATATATTTTTTAAGCGCTTTATTTAAGGCTATTCATTAATAATTTTGAAAGAAAATGAAATTTCACTTTTGGCATTCAAAATTTGAATGATTTAAAAATAATTCCACCCACTGAATGATAATAATTAATTTTGTCTTTAAAACTTAAAAAATTTGCCAATTAAAATTGGCTTTCAACAAATTAAAAACTGAAAAAGTGAAAAAAAATGCTGAATTAACAAGAGGATAGGGCAAAATAAAGACCCGTCATGAGGCGATTAGGAGTTGATAAAAAAAACTGATCTGCCAATTGCCATTTTTGTCATTGAAAAAAATAATAAATCACTGAACACTTTATAATATTTTAAAGATGACTTTATTTCACAATTGTTTTTGAAATGATCTTTGTATTGTTTACCATACTTTGAGACATCCCTTCTTTTATGAATTAAAATGTTCTATTTTTGAAAAAGCGGCCACTGCTGCCATTAGTGAAACAGCAGCAAAATGTTCTAATTTTGCCCCCTTTACTTAAAGAAGGCGGCCAATTATTAGTATGCTTCTATACAAATAGTGTGAACTCCTCAAATTAGAAAGAAAATTAAATGAACACTTTTGGAGGATTTTGTATGTGGTATAAAACCCTTGATGATGCATGTATATGTATCTTGGTAGTGAAATTAGTGTGAATAATTCATTAGACTCGATAAATAAAAGAGATTATGAAATAGTCTCCAACATTTTGTAAAATTCACTCTCCATTCGAAAGTATTTGCATCGATATTTCAAAACAAACTGAATCAAGCAACTAAATTTTAGTCATTTTGTTGTCTATACTTTATATTGGTTTATAATTTATAAATAAAAATGTTAGTTTACTTTGTAGTCCTGGTTCATTTCAAAACGCAACTACTCTAAATGTGTTTTTCTTTAGAGAGATTGTATATAAAAGAATCTAAAAAAAACACGTTTTTCTTTTAAATGAACTATGTGTTATTTTTATATTATTCTGCAAGTTTTAAACAGAACTTAAAGTATAGGGAAAATTCCAATTTAAAATGCAGCGTATTTGTATGATACACAGTAAATGTTCAGCATTTTATTTTATGACCGTCGTTGAACAGTCGACCCAATTCTTTTGGGTTTACGACTGCTTATGTTCAACTCTGTAGCCCTGCATTTCTAAACCCTCTCCAAAAGACAAGGGAACTCCTTGGACAAGTATTGGGAGAAATTTTGCCTTCATCTAGAACTGTTTGATGGGACTCACCCACATTTGCGTTCCATGGAGAGGAAAATCTCTCACGACTAGCCTGATGGCAAGGGGACTCTAACCCATGATCCATCTATTACTGAAGATATTTTAAGTCAGCACTGCTGTCGGTGCAAGCCGGGTGCGGAATTCGTACGACCCACCATTGCTGGGATTCAAACCTGGTTCATCTCACTGGAAGGCGAACGCTCTGTCCCTTGAGCCACTGCGGCTCAAAATTTATTAGGGGAATATGGAGGACTTGGTTACCTGATGGATTTAACGTGTACCAGTCACCATGTACTACGCGGGGAGTCTTCGGCCGGTGGGAATCGAACTTACGACTTATTGGACATGAGCCCATCACCCTACCCATCAGGATATCCCGACTCTATCCCCTGAGCCATCACGGCTCAATGTTCAACATTGCGACCACCAACGTGCTAGAAGGGATTTGCGAGTATGTGTCATTGAGTCGACATTCTTACTCCGATGCATCGAATCTCTACGGCCACCTTAGTCCAGGAGTTCGTGGGCACAATCACCACCGGCGGAAGACTCCCCATGTAGTAAATATTGAATGGTACACGTTAAATCTGTCGAGTCTCAAAGTCCTCCACGTTCCTATAACAAATCAGTTCCTCTAGTGATCCAGGAGTTACCTTGTCTTATGAATTGTGTTCAAAATGACAAGGCTACGGAGTTGAACATTAGTAGTCGTAAACCCAAAATTGGGTCGGCTGTTCAACGACGGTTATGAAATAAAATATGAAGTCTTGCTTGGAAATTCGATTCCCCGAACTGAAAACTAGATGACTGATTACGATTGTGTCTTAATGGTTCGGAAATCAATATTGTGATCAATAATCAATATAAAAAATATAAAATCAATATAAAAAATAAAAAAAAATATTGCGACTAGGGCACTCATGTGTAGAACAAGATGTGTACATTAAAATAAATAAAACCCGACGAGAAATCATTCCCTATCTTTTTATTAAACGAATACACATTTTCACAGATACCTAAAATGAAAGATTAATGGTTGTTCTAAATACTTAATTTACATTTTAGTTTTACTTTTACTAACTCGCTTAACTTTTTTTTATTATCAAAAAAGCAACAACTGTGTTCTATTAAACGTGCAACGAACTAACTGAAAAGAAATTAACTATTAAAGAGTATTAGTTAGAGTCTTTTTCCTTCAAAAAACAATAATTCTATTTAATACTGAAGAGTGTCAACGTTTTGATTCGTTGAACACACCGTTATGTATTGCTAGGCACGAGTCATTGTCATTCATCTGCCTTCAAGACACCGTTTTTCTTTCTTTTATAAAGAAAGAGGAAGTGGTTCAATGCACCGCCATTAAAGAAAGGTGCGCCTTTTATTTCCGACCTTTCCTCATCAGCCCCCCTTTTCTTTCATTCTTTTTTATTTACATTTGTATCATTTTTTTTTTTTATTCATAACAAACTTTTGATGATACAGCACAATGCCCCTGTGGCAGAATTTTTTCGAGCTTTCTGCGACGTACCTTTCTAATACTGATATCTTTGTGGAAGATTCTTTTAAACATAACACATATACATGTTAATAATTCAAAGTAACTAAAACACAAAATATTTAATATTTTTTTATTCTAATAGTATGGGTGATATTCTCGCATTTTATAGGGGGAAAACACACTGATTATTCATTCCCTTTTTCGTATTTTGTAAAACATCATCACATTAAAAAAAAAAAAGATCTACGACGGAATCCGGATGATGAAAAGGGTTTACTAAATGCGCGTTTCCATTTCGAGATTCGGCTGTTGTCACGAATAATATCGTATACAAAATATCGGATTTTAAAAACTATGTGGAAATCAATAGTAACGACTGCATTAAAAATATTAGAACGAAAATTTCTGCAGAAAAGAAAACCAAATTTTTTACTTTATTATTCCTTATTTTTCATTATTCCACTCCGATGCGCGATAAAGGCATCTTTTGAATATAATTCTGAAGAAAAGATAAATCTTTCGAACATTTGTGCAGAAAAAATTACTAAACTTTTCTTCTTCCCAAAAGAAAAATCTTTCTGACCTAACTCGGTAACGTTCTGTGACAATGTCGTGGTTCTGCCACAGAGCAGAATACATTTTCAAATAAAAGGAAGGAAAGGCACGCGTTAAATCAGAGCGTAGCTTACTCTAATTTTTCTACAAAATTATATGATAGTCAAATGAAGCTGTCAGTCAGTTTGGACGAACTCATTTATTGTAATATTTTTTACTAAATAAAATACCCGCAACGGAATCCTCCATATTGCCCCCCACCACTTTGTGTTGCCTCTTCGTAAATTTGTTCGTATCAGCTCATGACCAGACCATTGAAAAAAAAAAGACTAAATTAAATTAAAAAGAACGATCTCTTGTGTATTATTCACGTAATTTATTCTTCTCGGCTCACATTAACGCTATATAAAAGATTTTTTTTTTTTTTTTACTCTAAATATTTGTTAGAGCAATTTCTGACTCCAAGTGATCCAAACATTCCGTAGCTTTTCCCTACATTCTATTTCAATTTTTTTTGTACTGTGTGCCGAGAAAAAAAAAAAAAAAAACGTCATAGGTAACATTTAACATTTGATTTCTCAGGAACTATTCGTCCTATTTCGTTCAAATTTTGTATCTTGCCATTTAAAAATACGTTCAATAAAATCATGCAATAATTCGACTACTATTAAATAAAACTATTTCATCTATTATATTTTCTACTATTATTAAATAAAATAATTAAAATTAACGAGTAATTCTTAAATAAATTATTTTTTGATAAACAAATTTTGTAACTCTGTGCAAAATGTTTCCAATTTGCTTAAAATGTACTCCAGATATAGCGAACTAAGCAAAAAGTGAAATTATCATTTAGCGGTTCAAGCTTTAGAACGCTCTCCCGAGCCAATTATTGGGACACTATTTCAGAGATGGCAGCATTTTGGGTTTCAAAAACCATACTTCTTCAAAAAAAAAAGTTTGTTTAATCAGAGAATGTACATTTTTGTGTCTGATTTCGTAGCTTATCGTCTGCTGTTACTAATAACCATATTTAAAGTCACCCTCGAACCCAAGATTGAATACTAGTAGGTGAATGTCCGATCAAAAATTATTCAAGGTGCTTCGTCTGAAGTACAAAGTTGAGTTTCAAAGTTCAGTTGAGTTCTCAAAAGTTGAAAACTTTTGAGAAGTTTATCGTTTTGCGGTTGATTAATCGATCGATCCAACTTTTTAATTATCACGTAAATCAACCTTTTAAATATTTCTTTCAGAAAATTTAACTCCGATAAAAAAAAGTTCAAATCTTAAAGAAGAATAAAATACAATTTTTGAGTTTTTACAAACTTACGGAACATTCCTACTCAATGTGGTTAGATCATTCTACTCTAAATGCCCCAATCAAATTCTCAATTTCTAAATGTATTTGTATCAAACAACGACATCGTAAAACGACATTTTGTATTAAATTGGAAAGCTTGTTTTCAAAACATTTTGTTCGAAATTAACACAAAATTGTTTATTTCGAATAAAAAGAGAGAGAGAGAGGGGAAAAAAAGAACAATATTTCTACTTTCCTCTTAAGGTGAAAAACGATTTAACTTTTCAACTTGTTTCAGAACGATACGTTCAGAGATAGAACGATATGCATTTGAGATTCCCGCTTTTTTACCTATAAAGTGTAACATTTGAATTCAAATATTTTAGCTGACGCAATCTAAATTTAAATTCTATAATATTTTTTTTTAAAAATATTGCTACTTCACATTTAGAAAATTTAACTTTGATGAATGTTTAATTTGTAATGAAATGAGAGTTCATCTGGGGGAATTGTTAATAGTATTTCTAAACTCCAACAGATGGCGCTCTCCGTAGAATCCTCTCTGACAGGCCTTAAGACCTAGCAAAAAACACAGCACTCTTGCCAAAGTTTTTTTTTTTCTTTTTCTTTCTTTTTTTAATTTATTTTTAAATTGTATTATTTTTGCGATTTTAAAAGGATATTTTTTATAAATGAAAATTTAGTACCTTTACATAAGCACTGCTCATAATTCTTTTGATAACAAAGTGAGCAGAAACTTAATCTGTGCCTCTTAGGCATACTTAAATTTTTTAAAAATGAATTACCTTTGTAATTATAAAGGAATTTTTTTCTTCAATGAAGGGATTTATGTGTTATTTAAGCATTGCTCATAAACACCTTGCGAACAAATCTAAGCAAAAATCCAACGCAAAGCTCCCTACACCGGTCTGAATTCTTTTTTTATTTTATTACTTTTTATTATTATTTAATTATTTTTGCAATTTTAAAAGAATTTTTTTTGAAAAAGGGAATTTAGTATCGTACGTAAGCATTGATCATAATTATTTTGCAAACAAAATTCAGCAAAACCCAATCAACGTCCTTTTTGCTCACGTACTTTTTTTTTTAAAACTTATTTATTCGTAATTCTGAAAGGATTTTCTTCTGATAAAGGAAAGTTATAGAGACGCTTTGTGCGTCCGTATCAAGAATCCTCTTTGACATTATAGCATTAACATTATTTCTTTTTTGTTATTAATTATATTTTCTGTTTATGACATTTCGTCATGATTTAAACCCCGAGAAAATCGTATTTAATAGAACCTCTGGGGATAAATTTTTAAAGATGTTGTAGATCATTACATAGGCATTAAAATAACTCCCTTTTTCAATTGCTACTATTAGTTCACACTATATCTTGTTCACATTTTTCGTTAATAAAATAAATATCGTTAATAAAATACTTTTTAATCATCCACTCAAATTCAAAAAAAATTCTTTTTTTAAGACTTGTAGTGGATGATGTTAATACAGTGTTTTCAACTATTAATTCATTCATTAAATGTAATGAATTAATTTTAGTTTTATATGGGAGAAGAAATCGTCATTATTTAATAAAAAGTAACTAAAATAAAAATTTTCTTTGTCGATAGGAATTGACTTTAAATTTTTTTTTATTTATATATTACTTGTTATTAATGAAATTACAGCCACCATTCTTGAGCAGAAAAAAAAGAACATTATTGAAGTGATCTAAATGAAAAATATTTGCGACATTAATATTTAATAATCATTTTTGTTAACAGAGCCATTTGGTACTACAAACGTTTCTTTTATTCATGTTTAAACGTTTTCATCTGAATTGAAAAAGTTTTCATTGAATTAAAATTGCTTTTATTTACAAAAGCAACTCAAGTTGATCAAGACTTATTGATGGATATATTATCTAATAAAGACTCTTAAGCTTTTTGAAGCTTTGGTATTGATTGCGAGGTAGTACTACCCTCCTTTGAAATGAACTTCGCTGCTTTCCTTACTTCCCTATTGTGTGAGTGACATCTTGAGGGTATTTCTAAATAGGATTCTCTTCTCTTTTCATGTAATTCACCATAGCTGTGGACACGGACTCTGGCTAGTAAATACGTAAAAAAAAAAAAAAAAAAAAAAAAAAATTCATAGATTCATGTTTTAAATGCATAACTAAAAACAAAATAAACACGTGGTTTCAAATAATATCAAAAATATAAATTTGGTGTCGTAATCCGCCAGTGCTAATCATTGTGTTGATTTAGGAGCCTTAGTTAATTTGACATAATATATAAAAAAAATAATTAAAAACTAAAATACGTGCAAAAAAAACAACTTTGTTTTTCTTCCTTTTTTATCAATGAGAGCTGTAAACTAGCAAATATCACTGACATATTTTTTAAAATACTTGAAAGAAAAAATCGTCTGCACCGTCTCATTTCTATCAATGGTGAGTTTTAAGCAAATGAAGGGAAAAAAATCCATTTTTCAGGCGGCTTTATCGAACGAACTACTTGAAAATTTCGAATAAATTTTAGACTTAAATTGCCCTTTGCAGCCGCTGTCCAATATTATAGACACACGCACAGACACACAAACTCTTCATTTTATTATTATAGATCATTATTAAGGTTTTTTTTCCTTTTTACATTAGGTTTTGTGAGTAAGGCATTCCATGATAGGCTTTGAAACAATTTTGAACAAACACGAATTTACTGACGTCAATAGATTATTTTCTCAACTTTATTTATTTACATTATTTTTACAATTCAGGAATTTGTATCATATGATATCATTTAAGGACGTTGATTTAAATAAACGAAAAAAAAAAGAGAGCTTATAATACTGATGAAAAGAACAACTTCTCTAATCTTTAAATAGTTACTTAAAAGCAATTTTTGAATATTGTGAATCTAATGGCATAAACGCATGCGTCTAATAATCATTTAAATTGAGTTTAACACACTCCGCTGAACAAAAGCGTTTCCGCATTTATGTCTTTATTTTTTTTCTTCTTCTTTTTCCGCATAATTTCATGCCACAATACGACAGCAGGAGAAAATAAAGCTCATGTCTATTAATCACATCGTTTAATTGGCTATAGACTGAGTGGAGCCATGCTACGATTTTTAGGTTAAACACTTTCTCTCGCCAAACGTTTCGCGAATTCGAACATTTCGAACAACTTATGCATAAGAGTTTTAATGTGTGTCAGTAAATATTTCTACAAAAACATTCAAACTAAGATTATTGCATACAGTGTGAGAGAAAAAAAAACACATAATTATCTTCATTAAAATAACGAGTTGCAAAATGTTTGCGGACTAATTGTCTTATTTTGGTTGCTATGGTTTTCGTATAGAAGAAATTAATTGAAAGGCTAATTTGTTAATGAAGTGCGTCACAGTTTAAGATTTTAATGTGAAAACAGGATATAAAATGTTGAAAAAATATAAATATAGGTAAAAAATATAAGTTATAAAATGTTTAGAAAAATATAATTACTCAGTTAAACAAAACATTCCTAGAAAACGTAAAAAAAAAGAAGAAAAAAAAAACATGACTACTATTTTGTATTGAATTTTAGTAGGCTTCTTTCATGGCTTTATTTTCATACCTTTTTTTACAACGTTGATATTTATAAGTTGTACGTTTTATTTTCTAAAGCTTTTATAACGCTTAATTAATGTTCGATTAGTAATGCTTGCTTGATTAGTAATATCTGGTGTGCTAGCAATTACTCTGATAGACACAGTACATACTATAACTAGACAACAAATATAAAAGCACTACAGGTCCTTTTCATCTAACATTGCAACAAGAGGGAATTAGAATTAACCTTTCTTTCCTTTTACACAATTCTGAAAGACGATTTAATAATAAGTAATTTAAAAAATAGATACAAAGATTAACCACCAAGCAACATAAACACAACAGGTAATTATTTGCGCTATTTATTATGAATGTTCACTGATTTTTAGATAGTTTCATTTCTAAACTTAACACATTTTTTTAAAGCAGTTAAATTTTTTTTTTATGAGTTGAGTTTTCTGGTATTATAATATTATATTACAATATAACCGTCGTTGACCAGCCAAACCAATATTTTTGGGTTTAATTGAATTAACTCACATTTGCGTTACATCGAGAGGAAGACCACGAAAACTTCCCACGGATAGCCTGACGGCAAGGGGGCTCTAACCCAGGATCCGTCTACCCCTGAGGTTATTTTTACGTCAGCACAGTGGTCGGTGCAAGCCGGATGCGGAATTCGTATTGACCAGCCATTGCTGGGATTCGAATCCGGCGCATCTCATTGGAAGGC
Organism: Parasteatoda tepidariorum; assembly: GCF_982258835.1. Lineage (NCBI taxonomy): Eukaryota > Metazoa > Arthropoda > Arachnida > Araneae > Theridiidae > Parasteatoda > Parasteatoda tepidariorum. Next base: position 115,489,480 of record NC_141760.1, read on the forward strand.
GAACGCTCTATACCCTGAGCCATTACGGCTCTGAGTTTTCAGGTAAAAGTGAAAAACTTATTAACTCTAACTTCAAAAGGTGATTATAGTTTTGCTCAGGGTAGAAATAGTTCATGTTATCTATGCCAGAGAAATTTTCAACGATTTAATCGAACATTTTTTAGAGGAGAGGGGGGTCATGTTTTCCTTTTATATACAGCTTTTTTGTCGAAAAAAATATGTAAAATAAATAAAAAAAATTTATAAATAAAAAATATATGAATGAAAATAAATAAATAATAACTAGATAAATAAAGTAAATCAAATGGGCAATAAGTTGTAACGGGCTTTATTTTTTATTATTCATTTTTTTTTATAGCGGAAAGCAAGTTACAGCAACTAAGATGAAATCAACGAAAAATTTTTTATCAACACTCAGTAAACCACGTGAAGCTATATCATTTTTTAAAAATTACGTTTTCTCATTTTAATATAGCCTGAATAGTTTTTTAGCCAACTATTACTGTTAGCCAACTATTTCTAACTATTCTTGATGAAAAATAGAAAAAGAAATTACTGCAAAAATTTTAACGTAATTCAAAAATTCACTACGAAAAATTTTAAAAAACATTTCCGAAATAGAAACCTTTGAGAAAGTGAAAAGATGAAAAAAAAAAAAAAAAAAAAAAAAGGCAACCGAATGCTCTAAGCCAGAGGTCGCCAAAGTGGTCTATATAGACCCCCAGGGGTCTATTTAACAAAAGCGGGGGTCGATCTGAGCCAGGGGGTCGAATGGGGGTCGATCTGAGCCAGGGGGTCGAATGGGGGTCGATCCGAATCTGAAGGGTCGACTGGGAGTTGAAGAAAAAACAGTTCCTTATACACCAATCACACATACCTAACTAAGTATGTAAAATTTGTGAATTTCTTTATAATTGACTTAATATCAGTTTCTTCATAAAACATAAATTAATAAACGTATATTTATTTGGGTGAAACAAGTATTTACGTACCAGCGCGCAGTGGGACGTACTCTGCACTTCTGGTTTATAAGTCATATGCATATGTGCGCTTGTCCAAATGTCACGTGTGACGAGCATTGACGTTACAAATGCAAATATCATACGCAGTTTCAGCTATCTTTGCAAACTGTGTTGAATATTTGCAGTGTCATTATTAAAACTTTTATAGTTTTGGATAATTAGTTATTGTTTCGATAAAACCATTCGTTTAGTTTAGATATCAATTTTAATTATCAATGCATGTAAAAAAAGAAAGTAAGCATTAATAATATGGCAGCAATATATAATTAATGTATACATCCCGCCACAAAACTATGGCACTCTTTGTATTTTTTTACGAAAATTACAAAATTGACAAATTTCAACAAAACTTAAAATTGACCAATTTTGAAATCAATATAGCGAACCTTGCAAAAAAACATCCTGCGCACCCATCTCATTGATTAATAAGCAATAAATCTTTAGTTACTTTACTTATTATTTCTACTTACTCAAAATTACTTTTTATTTAATAAATATTAAGGTATTTAAATTTCAACATTAATATATTTTTCATAAAACTATAGTTACACAATGTACTATTATTTTAATAAATGTTTAAAATCATAAAATAAATGCACGAACACGTATCTAATAGAGTTTTATTTTAATTAACCCAAAATTACTTTTATGGGGGTCGATGAAGTTTTCCAAAAATTATATAAGGGTCGATGATCAAAAAAGTTTGACGACCCCTGCTCTAAGCAATGTTTTAGCCGCAAATGCTCATTTCTCTAGCTTTATCAGTCTAATTTTTAACTCCTGCATCATCAAGCACAAATTTTGACCAGAATCTTGTCGTTTTGACCAAGGTGAAAATCATTTCCAGTGATGCTGTAAAGACATAGTTTAATCGGTTTGCGATTTGTCTTCTATGCCCACTCTTAAATGGAGCTCAAGTGCTGCTTAAGTAATCTATTTTTTAACATCCTGTAATATCAAGAATAAAAATAAATTTTTAAGACCTCTTACATCACTGAGTTTTCTACGCCAAATCGCATCGTATAACCCTCAAAAGCCGTACAATGAGTAATAGCATTTTTCCTTTTTAATCGTTTCCCTGATTATCCCGAGTAAACTCGGGGATGTATATATTGCAAATATTTATTATCCCGAGTTAACTCGGGGATGTATATATTGCAAATATTTATTATCCCGAGTTAACTCGGGGATGTATATATTGCAAATATTTATTATCCCGAGTTAACTCGGGGATGTATATATTGCAAATATTTATTATCCGGAGTTAACTCGGGGATGTATATATTGCAAATATTTATTATCCCGAGTTAACTCGGGGATGTATATATTGCAAATATTTATTATCCGGAGTTAACTCGGGGATGTATATATTGCAAATATTTATTATCCGGAGTTAACTCGGGGATGTATATATTGCAAATATTTATTATCCCGAGTTAACTCGGGAATGTATATATTGCAAATATTTATTATCCGGAGTTAACTCGGGGATGTATATATTGCAAATATTTATTATCCCGAGTTAACTCGGGTATGTATATATTGCAAATATTTATTATCCCGAGAAAACTCGGGAGTAGCAGAATGCGTCAATATACGTTTTGTTTTATCACGTATTTATTCGGTCGGAAGCAAAACCAAAAATAATAGTAATCTGCAGTGATTGGAAGTTTGCCCATTTTTGTTTGGGTGTTTTGCTATTTGTGGGACTGCAGGCCGTGTTTTGTACAATTGTATATACAACGGTTGATGAATTTACGTAGAAAAAAGAGTAGAAATATGGCTTTCGCGAGTGAAAGTATTGCAGATGATGAAGATGCGAGCATATACAAAGACTAATATTATCTTTTTTAGTTTACCCGAGATAATTTGGGATAGTAAACGGATGGTAAATTAAATATTTTTTACACACGAAAAAATTAAAATTTCAACTTAGAACTTGTGTCTTATGTTTTGTATTAGTTCCTTGCATTTATTAATGAAATAAAAAAAATATGTTGATTTTTTGAATTTTTTTTTTCTCAAAAAAATTGGTTTAATTTTTCTATTGATTAATTAATTTCAAGGCATTTGGATCTGCTGAGAGTTTTAAGACAAAGCATTTATGCAGCAATTTTCTTATTTCATAATAAATAATCCTAAACAAAATTTTCTTTCCCTCCTGTATAATTTTACCAAAATTTTATATGAACTATCAGAAGTTTAATGGACAGAAAAAAAAATTCCTTTCAAAAGGTGAATTTTTATATTGTGAAATAAACAAAAATGACTCATGAGCAGAAAAGAAAAATCATGTTATAGGTATGTTTGTTTGTATTGTAAATTATTTATTAGGGAGCTAGCTATAAAAACAGATATTATTAAAATAATTTAAGTCTTTCCCGGTTTAATAGGTGAAAATACAAAACTGGTCCTTAGTTGCAAGCCTGTAATGGTCTTATATATTTCTAGACAATGGTCTTAGAATGGCTTTCGATATCCGACCGAGATGGAGGCGTATAAGTTTTGTAATAATAGGTCCTAGAAATGTTTTATATTCTGTCCAAATATTTATTTTTATGTAGGACCTTTATAGATTTACAATAAAGGGCCACTATTGGGGTATCTAATTTTTTAAATAAGTCCTCCATGCTTCCATAACAAATCAGAACCTCTGGGGGTGCTGATCCAGAAGTTTCCTTGTCTTCAGGATTGATTCAAAATGACAAGGTTACGGAGTTGAACAGTGGTAGTCGTAAACCCAAAATTGGGTCGGTTGTTCAACGACGGATATGAAATGAAAATAAAATAAAGAAAGAAAAACATACATAATTTGAGATTCAATGCAACAGAGAGAAATTATAAATAGTACAGTAATATAACTTTTATTTTGCAATTACGTATAACATTGTCATGAGACTAAAAATTTTGCATGGTAAATCTATATTATATATAGTTTGTCTAAAATAAGAACTCCCCCAGACATTCGCCTGAACCTGGGGCTGTGACTATGGTAACGAGGTAGGACTATTTCAAGTAGGGGTGCGGGGTCACAGTTTTGAAGTGCTTTCGGCGAGAGAAAGGGAATCTCTTTCTTCGGTCCATTGTGTCATGTACATGAACAATTTTTTAAAGTCAGTTTTTGTTCACTTACTTTGAAATTTTCAATCATCACGTGCCATCGGTCTATTGAAACAGAAAAAAAAAAGTTATATAATTCCTGTAGTAAAGAAAAAAAATGTACAATTTCAGTACAGGATTCTGCAGCATTTATTCCAGTTAAATTCAAAGAATGAGCAGAACATGGTACGTAATCTGCAAGTCGGATTCATATTTTTAATTCTTGCTTGAACACCTGATAATATTTCCCCGACAAGTTGGAAGTAACTTATTCCCCTGCAATTTCGTCCCGTGGTAGAATAGAGTTCTAGCAGAAAGATTTTTCTTTTGGAAAGTATAAAATTTTGATTTTCTTTTCAGCAAAAAATTTAGAATGATTTTTATCCCCTGCAGAATTATATTCAAAAGATGCCTTTATCGCGATGAGGAAGGAAAAGAAAGATTTTTCTCTCTTCTCATTATTCTCACGCATTTATAAATAAAAATTCGATAATGGTCAGAGAGATTTGAAATGGATAATATATATATTCCAAAACCACGAAAGTTTAAGATATAGTTTATTTTAGAAATCTTGTTCTTTCCTTTCATTTTTTTTTTAATTCTTAAAGGACATCATCTTTTGCATTTTATGACGGCGAACTAGATATTTTGTTACCAATTCAGATTTATAGCAAAAGAATGAATGAATCAATGCAATACGTTTCTTTTTTTTTTTTTCATAAAATTGGTTGAATAAAATCTGTCGAACATTTTTAATATATTATGCATAGGAAAATTTTAAATCACGCATTTTGGTCTTCATTTTATCACTCACAGCTCGCATCGATTTCATAATAAATATATGAAGTGTTTTGGCCATTTTTTCCCGTCTATTATTGCTACAAATTTCCACCCTTTTTTTCTTTAATAAATCCCGGTGTCTTTTATTGCGCATCTACCATTACTGATATTCTTGTGATTTTTTTATTTATTTATTATTTAAAAAGACAAAAAATACTGATATTATTACGACACGCAAAGTTGGAATCGCGGATTCAAGAAATCACTTTTTAACTCGCACTGTTTGCACCGTTATCATCGTTTATCTATACGGTGTTTCAATCGTTTATTCGACAGCTATTGCTACGAATATCCACATTTCTTTTCAAAAATTCCTTGATGTTTTTTTTAAACAATTTTATCACACGCGAAACTCACATCGCTTATTTAATAATTAATTTTTTTTAATGCGACGATTTCATCATTTTTTTCGACTTTTCGGCAGTTATTGCTATATAGCTACCAATTTCCACGTTTTTTTTTTAAAAATTTGAGTTATTTCTCAGCTGATATAATATCTACGGGAAAAATTTGAATCGCACTTTTAAATAATCACTTTCTGATGCAAATCACAATTTATGCCAATAATATCGTAAAGCCGTAGAGTTTCCATTGTATTTTCGACAATTATTGATTTTTGACACAGTTTTTAAAATACTATATCTTTAATACGATGTTTATAACAACAACTGAATCTCGGAACGAAATGCGTATTAGAGTAACCCCCTTTTTAAAGAGTTCGATTTGCGTAATTTCATCGTCGATAATTTTTTCGATAGTTACTGCAACGAATTTCTCGATTTTTAATTAGTTTTTTGAATGTGATGATGATTTACAAAATGCGAAAGAGAAACTAATTAGTGCGTTTTTTTCCTACGAAGAATATCGCCCATAGTATCAGAATAAAAAAATATCACATATTCTATTTAAAAAATTATATGCAATTTATTTTATCCAAGTAGGTTTTGTAAACACAACGATTTTGTTACTTTAAATTAGTAACATGTGTATTTGTTATTATTAAAAGTATCTTGCAGAAATATATTAGTGCTAGAGAGGTTTGTTGCAGAAAGCCCGAAAAAATTCTGCCTCAGGGCTATTTTGTGTGTCAAAACCAAACTGTTCCTAAACATGTTATATAATATTAGTTAAATTTTTTGCATTGTGACAAATTTTTTCTTATAAATTTTATGAACCTTTCAACAGGTTCATGATAAGAACCAAGATACCTCAAAATTAAAGTTAACTGATCCATCGGGCGTAGAATCGACTGTAATTGAGAAATGCTTGGCATCTGTCACTTCTTCAGTTACAATTTGCAATTACGATGCTTAATTTTCGCAATTATGGTGGCTCAATTAAGCCAATCAGAAGTCCGTATCATTCATCGCATTTTACGATGCGTAAAAATACAGGCTTTTGATTGGCCAAATTTGTCCATCGTTATTGAAAAAATTTAGTTCAATACCGCCCTAGAAAGCAGTGGATTTATAAAACATAGATTTTTCATGTTCATACGATAGATTAATGAAGAATTTATAATGTAATGAAGAATTTTACACTGTACTGATATCTTGTTCATAAAAAATTCATTAAAGAAGGAGAAGTAAAATAAACTTTCTCTATTTGATTTTGGGGTCCCCTCTGTTTTGGGGGCTCAGGGAAACTGCACCGTATTCCCCTGCCTTAGTCAAACTCTGAAAATGACTTTTAATAATGGACCAATATCATTTTATATGTAGGACCCTTATAGACTTATAATGTTGGCTAAGAATTAAGGTATCTAGATTTTTCAATATTGGTCCTAGATTATTCTAGGACCAATATTGAAAAATCTAGCCATCCCAATATAGGTGCCTCGGTGCATGTTCTTCATCACACCTTAAGTATAAAAACTTTAAAATATCCGGAAAATAAAAGATATAATCTTTTCATCAGCTCGCACGATTATATCCGCAAAAAAAGTGCTTTCTAATATTGCATCAATATAGCCAAAGCAAAATATATCAAATATTGAACTTATTTTATGAGCTCTATTTACTTGCAGCTTATGCGCAAAAAATAAAACTTGTAGTTTTCTTAATTTTCTTCGTGTTTTTTTAATTTATTTATTATGCTATATATATATATATATATATATATATATATATATATATATATATATATATATATATATATATATATATATATATATATATATATATATATATATATATATATATATATATATATATATATATATATATATATATATATATATATATATATATATATATATATATATATATATATAAACTACACCTTAAGTACACCAGCGGTTCTTAATACTACGAGATAAAGTAGCTGTATATAAATCTAACATAATTAATGGGGAATTATTTAAGCCTCCATTTTTTCCTGAACGGGAATCTGATTTTTCCAGTGCACTACTATGTTAAATTTAGTTTTAAATTCAGACAATTAGTAAAATATAGAGAATCTTAAAAGGATACAATTGACAAAATCTTAAAAAGATACAATAGACAAAAAAAGATAGAATTGGCCTGTGTTATTAGGGAGCGCGGCACCCAACCGATCCCTTTTACAACCTTTTCCCTTCATAATTTTTTTTCTTATAAATTAAAAATTAAAAAGAAATATATATAGATAGATATTTTTGCCTGGTGCATTCACTTTCCTCTTTAAAAGTTTTTTTTTCTTTCTTATTAGACATAAGTAAGATATGACAGTGGTCAATTTGCTCGTTTTTCAAATAAACCAGCTGAGGGAATGAAAGAGTATTAAAAAAAAAATTCCCTCTTAAAAAAAAAAGAAGAAAAAAAAAGAACTTCGAGTTAGTTTCACTTGAAAGGTTCTCTTTGAGAATTATATTTTCTTTATTTGTTTCTTTGATGACAAATTGCCGCTTTCATGGGATCAAAAATTAAAAACTCAATTACAGAAATAAAAATTAAAAAAAAAAAGACTGATGGAGGGAAAGACTCTGCTAATAAGTTAAAGACGAATGTTTTGAAGGAACCAAAGAACAATTTAATGTGACAGAAGTACATTTACATATATTTTTTTAAAAATAAATACTCGTTCTCAATGAATTTTAACAAAAAGTATTTGTTGAATCAAATATGACCGTAGTTATGAAATAGAATAATATATTAATTTCATTAAAACCTAAAATAAGTGTTACTTGCTTTAAATGAAGTATTTTTCACAAGACACTACCTACTACTAATCTACCAATCTTGCAAAAACATTTCATAACAAACAATACACTTGAAACCAAATTATTATTAGTTATTAATTTTCTTTCTGATAATGATACTATTCTAAAATTTTAAATTAAAAAAAATTTATGTATATTTAGGAATGCTTACTTATATGTTGTAAATATTGTATATATTTTTCTATTCAATTTCTTATTTATTATTGCAACATTTTAATTACTTTCTTTTATTATTTAATACCTGGAAATCAGAATTTTAATGGAGAACTTAAATTAATATTATTTACCTGCAACATTACCATCTAAACTTAGGGAAATCAACAATTTAAAAAAAATTATTTTTCATTAACCTTTTATTTAATAATTTACTTTTCAAAATTCATTTATTGTCACTTTCTATGTCATATATAGTTATAAAAAAATTCTTGTTTAAACTATATTTAAATGAATATTTCTGTATATTTGTAAACAAAACTGTAACCTCCTTTCTTTTGAAATTTTAAATAATTGCCACTGATCAAGCACGTTCCCGGGGTTGAGGTGGGCTGGATTAAATGCAGTAATGCTATAGTTTTAAAAACTAAGCTAATTTCACAACCGATTTGAAAATTTATTTATTCTTTCAATTACGTATTTTCTAAATGGTATTATCATAATTAATGTACGTATCCTGTAATGTACGTAATCCTTCTTTGCTCGCACATTTTATCTCAATTTTTTTAAAACCCGGCTTTTATACTTAAAATTCTCCCTTACCTGATCCACAGTGACATGGATTACCGTTTAAGAGACCAAATTCTGACACCCCCCGCCCAAAGAAAAGGAAAAACATATTGGTGTGGATTGATCTTTCTTTCTTTCGTATAAATTTTAAACTTGTAAATTAAAATTTCTTGAAAAATTCAGTTACTAATAATGTTTATGTTTTATTGTTGATTTTTTTACTTTACTTAAAACAGAGAGGGAAATTTCCCCTCGCCATTAGTGATCGAATATTTAAAATTGGCGAGAAGATTCGGACTCATCAAATAACCATATTTTCCACAGAACTGAGATGTTCACGTTTATGCTCTATAATTGATCATGTTTTCGTATTATCAATAAATATTTGCAGCATACGGAAACTCTTTGAAAACTGAGACAGTTAATGATTTACTTAAAACTAGGAGGCTCCGCCCCCTTCTCGCTAACGCTCGCCATCCCCCGAGAATTGCTACGCAATCCTATGTGGTTCACGCCGAGAACCATGGCTCGCTGCGCTCGCTCGCCAATGAACACAATGTTCTAGCACAAAGACATAATATATTATCATCAAAGACATAGTATTTTATCATCAAAGACATAGTATTGTACTTATGTAGATGAATTCTACCAATGTTCTTATTGGCTTTTAAAAAAGTATATTAGCTATTTAGATTGTACATGGTGAAAAAATCAAAACATTAGCTAAATAAGAAACATATTAGCAAAATAAATTATCAAATATTGTTTCACTAATATTCTGCATTTTAAAGCGTGAAAATTCAATGCATAAATAAACGCGAAATATAAAAAAATTCAATGCATTCAATACAAACACTTAAACGTTTTTTAGACGTTTAGGTAGCTCCCAGTAGAAAAATATCAATTCAACAGCGGCCTTTTAAAGCATTCTCACTTCAATTAATCAATTAATTCCTAATTGAGTTTAAATTAAATAGTGTCATGTTTTTAGTGCATGAATCTGAATTGAACAACCTGATAATGCTCACTCTGGTTATTGTTATCTGGTTGCTCACTACGTGCTCTTGCGCGCCGAATCCAATCAATTAAAAATGAAAACTGTTGCCAGCGCGAGAAAAGAAATATCATCGGTTTTATTGATACATACATACATACGTGCGTATTAGCGTTTTATATAATATAGATAGATTTCTAAAAAAGGAATCCCTCTTAATAGAGTTTGACCCTTGGGCAGCAATTGGAAAATGACATTTTAGTGCCTGGATGCGTACAAACATAAAGTGTCTAAAGTCTTAATTTTCAGGCAATTTTATCATTTTAATGATATTTTATGACATATAGACAATAATGGATCCATTAAATCTTTACGGCAATCTTATTTTAAGTTAATATTATAAATTTTATTCTGAAATAAATATTTTTCAATTGTTCAGTTTCTACTTTCTTTTATGGTTTGGTTTTGGTACCAAAAGATCAATCCTCATTCTACATCACTTAAAATCTTAAAAATTGTTACTTTTTTTTCTTCTTAATAATAGTGGCGAGTGAAACTTTTTGTCGGGCTGAACCATTAGAACCTGCTTTAAGCCGTAAGTTTTTGTTTTTTCTCGAAACTGAAAAAATGAGCCAAGTTCAAGAGAATATTTTAAAAATAGAATCAAGAATCAAGAGAAGAATTTTAAAAATCTATATTTATTTACATAAATATTAACACCGAGGAGTTCACTAATTAAAATAATAAAAAAAATATTTATTTTTTGTTTTAGTGACATCGTCATATGTTATTTTCCAAATTGGACAAAAACAATATTTCTTGTTACGCTTTTCGAATTATATAAATGAATTTCATCACGAAGTGAAGTAAAACCAACTTAATACTCATAATACTATCAAAACTAATTCGAATTTTTTTAAAAAAATTCTTTTCTAAAAAAGAAAGTGAATGCATTAAAATGTAATTTTACTACGATTACTCTTCCCCTTACATAAAAAAAAATGAAAAATGAGAAATTACAGCAAAAAAATAATAAATTAATAATTGAAATATTAATTCAAAATTTAAAGTGAATTAAGTGTGTCAGCCATAAGAGGACGTGGTTGCAAAATAATCCTTATAATTTTCTTTTCGTTTCAATGATTTATTAATTAACGTTTATGATGTTAAAAGAAGAAGCTTTTAATTTCAAATATTCCAAAAACTTGCAATTAATTATAATTCCATAACAAAATGCTTCTTAATTATTTCCTTAAAAATGTGTTCAATCGCCTATTTTTATATCAAATACTTTTTGTGTTCGCAGAGTGAGAAGCGCGAGTGACCTAGGGCGAAATTTTTTATTATATATATATATATACTTTTTGTGTTTTGTCTTCTCACTCTGCGAACACAAAAAGTATTTGATATAAAAATAGGCGATTGAACACATTTTTAAGGAAATAATTAAGAAGCATTTTGTTATGGAATTATAATTAATGTTATAATGTTATAATGTTAATGTTATATATATATATATATATATATATATATATATATATATATATATATATATATATATATATATATATATATATATATATATATATATATATATATATATATATACCAATAATTGCATAAATTTTATTTTTAAATGAATCTCTTTCTTTGTGAATCTCCCACCAAATTTTGTTTTAAAAATGCCCCTCAAGATGTCAAAAAATACCCTTCAAACAATCAAAAATATTCCCAAAAGTCTATTCTACAGACTACAAAAGTTATCCCTCCCTAAAAATTTCTTGTGGGTTTCCTTTAAAGGGACTGCTAGCCCCCGACTTTGAAAAATTATTATGCCTTATTGGAATCAGATCTATTTTTATAAAAAAAATGTTTATTTGAAAGCATTGAAAGAAGGGGGAAATAGACATAATCTAAAAATACTAAATTTCAATATGAGAGAAGGTGCGTTTTAATGCTTTTTAATTACGAGATATTATCTAACCTTCCGTTCAACAACACAACGGGGAAACTCTCGTTTGCTCTAAAGAGAGAGTGAAGTGAAGTGAAGTATAACGGGGCCGTTCTTTGGTGCGCCAGTGAGCGCTGTCGCCCCACACCACAACTACTTAAAAGGAAGAGAAAAAAATTAAAACTTTTTGAAGAAAGTGCCTAAATTTAATCCGAAAAATAAAATGACATTTTTCTGAAACAATTTATCCAATCAGGTGTGGAGGGATGGGGGTGGTTTGGCACGTGACTTCTCCATCGTCGGGTATATAAAGTGAAAAAGACACTTTCACAACCAGAACACAACGCAACAATCAATTATCAAAGATGAAGTTTTCGGTAAGTAAAGCAACAACACTTGGATTATATCAACAACTGTGGATTACTTTGCATTTGGATTATAAACTCCATCTCGGATTACTTATTGTTTTTTTTCCCTTGATAAGTATGCTTTTATTATTTATATTCATTCAATACCGGCTTTGTGTAATAGTGAGCCTCTTTCAGTAAAACAAACTCAAATGAATTTAAAGGCTTTTTCTTCGATTTTTGATTCTTACAGCACATGCATCATTTTTAAGAAAGTTAACAAATATAAAATATTTCCATAGAAAGTTCGGATAAACATAAAGGGAACTAACTATAATGCCGCAAATTCAACTCCCAAATTATTTTAAGGAATGAATATATTAGTTTACATAGAGTAATAATAAAATTATTCGTATTATCTATCTAGTTTTTATAAATCTTTCAAGCTTATGCCAGTACAGACAAACATAAAGTTTCTTTTCCATTATAAGTTTAGTTTCAGTACTAAAAAGCTTTCAATTACTATTTTGCATATTTTTAGTTTCATTTAAATACGTATTTTTCCTATGTATTCAAATAAAATTTAATAAATTATAAAAATTCATAAAATTATGTATTCAAGTAAAATTTAAATTTTTTTAAAATATGCATTTAAATAAAATTTAATAAATTGTAAAATTAATGAAATTATGTTTTCAAATAAAATGAAAAAATAAATTTTTTTATATGAATTTAAATAACTAAATTAAATTAAATTAAATTATACATTTATAAAATAGTTTTTAAACACATATTTTCGAAATTATATTTCCTAATGCTGATTTTTTTCCGAACAAGAGGGGTTTGTAAGGTGACACAACTATTTCATTACCATTTTGGATTTTCGGTTAAACTTTTTAATTGGTATTTTCTTGATATTTTTTTTGTAATTAAGAAACTTTTGATGATGCAAAATTGTTAGAGAGCACAATACCATTAAAAAAAAATTAAATAAATAAATAAATAAAAAGGTAGATCGTGAAAAAGCAGCTCTATTAGATTCACAGAGACAGATGAACTTCTAAAATTTTTTTCGGTTTCTCAATTTTATTTTTTTATGATCTAATTTTCTTTCCGTTTAAACTGATGAAAACCGATTTGGATGAAAATATTCTTTAAACGTGAATCGCATAAAAGCAAGGATCAAAAATATAAAAACAGGCAACTCTAATTAAAAAAAAAAACTATCGATTAGTCTAATTTTGTGAGAAAATATTAATAGAGAATCAAAAATACCACACGCTTTACATTTCCAAATTATATTTGGGTGACGGCCTTCTAGTTTATACGTATCGAGAGATAATGTCAAATATCCGTTTATTCTTGAAAATTAAATAAAGAAGCACCCCCTTTCGACACTTCGAATTATATTGGGAAATGATGAGTTTCTTAATAATGCAAATAATTTGAAGAATACTTAAAAAAAAAAAAAAAAAAAAAAATGAAAATTTAAGCTTCTGTTACTATTAATCAATTTTTGTATAGAGAATAGGTTGAGGGAAAAATATTATTATTATTTTTTAAATATACAGAAAAAAAACAACAACTTACGAAACAGAAATTATATATTTTATCAATGACAAGCATGAAGTGACAATCTGCAGTTATTTCAGATGCTGAATTTACTTAGATGAATATTAAAATGTGATGAAAACAGTTTCTCTCATCTTATTCTTAGAAATATTTGAAAAATTAAAAGTTTCTGAAAGCATTCAGCATTACATCCCAATTTGAAGTATCTTTTTTTTTTAATAAAAATAAATGAAAATATCGAAATGAATATTTATTAATAATTTTATTAAATCTTAAAAAATTGTAAAACAATTCAAGAAGATTAAGAAAAAATAATAAGTAGATACACAAGCATAAAATTTTTTTTCATGCGAAAACAAAAAAACGTGAATTGAACGCATTAATATTTTTAATTAGAAAGTGAAAATTTAAAGAAATCACACCAAAGTCGTTAGTAATGATAGTTTAATAATTATTAGCGTTTAATGTAAAAAGGCGTACAAATTTTGACCTATTAATCTATTATACAATCCATACCTATTAAAATTCCTAGCATTGCTAAACAAATAAGGTTTTTTATGGGTTTTTTTCGTGTTGATTTGAATAAAAGACCTAATTTAATATAAGAAAATTGATATGAGAATAAATGATAGGACTAAAGGTTATAAGCGCTTTATTTATACTAAATGCTATTTTTACACACTATAATACCCAATCGCTGATGTTGCTATCTGAAGAAATAAAGCATATTTTTTCATGCTAAATAAATTTAGTTCGAAACAAAGTCAGTAAAATTATTTGTTAAAAGAATTATTAAGATTTTTACGCTTAAAGCGTATAATTTTTGACTTAAGTCGAATTAAACGTAGAATATTGCAATATAAACATATCAGGCATTGTTAACGATAAAATTTTCATTTACACTAAATCCAGTAAAATCAAAGTTAAATCCATGAAACAAATAGTTTCGAAGTTGCGAGGGTTTTATTTGAAGCAGTCATTAGTGAAATATAATAATTTCTAAGTAAGAAAAAAAAACCAAAACAAAAAAAAACTAACAGTTTTGAAATTAAAATGCTTTACGTGAGAAAATTAAAACTTTTCATTTATATCTTTTAATCTACAAAACCATTATAACTTATGACGTAACTATTTACGAATGTCTAATAGTTTTTCTCAATTCAGAGTGAAAAAATTAAATAAACCAAAAAAAAAAAAAAAACGAAAATAATATTATGCATGACTTGATTGAATAACAATGTTTCTCTTCCCTTAATTCTCCACAGTGAATTCAACTTTGTGCAAATTTTAGAAACCAGAAACAAACTTTCAGTAGGAAGTGGCCTATTAAAGGGTGCTAATATGAAGGATTTCACACTTGGAAGATTTTGGATAAACGGAAGTTAAAAACAGCGGATTTCTTTCTTTAAATTTCAATCGTTTCCTCGAGTTTTTAGAGATTTCCCTTGATTATCCGACTATTTAAAAAAAAAAAAAAACATTTCCTTCCTCCGACATGCATATGGACTCTATGCCAAATTTATCTAAATCATTTCATTTTAAATACAGCAGCCATTCACCATTTTTATTTTTCATTGATGAGTTCATTTTATGAAATTCCTTTTATTCTATTCCCAAATCTCCAGCAGTCTGAGATGAATAATTGTCTGTTTTTTTTTCTCACATATTTTGCTTCTTTTATCTTTCCTGTGTATATTTTTTCCAGTAGTTTTATTAATTTTTATTTAAAAATTTCGTTCTACTTAAATCTACAGATACCCTACTTTCACTTTTTATTTTTCCGCGATGGATGTAACGTACCATAAAATTTTTTCGATTCTCTGCAATTAATTTTGCTTCTTGACGATGCAAAAACAAAATTTAATTTAATTCTAAAATATGTTTATTTTAAAATTTCAATCGGTACAAAATTAATAATTTTTTCTAACCATCACTGCATCCAAAAACTTTTTTTTAAAATTTATATAATATTTTTAATCACCATAAAAAATATTCACCAAAGAGATTATTCTCGTTCGTATTGCTTCTACAATGCTAAATGATTATTTTGCATTTATTATTTTAATTTGCGTAAATTGAATACCTACATAACATAGTGATTATAAAAGAACTTTTAATAATTATAGAATGGTTGCTTCATCCTAAAATGTTGCATAATCATACGATTACTTCATAATAGAATAAAGGAACAATAAGTTTAGTTTAAGCAACCAAAAATGCACAAAATAAAATTAAGATAGATTGATAAATAAATATGACTGATAAACACCGTTAAATAAGGGGAAAATAAATAGGTTGCAAATAAATATCATCATAGATTTTATTAGTTTTTATTCTCTTGGTAACCAAATATATTTGAATCTTCTTTGTTTTTCGATAACCCTGCTATGTGATTATTCTATTCCATTAGAATTTAGAAAAGGTAACAATTCCATTTCTGTGGTATACGTACATAGAAATACGCAATTACTTTATAGCTTTTTATAATATGTAGAGAAAAGTAACCCCAATAAAAAGTTACAAAAATAGTAAAAAAATTAAAAATGACTTCTTTTTTTTCAATTTAGAAATTAATTTTTGAAGTGTTTTTTCATTGCTATTCTTCAAACGTGTTTAGGTATGACGAGTATTTTAAACTGTTACAGTGACTTTAAGAAAAAAAGCCATATTTTGAGGGGAGGAAAATTTTTTGTCTTTCTGAAATTCTTAGAATTTATGTGAAAGATCGGAAAACTGGAATTCCATAAAATGATGAACAAAATCTAATTTTTGAAAAATAGGCATTCCAAAATATATTTATAATTAAACCTACATGATCATCCATAAAATAAAGGATTATCAGATTTTCATAATTGTGCTTAACTTGCTGTATTTTTTTCTCGATACACTTAGAAAACATAAAATTTTTTAAAGGAGACATTAAACTTCGTAAAAATTTCAAACTCTGATGTTAGCTAATTTTTAAAAAAATCTATTAACTCGAGTGCCAACAACAATTTTTGTTTCGTTACTGTTTATAATGCGGAAGATAAAATTTGTTCAGTTTCCGTCTTTTCTTTACATAATTTCAAATTATAAATTTTCTAAAAAAAACAACAACAACTGATAATTAAAAACCTCTCCGATTAAAATAGTTTCGTCAAGAGTTTTTCAGAAAAGTGAGATCATAGTAGACGGTGAGATCAATTCATTATGTGTGCTTTTATTTTTACGATCGATGAACTAAGGCAACTCAATTTGACACGATGTATTTTTTATACTTTTTAAACTTTTTTAACAAAGGCAACTCAAGTTGACACGATGTATTTTTTAAACTTTTTTAGCAAAGGCAATTGAAGTTGACACGATGTATTTTTTAAACTTTTTTTTAACAAAGGCAACTCAAGTTGACACGATGTATTTTTTTTAACTTTTTCAGGTACTTCATCTTTTTGCATTGGTGGCCTACTGTGTGGCCGCCGTCAAGGTACAGGAGAAGATTACATTGAAGAAAACAGAAGGAAGGAATGTCGATTTGTTATCTTATGGTTTAGGTAAGCTTCACATACTATGAACCTTTCGAAATGAATCTTATGACTCACAGGAAAATTCATTTATTTGAGTCAGATTAGGGATGAAGGAACACTACATCCCCGTCTACACCAAAATAGTTTAATAATGCAATTGCAAAACTTTTTTGGACTTGTTGTTTTAAGCAAACAAGCTTTTAAAAATGGATGTTCGGAAAATAAAATAACCTTTTTTGATTTTTAAACTAATTGTAATTTTTGATGAAAATATATATAGGGGAGAGTGGGGTCAATTGTAACAAGGTACGATTGTAACAGAGCAAAAATTTCGAGTGTCGGGTTCTAGATTTGATTCCTAGGTGGCGCACAAGGTGCATTTAACAAATCTGCATGTACACCCCTGATAGCAACCATTTTTATGTACTTTTGAAAGAGTTACATCGCAAAAGATATTTTCACGCCACGCAAGTACTTTTTTTGGTATTAGAATACTATATTGTAATAAAGTAATTTTGTTTAAACAAATAAAAATTAGTAACCGAATATGTAAGTGGACACCTTAATTAACATTTCAATAAAAAAAAGATTAGTTTTGCTAATTAATTAGCATTGTTTTTAACAAATGAAGCTGAAATGGCGTCTTGGGGACAATTGTAACAATAAGTAAGGGGATGATTGTAACAGTTGAAAATAAATAATCTTATGAAAATAAATAATCTTACAAACCATTACTTAACTCTTTAAGAACCACCAATAGTTTCCTATAGCATTTATATTATGTTGCATGTGCATTATTTTATTTGTCACCTTTCACAGCATAAATTAAAATTTTTAACCCCTTAAAGTTAAAAGTTTAACCCTTTAGGTCTCTGCTCATTATTATTTTTACTCCTAAAATATCACTACTATTTTGATCAATAAAGAAATATATCACAACTATGATAATATGTATAATTAACTATGTTTTAGTTGAATTTATGAACTGTTACAATTGACCCCGTAAGTGGGGACAATTGTAACAAGTGCACGACTGTCAAAAATTGTTAATAACTAATATAATAATATTTAAAATCAGGTATTTATTTTTCTTCTAGTAGAGGATAGTCTACTTTACACGTCTGTCAATAAATACTAATAATATATTGGATTTTTTGTTAGTTAAAAATAGTTAAGTAAAAAATGTTACAATTGACCCCACTCTCCCCTACTATCTGTAGGAAAGTATACAGACTACCTGGTTGTTATCATGGAGGAAGAATAATGGTGAGGGGGTGTTTCTCATGGTTTTGCCTGGGTTTGTTAGCTCTTGTGGTTGGAAACTTGAACTCTGAGTTGTGTATGTGGACAATGCTGCACTCCCAACTCTTATGGCAATATTTCTGCCCATTTCTCTTCCATTCACATAGCAAGGCTTGCACAGACGTGATTTTAAGAAATGGGTGTTCAAAAACTGGACCAACCTTCGCAGGGCCCCATTCTAAATCCCATAGAACATCTTTGGGATGAATAAGAACGCAGGTAGCCAACCAAATTGCTCACTGTAGGCACTCACTTCAGCTGTGATGGAAGTCAATTCCTACTCAGAAACTGGCGGAAAGTCTTTTCAGGCTGTCATCGATGCAAAAGGGGGAACAACATCATAATATTGTGTGCCTCAAGACGCTCTAAATCCATATTGTTGGCCAGATAGTGTATGTTTTAGACTTGTTTAGGCTGTGCTCTTCCATTTTAATGCTAAGCGCGTGATCTAGATGAAACCTTTGCCGTCGTATGATTGTTATACATCTCTGATCAAAAATTAATTTCGTTGAGGGGAAAAAATTCTTTATTTTCAGGAATGTCATTGAAAAAAATTGTAACCTTAAATGAACAGCATTGATCGATACTGGGAGATATTGGTTCTTTGCTGAGAGCACGACTGAAAACGGTAAAGCTTTGGTGGCTGACAGCAAAAAGTTAAAAATCGCTAAATTTCTCACCTTTCTGAAATTAATTTGTAAAGGAAAAGATGCCTATTGACATTATATTTAGATGAGTTTTCTGAGCAAGAGTGAAGAAGTGCTTTCCTAAAAACAGAGATTTCTCTAACATTATTTTACCCTAACTAAACCTAAAAGCTTCGTACCCTTTCAAACTAAATCCTTCAACTTAAAATTATCGATCTTTTCACAGAAATCCTTATCGTTCGATTTGAATTAGTTATAACATTTTCCCATTAAAATCATTTTCTATATCTTTCTATATAAATAAATTATAACATTTTTCCATTAAAATCATTTTCTATATCTTTCTATATAAATAAATTATAACATTTTTCCATTAAAATCATTTTCTATATCTTTCTATATAAATAAATTATAACATTTTTCCATTGAAATCATTTCAAATATCTTTCGATAGGAATCAGTTATAAAATTTTTCTATTATAATCATTTATAATATATCTTTCGATATGAGTTAATTATAACATTTTTCCATTAAAATAATTTAAAATATCTTTCTATATGAATTAGTTATAACACTTTTCCTTTTAAATCATTTGTAATATTTATACATGAATTAGTTATAACATGTATTCGTTACAATATTATCCCTCCTTAGCAATCATTTGTATCTTTTTCCATGGGGATTATGGAATTTTGCATATGGGAATCATGAATCTGTAATGTCTTTTCAAAATGTGTATTGTCTCCAATGTGCAGCTTTAGTACGACATAAATGAAGTACTACTACTACAATTAGCATTTTTTTTGTCTCTACAGGTGACAGCCAATCAGCGTACGGTTCAGATGGCTCCCTAGAAAAGACATACAACCTTCCTGGAGGCCACGAAATCAGTTTGGGTGTCGGCAAAGATGGGGGATTCGGTTACGGTTACACGACCGACGAGCACGGCCAGATTGGTGGCCTCTCCGAGATCTCTGGCTTTGATCTCGGTGAAGGTTATGGTCTGAGTGAACGAGGACACGGATACGGCCATGGACATGGAGGTGGCGGTGGAGGCGGTGGTCACGGTCATGGTCATGGCGGTGGTCACGGACATGGTAAGCAAATTTACAAAAATTAATGACACTCTATAACTAAACACTTAAATTTCTCTATTTTCATAGATGTTTAAATTGCATCAAATTACAAAATTAAACTTTCGAGCGATGATAAATGCAGTTCTAAAGAGAATTGACATTAGAAATAATATTTTAATCTTAGTCATTGTTATGATAGATATATTTTGTTCACTAAAAATATGTATTTTTATAGTATAGTACGAGCATAAGGATCACTATTAGGTTCACTTTAAAATGAATTCATTTCATATTTTGACATAATTTGTAAATGCATGATGTAAATATTAATGTATTGACTTATATAGGTCATGGTCATGGAGATGGTCACGGGCATGGACATGGTCACGGACATGGACATGGTCACGGACATGGACATGGTCACGGGCATGGTCACGGACATGGTATAGAATTTATGCATTATATTTCATAAGTTAGAAATTTCATTTTCCTTATAACTAAATAATATTTTATATGCCAACATAATTTTACACATTTTAATCAATATTTGATATTTTCGTTAATAAAAACCTTTCAATGAACTATATATAATAACATATACATTATAGCATATATACATATATGCAATAACATGCAATAACACACACACACATATATATATACATATATATATATGTGTATATATATATATATATATAATAACATATATATGCTGCAGTTAAAAAACAATATTTACTTCATATTATATAACCACGGTTTAATCGATTTTTTTCAGGTCACGGTCACGGGCATGGACATGGTCACGGACATGGTCACGGACACGGTCACGGACATGGACATGGTCACGGGCATGGACACGGTGCCGGACATGGACACGGTCACGGACATGGACACGGTCACGGACATGGACATGGCCACGGACACGGTCACGGTACATAATTCATGAATTATATATGATACATTAAAATTTAGTTTCTTATATAACAACTAATTAATAGTTTATAACAACAAATGTGTACGCATTTAAGTCTATTTTTGACATTTTCATTAAAAAATATATTCCTTTCAAAGATGGTTTTTACATTTACTTCATATTATATTAACACTGTTTAATTGGTATTTTTCAGGTCACGGACATGGTCACGGACACGGTCACGGACACGGTCACGGACATGGTCACGGACACGGTCACGGACATGGTAAGTTAATTCCGCTTTTTAATAAATTTCTTTAAAGATTGTTGACGCATCTTAGTTCTCTATCTATTGAATCTAAAAACATTTTTCCGCAGAATATGCTCCAAACTTCTAATGGATAAATAATTATTATATTCACTTAATTATTAACAAAGGCGAATGCACTAAAATGCCTTAACTAAGTTTGAATCCACCAAATTCGATCAAAGGGCTCAGGTCAAATTGCTTCCAAAAAAGTGATTTTAGAGAAGTAAACGTGTATTTAAGAAAACGCCAAGCTTTTATATTCTGGTATTATCAGATACATATCGATTTTGAAAACATTTTTCTGTTTGAATCCTTTACACATTTAAAATATTTTAACGGGAAGAATTTTCAATTTTACTCTTAGAACTTCAACTCAAAAAGTGAGAAATTTCTTTGACAAAAATTTATTATAAAAATGATTAAAAAAATCAGTTAATTAAATCAACAACAAAAGAAACGAAAAAAAAACAACACCTGGGTTGAAATGCTACTAAAATAAGACAAAATGAGAAGAAACTTTTTTGAAAAATGTGCACATAGAGAGGTTTTTTACACTTTCACGCTCTGCACAGTTTTTACAGAAAAATCTCTATTCACAAAAGAGTTTGCATGCAACTTACGTACTGGCATAATGCTACGTGCAAAATATCTTCCAAGAAAAGGTACTTCAAAATTGTTTATTCTTAACATGCATTGATCCTCAGACCTAAACAAATTCTATTCATTTAATCACGTTGCGAATAAATAAATTCAAGTTGTAACCCCACTCAATATATAAGTATTTTTTTTAAATTTAATAATGTCGAATTTGCATTAAAAATTCTTTAAATGTATGATTACCCTTATTTAGGACATGGTCACGGACATGGACATGGTCACGGGCACGGTCATGGTCACGGACATGGTCACGGACATGGACATGGTCACGGACATGGACATGGTCACGGACACGGACATGGTCACGGACACGGACATGGTCACGGACATGGACACGGTCACGGACATGGTCACGGTCACGGACATGGTCACGGTCACGGACATGGTCACGGTCACGGTCACGGTCACGGTCACGGACATGGTATGTACTGTATAAACGTATGCATGTTTGTAGATAAGACTATATTAAAGTTTCTTTTATCATCGAGATTCCGCTCCAAAAAATATCTCACAAATTGAGCACTCATTTATCAAGAACCAAATGTAATTGTATAATGAAGTAACTGTTTTCACTAAATTAAATTAGTATTCTTCTATAAAATTATTTTATTTTCTTCCAAGTAACAGAAGTATTGAATTTAATAATTCTATTTTTGAATGCGACGAAACAGTTACTATTTCGAAAATCCTCTAAAACTCAAAAGTAATACATGAATTCAAAATTTTGAATGTTATGTTTTGTTTATAGGTCATGGACATGGTCACGGTCATGGACATGGACATGGTCACGGTCATGGTCATGGTAAGAAAAAGTCTAAATAGATATACTTCGTTTTATTTCATTTTTTAACTATTTTTTTTAAATTAATTCGAAATATTCTAAATATTTTTACGAATAATAATTTGGTAACATCTCCTTAATTGTACTTGTTGATTTTACGCGTGCTAACTTACTACACGAAAATAAATAAATCATTACTATAAACTGAAATTCATTTTTTAAATTTTTTTTTGTATGGTGATTTAAGAATTCTCCTGTCGGAATTTGCACCAAATCAAGTCGTTCAGAATTTGTAGAAGGAATTCTACCTGTCCTCAAAATATATTCCTTAATCATTGAAAGAAATGGTTGAAACTGGTTAACGATTAATAGTATGGTTTAATTATTTTTTCAAGCAATGCGGCATCAAGTTCCATAAAATTTAAAGCACTTAAACAATGATTTAAACAAAGAGTTTTCAAATTTTATTGTAACTCCTTTCTGTACTCAACATATTTATGTTCCCCGGCATTTTTTCAAAAGAAATTCTAAAGTTAAGGAGTTAAAATAATACATTACGAGTAATAAAAACCACATGCTAGCTGTTCTTAAAATGAAAAGTTTAACCGCAGAACAATCTAGACAAATTTACCGCATCTTCTCAATATATATCTGCATAGAATCTCTACAAATCTACATAAAAAATAGATAGAAAAATTACCAAAATCTTAAGAGCTCCTTTGTTTTAAATAAATTTTTTGTAAAATTACAAAACTCATTTTAGGTCATGGTCATGGACACGGTCACGGTCATGGACATGGTCATGGACATGGTCACGGACATGGTCACGGACATGGTCACGGACATGGACATGGTCACGGACATGGACATGGTCACGGACATGGACATGGTCACGGACATGGACATGGTCACGGACACGGGCATGGACATGGTCACGGACATGGGCATGGACATGGTCACGGACACGGTCATGGACACGGGCACGGTCACGGGCACGGACACGGACATGGTACTTTTTTACACTTCTTTAATTGAAAATTTTATTCTCTAGAACAAATTACTTTTTTTAAACAACTATACGATAGATCACTTCTTTGAACAAATAAAGTTCCATAATAATTTTAAAATACAAAGAGTATTATTAAAATGCAAATACTTCATTTCCTTTTACTCTAAAAAGTTCTTACAAGTTATCGTTAAGTATTTATTTGATTTTGTAAAAAAAATTATTCTTACGTTATTCCTTTTACATCGATTGTTTTTAATTAGGAAAAACATTCTGATAGCTAATGACAAAATTCTTATGTCATTTACATAAAGTACAGTCAAGTTTCTGCAAGTTATGACGAATTCACTGTGAAATTCAGTCCTTCTTTCTGTAACTTATTGAACGACATAATACTCTTCTGTTTTAACTGTAAGTGTTTTAAACAAACACTTATCAAAAAAAAAAATGTAAATCGAAACATTTTTGTTGAATTGAAATTAAAATCAAAACAGTTTATTTCCTTTTAAATTTCAAAACAGTAATCTAAAAGCAATGAAGCGTCTGTATTATATCTTTTTAGTTACGACAGTCAACAATTTCCATCCAAAGAAATATAGATCGATTTCGTTAACTGTAGCTGACTGGTGATAGTCAGAGTTCTACTCAAGTCAAAATTTTTGATGGTTTTCCTTTGATAGCTCAACATAATCCTGATGGTAACCATTAATTATTCCATCATGAACCATTATATTTTTTGATGGTAACCAATATACGTCACCAATGTAGGAATTCGGACAGATTTATAATAGTCCAACTTGGATTACTTTGACAGCAGTCACACTGTAGGCCACCGATGCAAAAAGATAAAGTACCTAAAAAACATTAAAAAAAGTATCGAGACAACTTGAGTTGCCTTTGTTCATCGACAACCCGACTCAAAATTTTTGATGGTTTTCCATTGATGAACTAACATGATTATTGTAACCATCAGTAAGTCTATGATGAACGATTATATCTTTGATAGTAACCAACATACGTAACCATCACTCCAAAGTAGGAATTCGAACTGATTTATGATGGTCCAAAGTAAGAATAACACCTTGTCTTGATGGTTTGTTCACGTTGAACCATAAGATATTTCCATCATAGTATCTTAGAAATCAAATGTTGGAACGATCATGAACAACCATCCTCTTAATGTTGGAATTCGGACTGATTTATGATGGACCAACATAAAAAAAAAAAAGAAATTGTTTTGATGGTATATTACTCCGAACGATTGAAATGTATGGTTGGAACTATCACGGATCATCATAGATGGTTGGTCCATGAGAGTCAAACTTCTCTCGATGGTTGACCATCCCAGTATTAAAGTGGCATTTTCCATCGTGGAATGATAGAAGTTTGTTGGCATATAAAGAAGCATAAACACGTGATGGGAAATGTTGGATGATGGTAACCATTCAATGATGTTGGACCATCATGAATCACACTGAAACCAACATAAATCATCAAAATATTTGTGATCGGAGAATCAAGAACTTTAACATGGCTAATATTCAATAGTCAGACGAATTTATACAGAAACCATATCAATTGCTGAATAAGTAATTTAAAGTAATGCATTTAGATTCAATCGGTTCTATTGATTAGGCAGAAATTTTTAGAATACACCTGTTGTGCTTTTTTCAGGTCACGGACATGCCCATGGATATGGTTTGGATCACTATGGTCGATCTAGCAGTGGTCTTATTCTTCCTCATGCCAACATCGGAATCAGAACCTACGAAAAAGCAGCCCAAGCAGCCATCTCATCTCGCGCACATGATTCACCCATTCAACTGGATTCACAAGAGATGGCCCATTTGGAGGGAATCATCAAGAATCACTTCGTATCATCACCCAGTCTGCCTATCGGGGGAACTCCAGAAGGCAGGATAGCCGGAGGAGCTTTCACCGGTCCAGCTGGTGAAAAAGTCACCAAATCTGCAACTGCCAAATCTTCATAGAAGAATGTGATAGAACCCTTCTGTGTGTTCCAAGTACGTCAGAATTCAGTAAATTGTGTTTAACTAAGAAACATTCGCACAACTCAAATAAAATTAATTTAATTTAATAAATACCCGCAACATTTATATCCAATTGTCGTTAAATGAGGCCGCGATGGCTCAGGGGATAGAACGTTCGCCTTCAAATGATGTGAGCGAACAGGCTCTGGTCGATACGAGTTCGCATCCGGTTTGCACCGACCACAGTGCTGACGTGAAAGACGGATCAAGGGTCCCTTTGCCGTGAGGCTAACCGTGGGTGGTTCTCGCGGTCTTCCTCTCCATGTAATGCAAATGCGGGTTGCCTCCATCAAAGGCGAATTTCTCTCCATACTTGATCCAGGAGCGTCCTTGTATCCTGGATTAGGTTCAAAATGACAACATTAGTAGTCGTAAACCCAAAAATTAGGTCGACTCTTCAACGACAATTATAAGGTTATAAAATCCACTGAAATGTGCCACATAAGTTGTTCCTATTTTGCATATATTTTCATAAAGCAAGCTCCCAAAAGAACATTTGGGTGTACAGTTACAGGTAACCATTATATATTTTTAAACGTAATCAAAACAATGATTTTTCAACCCTAACAATGATCTCTCACAGAGCCGCTGTGGCTCAGGGGATAGAGCGCTAGCCTCCAACTGAGGAGAACCAGGTTTGGATCCTAGCAAGGCTGGTCGATATGAATTCTGTTCTCGGCTCGCACCTACCATAAAGCGAACGTAAAATATACTCAATGGTTGATAGATCATGGGTTAGAAACCCGTCAGGTGAACTGTGGGAAGATTTCATGGTTTTCTCTCTCTATGTAACGCAAATATACAAGTTAGTTCCATCAAAACAATTTGTAATCTTCCACGAATGATAGTTTGTCTCAATGCTCAATTGAAGTGTCTTTTGGGTGACATTAAAATTACACGGTTAAACATCAATAGTGATATATCGACTGTTGGTTATTGAATAAAATGATCTTAACTATAAAATATAGATTAACTTTGCTACTTTATTATTATAGGTTGGAATGAATTCCAGTTGTTGCCTCCAAAGAAGAGAGCATTCACAGAATCACTCAAAGATAAATGTTAATTTATTGAATAAAAAAAGTCTTTCCTTTTCAATTTCTTTTTTTTTCTTGACTCAAACACAGATCATGAAATAAATATATATCTAATCATTAAATATGAAGTTCCGTATCCTATGGTAAAAAACAAAACATATAATGAGTCTTTTTATAAGAAATCTAGCTGAATATACTCGTAAGAAATTATAGTTCGTTCACTAGGAGTTGGCACTTGGCTGGCTACACCTTCTCGGACGCAGAGTTCATTTCAGTGCGGGAGAGAAACACCTCCGCGCTTGAAATTGAGACAACCTTTATAGCGCGCCAAGCACAAACAGTGAATTCTTTTTCTATCATTTACTTCGCTTTATCATCTGCTATTATGCCTTTCGTTTCTCTAGCTAATTAAATATATTTTAAATTTAAAAACTGCTGTTTTCCCAGCAAAATGTCTCGAAAAGGACAAACTATTCACTTAAAAGAGAGAAGTATCATAAAAAAATGGAGTGAAATATCGTCAAATTTATGAAATGCTTAACGTTAAAAAAAATGCAGATAAGGTTTGCGAAATAAATATTTTTGCCATACGATTGCCAAATAGCAACCTTGTTCACAACCTTCTCCCAAAGATAGCGAAATAGTATCGTCGCATACCACGTGATGAAGGCGGGGCCAAGTGCCAACTCCTGCTGAGCGAGCCATAGCTGAAAGCCCGCTCTCGCTCAGGTTGAAAAAAGTCTCAACTAATCACAACAAAGTCTTGCTCAAAACTTTCAAACGAATGCCGAACACAAACATTAAATTCCAATTTTTAAATTTTTTTATTATTATTGGTTGCCCTTTTCAGTAGCTTCACTTTATTGGATTAAGCAAAAACAAACTTTTAGTAGTCCATCCTATCAAAATAGAGATTAACTGCATTCAGCATTATCTGGAATAATGCTGTTGCTCAAGGCAACTCATAATATTTTAAATTTACCACAGTCAAGCTACTTTCTCCTGTACTTGTATTTTCAAGAGAACATAAGAAATCTATCCTAAAAAGATGTACAGCATTGGTTCAGCTGTAATGCCACCCAATTTACTCTAAAACACGTTGTATTGTCTAAAATAAGAGCACATTTGGTATAGAATAAAACTGCAGCAATTACTATGAGGCCAGTAGTATAGCAGAATAATAATTTCCTAATTATCCTAATAATAATATATCCTAATTGTTGTATGGCGACTTTTTACGGTATCCCCTAACTAATAAGTACATTTTCTATCTAAGTTTTCTCTTTAGTTCATAGCTTATTTCTTCAATTCCTACTGTTAGTTCTCCCTACGTTCAATCGTCAATTAAATACTTTTTATTCTTCTATTCAAATACATTTTTGTTAAACTTGTAGTGGATGATGTTAATACAGTTTCTTCAAATATTAATTCATTCATTAAATGTAATTCATTTTAGTTTTATATGGGAGAAAACAATTATTAATCATTCAATAAAAAGTAAGCAAAATGAAATATTTCTTTGTTGTAGGAATTGACTTTTTTCTTTGCATTATTGCTTGTCAATGAGTACTTATATTGCATTCATTGACTTTAATAATAAATGCCGATTTTTTACGCACCTCTCTTAAACGAACCTTTAATTCTGCCTTTTAGTATTCAGTTCATTTTTTTTTTAATTTCAATTAGTAATTTAACAAAATTAATTATTCTTGACGTCAATACTATCATTGGTGTTTTTTACGCTCATTCCGTAATGAATTAGTTACATTTTTCCCTTAAATGAAACTTATTTTTTTGAAGTGATACTTCTTATGCGACTTCCAACAAGGTTGCGTTAAACGTTTAACGCTACATTTTTATTGGCCGGGAAATCCAGTTTTCCCTCATTCATTTCCATATTGTTTTGATTCTCACTAGCATAAAAGTATTGTTTTTCTATAAATATTTTATTAGTTTGTTTTGACACACTTATAATTTAATAGGGTAGTATTTTTTATTTTCAAATTTAGCGGATAACAATTGTAAAAAACGAGTGAAAACAATCCCACGGACAATGCGATGGATTTAAGGTTATGTCAAGGTATGTCTCTTGTGAATATCAATTGATTGTTAGGTTTTCTCTTCTGAAATTACATTATGACGCACTCACATACATTATTACTACAAATACATTTTCCACGGCGTGACGATGAGGCAACCACAAGCGCTGCCACTGGTTCAAGAGGTCCACGAGGGAAAAATGCACAATATTACCGTGATTACAGAGTACGGAAGCGAGCGGAGCAGGAAAAAGAGTCGTTGAATAGAACTAGTGATCCTTCTACGACTGCTGATTCTTCTACAATTAACGTCGCAGGTTACGAAGTCTAACTTCTTCCGCGCGGAGGGACTCCACGCACTATTTTTTAATTTAAATTACCGCTGATTTTAAATGATTTGGTTTTATAGTTGCACATTTTAAAAGCATAACTCTATAAACAAAATGAACACGTGGTTTCAGATAAACTTAGACTTTATGCAACCACGATCACGTTGATCATGCATAGCATAGTTAGCGTAGTAAATAAAACAGAATGCGCAATAAACAACTTATTTTTTGATTAAATATAAAGTTAACGTTACTGATGCTATCTTTAAAATATTTGAAAAAATAGAATCATCAATAGCTTATTTTAAAACGCTGGATCTAAGCCATAAATTTAAAAAAAAATTTTAAGACTTAGTTTACATGAAAAGACTCTTACTTTTCAGAGTTTATAAAATTTACTGTAGGAGGCCAATCCCTTGCTGAAAAATTGAGGTATTTTTGAGGTATAAATGAGGTGTATCAACCTTAGGTTATTACTTATTAACCTAAAGTATATTTTTTTACACCTGTGGAAGTATTTATTCAACAATCTAAATTGTTTCATTTAACACTTTAGGTTATTCTGGATCTACATCAAGTGTATTTTTTGAAAGTTGTTAAGGTAATTTTTTACTAAATTGAGGAGATTCATGTTCTACCTAAGGTTATCAACCTCAAGTATAGATTTTTATGCCTGAAGAGATATTTTTTTTAATCAACTTAACTTACACATCAAGTTATTCAATACATCAACCTCAAGTGTATTTTTCGACACTAAGGAAGGCTATTTTTTATGAACGGGATGTTCTATCTTAGGTTATTATTTCTTAACTTCAAGAAGATATTTTTGCATTTTTAGCTTTATTAAATTTGGTAATAACACTAATTGAAATAAAAATTAAGCTATGAACTGAAAAGCAGAAGAAAGAAAACAAAAATGTTCTTATTGGATACTTTTAAAAATAACCATCCTATAATTGACACCAATGATTCTTGGTTTTTGGTAATAGGCATTATGGTAATGGGTGTAGTTTTACTAGGTACCAAATATACTCTGGGTACAACGCAGTTTATGATAAATTTGGTGCTGATACAGCTGCACCAGTACTGCACGTTTTTATGATATAATTATTATGTAGATAGATAAGTTAAGTAGAGGAGAAAGTAGCTTGTCTGTGGAAAGTGGGGGCCGGGATAGCCTGGTTGGTAGGGCACTGAGTCCATGTCCAAGATTTCGTGGGTTCGATTCCAGGCCGACCGAAGTGCGGTTAATGGTGACTGGTGCACGTTAAATATGTCAAGTCGCAAAGTCCTCCATGTTCCATAACAAATCAATACATCTGGGGGTACATATCCAGGAGTTCCCTTGTCTTCTGGATTGATTAGGTTCAGAATGACAAGGCAACGGAGTTGAGCATTAGCTGTCGTAAAACCAAAAAATTGGGTCTCCTGTTCAACGACGGTTATAAAACATCATAAGTTGCCTCGAGCAACATCATTATTCCACATAATGCGGATTACAGTTCCTCTTTATTTCAATAAGATGAACTACTAAAAATGTGTTTTGCTTAATCTAATAACGGAAAGCCATCGGTTAAGACAACACATAATCTATACATACAATAAAATAAAGAATTTGAGTGTGTGCATACCGGATTGCGGGTATACTGTAAGCTCTAAAAATACGTGATTCAAAATGAATATAAATGAGTAAAATTATATACAAATTAAAATTCAGAGCCATATGGGTCATGTATTATATAATAGAGTCTTTATTAGCTTTAATATGAGAAAATTTGAAGTCTATATTCTGTATTACAATATGTATTGCCCACTAATATTGAACCATAATATTCAAACTGGATCAGTTATATTACCGTGTACTAGTGTACCCTACCAGAGGAAATAATTATAAGCCTAATTTTGGGCCCACAATGACAATGCCGCCCTACAGGCTACTATGCATGTATGTATATAATAATGAGTTGAAAGAGGTTAAAATGAGGAAATTCGATGTCAATATTCTGTCTTACAACATGACCTCTGATAAGGATCAAAATTATGTCTTCAGATCATCCTCGGGGTTAGATTCGCCCGTCTGTCACCAATTTTTCAGCGACGTAAATAAAATTTTTACTTACCAAGTTCGTAAAGAGTTTCGCTTAGTTTCTTTGAATCTTAATTTTAAGATATAACTTTATTTATATTTTTGTATATTATTCACTGGTAAGCGCTGAAGTATTTTGGTGCCCTTTGGAACGCGTCACACTGCCAAACAGTAGGTGTGGTTGCTCAGGTCTTTCCTTATAAAGTCTTGGGTGAGCCGCGATGGCTCAGAGGATAGAGCGTTCGCCTTCCAATGAGACGAACCAGGTTCGAATTCCAATCGATACGGATTCCGCATCCGACTTGCACCGACCACAGTGCTAACGTGAAATATCCTCAGTGGTAGACGGATCATGGGTTAAAGTCCCGCCAGGCTGGGAGGCTCTCGTGGTCTTGCGCTCCAAATAACTCAAATGCTGGTTAGCTTCATCAAAAAGTCTTCCACGAAGGCTAATTTCTTCCTATACTCGAACTAGGAGTTCCCTTGTCTTCTGAATTGGGCTCAAAATGAGTTGAGCATGAGTAGTCGTAAGCCCATAAAAATGCTGTTAAACGACGCAATAAAACATAAAGTCTTGGTTGGATTCCCCGAGCTGAAGACTAGATGACTGATTAAGATTGTGTCTTAATGGATCACCCCAGTTCGTGAACCGCCTCGCTGCAGTTTCAGAGCCGAAAAATTCCATGCACAGTTGTACAGTAGGGTAGAGTAGTGCTAAAGTGATCGACTACCATCTGCCCTCTGATATATATTGTGTCAGTGTAGAGTGTAACATACGTCAACATTGTTTACGGAACATCATTAAAGACGAATCCCAGAACATCGCCAATGATTCATTCGTGTAGCTCTAGTGAAACACGAGTAACAAACCTAGTAACTCTCTTACACTACGAGGCACTGACTTCTTGGCCTCCGAGACAAAACCGTATCAAAAATGTTACTCATTTTTTATCCTTCATTTATTGCTTTATTGAAGTGACATACATTGAAGGCTTGTTTGTTCAATTTAGACTTATAAACCACTATCAAGTGAAAAGACAGATCGAACAATTTAGAGAAGGACATCACAAAGAATACATCCAGGGTTAAGACGGGATTCGAACCCGCCACCTACACGCGTCACACTGTGTTTAACGGATGATACCACTCGGTCAGAGAGGCACTCCGTGATTTACCCGAGACTTGTGTGCTCACTACTTTGAAGTGCTTACCAGATTGAAAAATGGAAACAACACTAAGGAAAGTGTGAAAAGCATCTAACATTATGATCAACCCTAGCTTCAAAATTTATAATAAAAGGCCTTGCTACCATAAATACCACATAAATTTATTTTTTCTACTTAGTCACGAGTATGTGCAGGGGTTCTGGATACAAAGACGAACCGTGTCTTAACGATCAGTCCACTGGGGGACGCTTTAATTTAGCATCTCCGTGGATTTGGAAGTAAACCAAAGAAACCGGCAATCGGAAGCGTTCTCGCGTGTCGTACTATAAAACCTTCTCCCTCTACTCATTATCGAAAGTTTGAAGAGGGAAGTGTAGTGAACATTTGCGAAGAAATGAAGAACGGCAAAACAAATGAAACAGTTCGAAACTTCAAACAGGTCAGGGTATTTATTCGTGTTTTTACCTAATGAGTTAAATTGTATTATAGTTAGGAGAACATAAACCATTTCAATTTCTGAATCTCGTAACTATTTTTTGTTACTCTGATGTTCTTGCTACTCGGTATATAAAAGTTAGACAAATTAGACGCTCTGTAGTTTTATAACGACATGTTTTGCTCGAGTTCATGTACAATACTTTTAAATTTAGAATTATGGGTTTTCATTCAGGAGATTTTTTTATATACTTACTATTTATATTTATTTTTAACGCATTGGATTGCAATGTTGATATACACGAACGTAAGCAAGTATAAACCGGTTTTCGTCGCTTTGTCGCGTATTTCAGAATTTAAAAAAAAATTTAATTCTGAATAATATTTTTCGTTTTAAGTACATTTTGATTATAAATGATTTTTCAGAAATGTGTGTAAACTGTTGACTTTATTTCATATATTCTTCCAATTACAAAGCGTCGATGTTGAACAGAGTTTTTCAAGAATGTGCTTTTGGACAATCTTTCAATCTTAAAAATCATTTCTTATGACAATGAAATTCTGATCACCCAAGTGAATGTAATTAAGAAATTTTCAGGCTTTTTTATTTTATTTCTCAACTACAGACTCTGGTCAAATTATTAGACGTACTCCAAGATTCTATTTAAAATTTTTATTATCTGGTGATAGTCTATACAGTTTTATACTATACAGCTTTATATAATATAAATTTGACGATTGGATGAATTAGACGATATATTATGTAAAATGTTTATTACATCAGGTATTATATTAATAATATTTAATAATTTGACCAAAATATTAGAAGCACTGTAGTTTTTTAATAATGACATGATTTGCACCAGTTTATAGGCAATACTTTTATATTCAAACATACATAATGCGTTATTGTTCAAGAGATTTTTTATAGACTTCTCTATTTGTATTTATTTTTAACGTACTGCATTACAATGTTAACCGATTAATACACGAACGTAAACAAGTGCAAACCTGTTTCAGACACTTTGTCGTGTGTTTCAGTTGCGGACGTGTTTCTGCTTCTTTATGCACTATGTTTATTTTTCGCAGTTTTAAACTATGCAGTCATTTGTTTATTTTGTGTGCAGTGTTTAAATAATTTGGAACATTTTAATCATGAGTAATAAAGGCTATATTTTACCATGTAAAAATGCTGAAGCCCTCGTGAGTGCTAAAATATTAGAAGTTTTATCTTACTTGGTTAACATATAAAATATTTCAGCCAGATTTAATTATACTTCAAAAAGAAATATATTGATATTCAGTGCGAAAATGCACAGAATTTTTATTGTTTGAATTTTTGGGTTTCAAAAAATACAAAACTTTTTCTTCAAGGAAAGAAATCGAACTTCATTAACTATTTGATATATAGTATATTTCAGCCTACTTTAATACATTATTTTTCTAAACTAAATTTTATTTAGCACATTGTATAATAACACATTTATATGTTGAAATGATGAATTGTGTTATGGGTAAAAATTTGAGTTTTATTTCGTAGAAAGATATGATTTTTCAAAACCTTTTTATAATAAAAACTTAATTTATGTATAGAATTTGAAAGTTTAATTTGATTATAAAATGATGCGAATCAGCAATAATTATTTTATGCTTATGTCATTGACTTTTTAAGTACAGTAAAATCAGGGTATTTAAAAGAGTTTATAAACATTTATTTTAAGAATTCATTTTACATGTCTGCTAGTCAGATAGTATTATACAAAATCATTCGTAAAGTTACTTAAGCAATTATATAAACTTTTTGTTTAAAGTTAAAGCATGCTAAAGTTAAATAAATTATAATTTTAAATAGAATTTGTTAAAAATGACTGCTTGAGAAAAAAATCCATATTAACGTAGTAGTAAAATGGGATAACGTACAGCATTAAATGAAAAACTAATTGTCGAAGATCTTAAACGTTCAACTTCAGTTAAAAAATTTTTTTTTCTAAATGCATTTGGAACATTGATATTTGATAGATAAAACTAAAATCAAAATAATTAACTAGAGTATTTAATGCAAACATAATTTAAAGAAAGCTTGAAATTTTTTTTCTTTATTACTCAATTAACCAGGGAAAATTAAGGGAATCCTATTAACCTGATTTTGATGAGTTTTTGAATTATAGAGAATTTTGCCTGAGAATTTTGATTAGTTTGGAAAAATAAAAATTAATTGCCTAAAATTATAGTACAAGCTCTCTAGAACAATGGAATAAAAAAATAACATGTAATAATTAGTTTAAGATATATTAACTGTTAAACTTGAAAAAAAAAAAAAAAAACATTTGGCATGCCGAAAAGGTCAGATTTTTTTCGGATCTTAACATCGTGATTTTTCGAAATTCTAATTTGTTAGTCAAAAATGCTCATCAATTCTCCAATTCAGATTTGCAGAATTTTGCGTGATTTTTCTTGTAACATGAAACCTAAATGTTTATTATTATCGAAGAATTTGTCACTTATTTTATTGCAATATAACCATTTTTGGGGAGAATTTTTGAATTGCTAGATTTTTACTTTTTAACGAAAAACAAATTGTTTCATAAATTTTAAAATTATTCAATTAAAAGATACTAATTTCTCAATTCAAATTTTCTCCCCGTCACAGCTGTAATTGCTTTTAATTCTATTCAGCTTTCGCTTACTGTAAATTTACTTAAATTTTTTTCGAAACTGATTGTTTAGCAAAATAAGTTAATTCCTAATAACAGTTTTGAAAATTTTATTTCAAAGTAATAGCACATTTTGACTGGAAACTTTCTCATGTTAAGCTTAATATATAAATAAATATAACTTATTTGCTGTTTCATATTTGCATAATGATTTAGTTACATACAATTTTCAGAGTTTTCCATAAAACTAAATAGTGTTACAAAATGACTATGTGAGAAAATAAATCACTTTTAGGTTTAATCCTTAATTTGGAATAATAGTAAAAATCAAATTTTTGTTATGGTGGAGTATATAATAAATGACTATAAATAATTGATTATAAATAATTATTACAAGTACCTTAAGAAATGAATAAATTAATAATTTATAAGTTAAATTGACTTTTAATGTATTTTAGCCTGAAAACTTCCTTCTTGAAATTTTGTACTTCATGAGGAAAAATATAAGAACTTTAATTTTCTCATTTCACAATAGAACTGGGAAAACAATTTCTGAAATCTAATTGAATTCTGATGGAATCGTGAAAAATTAATATTAATTAGTTTCATTGATAAACTTTATTTCATTCATTGATATATCTTACAGTTCACTTACGAAAATCTGGTGACATTTTTAAATTGCATATTTTTTTTCTTAAATTCCTTTTATAATAAATAAAGCAAATTTAAATCGGTACAAACTGTTTAGATATTCAAAAAATTAAGAAATTGTTATGAAATTTCGTTTATTAGGAATATAATACTAATAATTATATGTAAACGGAAAATGATTTAAAAGGTTTACCAAACCTCAATCATTGTGTTCTTCATGAAAGCAGACCTTATATATTTATTCTAATTAAGGGCACAAACATTAAAAATAAGTTAATAGCATTTAGTTTTATTTAACGAGCTGAACCCGAATTGATTTTGCTAAAAGTGTGTAATAAGTAAAGCTAAATCAACAAATTAATTGATCTTGAATTGTTTGGAAACTCCTGATTTAAATTACAATAATTTACAATTCTTCTACTTTTGAAGAAAAATCTCTTGATCTAGTAAAAGAAAGTTTGAAAAAACATACCTTAAACAAAAACTGTTTTTTTTTTCTCGGGTAGGGCTAACTTTGGCGAGCCCTGATATTTACTAAACAAGTTTTCAATGAATGTGTGCTATAAACATGAATCCTTTGAAAAACAATTTCATTTGTTGTACCTAATATGCAGTCTAAAATGTATGTCTCGTTTCTATTGTTGAAATAAATGTCTCGTTTCTATTGTTGAGCTGATCGTAGGCGGCCATTGGTGAACTCAAAATAATTAGAACTATCTTCATAAATTGCAAACAAAAAGTGTTAATTATCTCGATACATAAATTAATAACGTAAAATTGTCTACCATTTATGTATTCTGTTTTGGAAATTTTAAAATTTTTATTATAAAATTTGTTTTCCTGCCAGAGTTGTGATTTTAAGTGGTTGCCAGACATCATAAAAAGTTCGCTTCAACATTTAAATTCGAATCGAATAAATTACTTTTAATTAAAAATTTTAACTCACCGCAAACTTGCCGTGAAATTAGTTTTTAATGCTTTTAAATAAATTCTTAATCGGAAAGGTCAAGCTTCGTTTAAAAATATCTCATAAGCTGCTTTCAAGTTTCTTTTTTGACGGAACAAACCCGCATTTGCGATAAATGCATGGAAAACCACGAAAACCATCCACGGTTAGTCTGACGGCAAGGGGACTTTAACCCATGACCCGCCTTCCACTGAGGATATTTTACGTCAGCACTGTGGTTGGTGCAAGCCGGGTGCAGGACTCGTATCGACCAGTCAGCGCTGGGATTCGAACCTGGTTCTCCTCATGAGAAGGTGAACGCTCTATAACCTAAGCCACAGCGACTCGATATTCACATATTAGTCATTTGCGCATGTGTGTGCGTTTTAGGGAGCGTTCATTTTTGATCTGAAGTAATTGTAGTAGTTCCGTCGCACTAGAATTACACATTTTTAATATTGGCTATAGTTTTTGAAATCTCCCTGAGAAGGATCCGATATCACAATTTCGATCCTCAGATAAGGGGCACTGGTGCACTCTAAATCTGTCGGGGTCACAAACTCCTCCGAGTGAGTCGATACGTCTGGGGGTTCTGGATTGTAGTTAGATCGTGCTCTGGCACACGTCAAGATTTCGATCTGTGGATGAATGAATGCGTTTTGTTTGTGTGTTTTTTAAATGGCATTTATAAATTTACAGGTTAAACTTTAAAATTTACATAAAAATTTATGTTTTGAAATTAATATAAAAATAATTTTATTAATAAATTAGCAATATGTTTAATAGTTTAAAAAGTTTTGAATGTTTGCTTACTGAATAAAATGAATGAGCAATTTTCTTATTAAATATGTGATTTATAACTCTTGTTTACGGCCTTAAATGAGTTTTTTTAATTAAATTTTTAATTAAATTTTCAATTTTTCTTACACTTATATCAAACAAAGATATCAAAAACATTAAAATGAAATGAATGCTTAAATAATACTAATCGTATAAATTCGATTGAAAAATTTTAAAAGCGAATTCAGTGTAAAATATTAAGCTGGATATTATAATGAAGATAATAATATTTATTAAAATAAATTGCTTACCTGTATATTTTGGGTACTGCCTCACAAAATTCTGCTTTGAACCTACTCCTCAATTTATTATAAAATTCTTTCCTTTTGTCGAAATCTGGTGCATGGCCTTGATTTTCATGAGATTTTTTATAAATCCATTTTTTTCATCATCAATTTTGCCTTATAATTGATGTCCAATAAATTGTTTCGCTCTTATATTTTCTATATATATATATATATTATAAAGATAATTTTTATACACCAGGAGATTACCACATTTCTGGAAGATTTGAGACATTTTCGAAAAATGGCTCAATAACGGTGATGTTATTGAGCCCTACAAATGGACTCTCGGTGCCACATCACCTTCCACATTACCTTTTATTTTAACCGTATCGTGTAACTAAGAATAAGCTGTTTCTCTCTCCAGAAATTCTGACTAAAATCGAAATTAAATCATTTAATGGTGACGCTTTTGACGCACATCAAAAAACATAAATTTACTTTCTTTCATTACATTGCTTTACAAGACCTTGTACGCATATACTGAAATTATTATGAACCAGTCTCATAACGAGTTTGCTCTACTTCTTAAAAATTTCATGTTTACACTAGAATCTTGCAAATTATGATTAGTTACAGCAGTGACCGACCGTTCCGTGACCAATTAAAACACAATTTTAAATAGTTTCTTGCGCCTTAACAAACAAAATTTATAGCCCTATATTCACGAGAGAATTAATTTACATGTGACTCAGTTTCTACACGAGCTAGAGTGTTCAGAATAACTTCAGCAGAGCGTTTGATAAAACAGAATTTCAAGTCTTCGGACTACAATCAAACTTTTCACCATTTTTGTTAACAATCTAGAATTATAGTCTATTAAAATTTCGACCAAATTGCGACCGACTAGAGTGCTCAAATTTCAATTTGAGTTATGTGCCTAATATTAAATTGACCAGCATCCTTCCTGAACTAGAAATAAACTGGTAGAGAGAAATTTCTAAATAAACATTCGATAAATCAATAATAAAAGTACTGTTTTAGTAGTACATATTTCTTTTCACATTCAAAATTATGATAATCTATTT
Organism: Parasteatoda tepidariorum; assembly: GCF_982258835.1. Taxonomy (NCBI): domain Eukaryota; kingdom Metazoa; phylum Arthropoda; class Arachnida; order Araneae; family Theridiidae; genus Parasteatoda; species Parasteatoda tepidariorum. The sequence goes on from NC_141760.1 coordinate 115,528,972, forward strand.
TAGTTTATTTATTATAGGGTTTATAATAAACAAATTTTAAACTTTTTTTTTCTTTGTGTGTCGTCAAATTTCAAAATAGTTAAAAGTGTACCGCGACCAAAAAAGGTTGAAATTTACTGCTCTAATTGTTATGGAAGATAAATCAGATTGTTACTAACTGTGCACAGAATCTAATTTATCTCTAGAATATGACCAATTTATTTCTAATTTTTCACATAGCCCAGGTTTTTGAGCCACATGGGAGCATAGGTCTAATGAGAGTTAAATATAACAAGATTTCTGTTTTTCTTTCAATCATTTGATTGTAAAAAAAGGTTTTTAATCCATTAAGAGAGCCGTGGTTCTTCAGGGGATATGCAGCGCTCGTCTACCAATGAGATGATCAGGGTTCGAATCCCAGATATGGCTGGTCGTTACGAATTCCGTACCCGGCATGCACCAATCATTGTGCTGACGTTAAATATTCTCAGTGGTAGAGTGGTCATGGCTTAGAGCCTCTTTGCCGTCAAGCTAACCATCGAAGGTTTTCGCGGTTTTTCTCTTGATTTAACGCAAGTGCGGTTTAGTTCCATTTAAAAAAAAGTCCTCCACGAAGATAAATTTCATCCAATGATTGATCCAGGAGTTCCCTTGTCTTCTGGACTGGGTACAAAATTGCGGAGTTAAATATTAGTAGTCGTAAACTCAAAGTTAGGTTTATTGAACGAAGTTTATAAGAAGTGAAAGGTTATAAAATCCATTTAGAGAACTATTTTCAGCAACAATGCTTTTCTCAGTATTTTACTTTCACAATTTTTGATTGGTCAGTAAATAGTCGAAATGCCTGTATTTTATAATGACTATCTAAGAAACAACACAAGTTACTTTTCAAGCATTAGGGAATTTTAAGACTATAAACGTTCACAATTAAAACTTTTTGTCTGATATTTACTAAAAACAAATTTTGACAAGTGTTGTTGTGAAGCGATGAACGTGTTATGAAACGGAAAAATTTCGATGGATTGGACTAAACAAGTGTGAAATCCGAATCGGGGGGTGGTACACGGCCGTTCTGCTCCCTCTTCGAGCTTCACGCTTGTTTAGCCGTTTCGAAACTTTTCCGTTCTTTCAGTGCAGTAAGAACCAGGGTGTCAAAAGAACTGGGTGGTCCTGGACATGTGATACTAGCCCACATGTCCGTGACCCTAAGTCACTGAAGAACTCTGGCTCTTACAGCTAAATATATTTGACTGTTAAATTATTTTTCCCTCTCTAGTTAAAGGGCTGAGGTAGGGTAGAGTAAGGTCCTGGATTGTAGCTAAAGGTTGCCAATCCGTGCCCTGAAAAGCCACCCGGCTCTGTACTAAAGTTTAATCTTAGAAAAAGAACGTTTATAGGTACTTGGAATCGATTTCGACGTTCACAATATTTTCCGGGATATTTATTGTTCATAGATAAGGGATAGGATATTACATTTGAAAATATTAACTTATGATATTTTTCCAATTTTAAGCTTAACTTGAATCAGGCTCTTAAGATTAGCTTTTAAAAGCTTCAGATTTATAAGAACGGACAACATTTCCTTAATACCGAAATTTCTTAATTTGAAAATTTAGTTTAATATTAGAAAATATAAATATTGAAAATTAAAATTGCCAAAAACCTTTCTATCCAGTGCTTATATAAGGTTCAAAATCCTGGGCTAAATCAAAATTGTCTGAAAATATACTAGCTTTTACAAAATGGTTTATAGGATTCAGTGTGCAATATAATGATAGTAAATGAAATCACAATGAGCTGTACATGCTGTATACTGTTATTCACAACCAACAATATAAATTGCCTCTGACTTGCTTTAAAGAAATCTGGTCTTGCAGTGGACTGATCGTAGAGACACCGTTTCCAGTAGAATACAGAAGTCAATCATCCCTGGCTGCGGTCAATAAGTGGGTAACCATTAATAATGGAGACCCACGATGGTCTGACTTCAAAACTTCACACACACGTTTTCATCTGTTGCTGGGCGTCCAGAACGAGGCTCGTCGGTGACCTTCTCCCGACCCTCCTTGTACCGCCTTCCACACTGAGATCTCTAAATGCATTTCACCTTAAAGGCGTCTTGAAGAATGTGAGTTTCCGTCGCATTCTTCTCAAACCGCACACAAAACTTTATCGCTTTCCAGCGAACACTCCATCACGCTGTGACTCGATCGAAAAAAAAGACTTAGCGCAAAGACACGTCCTACTGCTCCTACTACTCGGAGCGACCTGAAACCAGGCTTGTTTGGAAGGGCAAATCCCCCACCACATTTTTAGACCAATCTGAGTGCGCTGCGATTGATAGTCGCGTCACAATAAAATCACGCGCATTACTTTCAGAACGCACCCTGTATGAGAAACTTTCCTGTACAGTATTGAAAACGCGAACATCTTGTTATATTCTATTTCCCATGAATTCTATTTTCCATTTGTGCGTCGCCAAATTTTAGAAATGTTTATAGTAAAAATTATAAAGATTTTTTTTATCACGAGTAAAGTTTAAATTAAAGTATATACTTTTTATAAATGTTAAGAGTCTGCCAATCTTGAAATAAGAAATTGAATGACTATTAAAATTATTAATTAACAAAAGAAAGCAAGATAAATAATAACTTTCAAAAGGAAATAAAAGGCAACAATTAAAATAAGCTATGCAATCAATAGTCATAAAAGCAAATTAGCAAAGCATAACAAACAAAAAACAAGCTAACAATTAATAACTAGCAAAAAAATAATAAAATAACAGTTAATGTAAGGAATTTCTTAATAAACTTACTGTTTTTGTAGTACATATTTTCTCATTCAAAATTATTATAAACTATTTTACAGTGTCTTACAGATAAGTAAACTAATTTAGTTTTCTTTCACATTGAATTTCGAAATCGTTTAGAGTGCCACGACAAAAAAAAAAAAGAGAATTAGTGCTCTAAATGTTATGGAAGATAAATCAGATGTGTTCAGCAAATTTGTAGTTGACTGTAATGGATAACATCTGCCTCTCTGTATGTTGCCCCCATCATTGTTACACAGAATCCAACTTAGCTCTCGTATATGACTAGTTTCTTTTGATTTTCACCTACTCCAGGTTTCTGATGCCAGCAAAGATCTAGTAATAGTTTAATATAACGAGATTTCTGTCTTTTCTTTTAATCATCAGATTGTAAACGTTCTAAGCCATTAAGAGTGACTTGGGGGTTTTGGGGATAGAACGTTCGCCTTCCAATGAGGTGAACTGGGTTCGAATCCCAGCGATGACTGGTCTACAAGAATCCCGAACCCGGCTAACACCAATCAATGTCCTGACGTTAAATATCCTCAGTGGTAGATGGATCATAGGCTAGTCCGCTTGCTGTGAGACTAACCGTGGGGGGTTTTCATGGTTTTCCTCTCCTTCAATGCAAATGCGGGTTAGTTTCATATAATTTTTTTATAAAGCATGAAACGCAGTATTAAAAATGTGTAGTTAATTTTATTTAACATAATATTGTAAGAACTTTGCTTTTGACAATATTAAAGTATTCTAAATCTTCTAGATTTAAACTAAATATATTTCTTAATAGATTTTATGTAAAATTTCAACTTTTTATGAGAGTATTTTAATATCTTTTTAAAATTACAGATTATTCAAATTGTTTAGAGCAATTTTTAAATTTTGATGTATACTTCTGTTCTGTTCGTTTCATTTCTTAACGATTAAAACTTAATTTGAACTCCATATTTTTGATTGCATCCTTTTGATACTTGTTTAAACTAACTCTGTGACATCTGTATATTACAGACAATTTAACAGACAATTCATAATTTAAAAACGTTATTTCTCTCTTTACAATAAAATATATGAACTGTTTACATAGAACGCATTTAAAGCTCTCATAAAATTCTAAATTTTGAATTTAATTTAATATTTTATTTTCAAAGCTTGTTGACATATAGCTGAAGTTATAACCAAATTTCCTTTTAGTATTACCTTAGAATGTTTAAAAGTTAATTTCTTTTACTTTTCATACATTTTTCTTTTACTTCCAAATATTTAACTTTGGATCCATTCACAGCTTTTTCCAAATATTTTCTTAGAGCAAGTGCACACTCTAGTTGGGGAAAATCGGGGCTACTACCCCAGTTCAATGACCTCTAGTCTTATCGCTGTACATGACGGTATACTTATGGGGCTCTGGAGGGGGAAGAATTATTTATTTTTCTGAATGTAGAAAAACTGTAATGTTTAATTCTGGTTAATAATCTTTGATTAAATAAGATTACTTAAAATATTTTTAATTTAATAATTTTTTAATACTCCTAATTCTTCTTATTTTATTTCCACTTTCTTCAAAAAACCATTTCTATGACTTAAAATATTTTTCTATACGAAATTTATTTTCAATAATTTTTATATAATGTAACAGTTCTTGTTCAGCTTTTGCATTTTATCAACTGGTGGTTAATGGAAAATGATCATTCTAGAGGATTGATTGTATGTATTAGTTGTGTTCAAATAATGTGTTCGTAAATAATGAGTCTGATAAAAATATTTCAGATTCGGCTACTGCCGCAGTAGGATAAATACAACTTAACATAACTATTACAACCTTCCGAAATTGAGATATATTTGTGAGATCCCCTCTTTAGCTAAGGTTTATTGGAAGGAAGATTTTTATCTCCATCGAAAGTGGTGGAATTGTTTTTATTTTTGGGACTTAAAAATTTTCTCAAGCTTGTATATTTTTATGTTTTCAATATTTAAATTAATGTGTGAGTTATTGTTTTCCCTATAAGGCTTTATAATTGCATTGGTTTAATTTCTAAATGAACCCTTCTTTAGAGATTAGAATTATTAGACATAACATTTAAAATTAATAAAAATATAAACTGTTAAAATAATTTCTTAGTCGCAATGCTTAAATTTAATTAGTTAATATAGTAAATGTGTAATAATCATCTAAGTGATAATTATATTCAGTGGAATAAAATGGTTTGAGAGTTTGACAAAACTTGATAAATTTGCATACTCATTATCAGTAATATAGTGTAATTATGTCTCTTTAACAATTTTCCGTTAAAAATTAGTTTTATTAAGAAACAGTTTGGAAATATAGACAAAATACTGGCGCCTTTTACATTAACCTAAAAAATGTTAAGTAAACTCTTAACGTCACTCTATAAATGTAGTTTTTGATAACTACGTCTCATTTTTAATCATGTGTGTACCAAAGTTTTCTGATTAGTTGTTAATTTGAAGTTAGAAAAATTTTCAAACCATTTGTACTTAGAAAATTTCTGATGTTTGCACTTTGAATGACTTTCGAATTGTTTTGACTTCGAAAAATATTCAAAATTTTTTCTCCTCAGAAGTTGAGAAAAAAAGGTATTTTAAGAGTTGCAGAAGTTTGGTGGTAGAAAAAATTTTCAACTTGTTCCAACTTTGTTCCCGACTTAAATTTGTTCTGTGAAAAGTTATGAAAATGTTTCAACATAAAAAATTACTTTAGTTGGAAGAAATTGGTATACAAGAAGTCAAAATTTTTTTAAAAAAAATTATCTTGGCTTTGAAAAATTCAAATTTGTTTGAAAAATTCTGAATCTTTTTTTTTGGAAGAAATATTCTGAAGTTGTATGTGCGTAGAAATTTTTTTAGTGTGAAAAAACGAACATATAAGGAGCAGTAGGTGTTTGGGATCATGGGAAAATTTTCAAACAAATTCAAACTGATTTTGAAAAATTTTCCATTTTTTTGTACTTTGAAAAATTTAGAATCTGTTGGCTTTAAAAGTTCTGAAAATGTTTAGAATCAGGAAAATTTTGAAGTTGTTGGTACTTTGGAAATTTTTAAAGTTTTTAAAAAATGGGTGTATAAAGAATCGCATTACATAAGCTGTAAGTTAGAAAAATTTTCCTACTGTTAGTACCTCGAAAAATTCTGATGGCACTTAGAAAATTTTTGTTTCTTCTTTCGAAAGATCAAGTTGTTTGTACTTTTGAACTTAGAATAATTTTCAAATTGTATTGACTTTCAAAAACTTTCTAATTTTCCGTACTTACAGAAATTCTGAGTCTGTTGACATAAGAAACATTTTTAATTTATTTGAAATCGAAAATTTTTCGACTATTTAACAAATGGAAGATGTTTTGTCTTTTAAAAATTTTCAAATGTTTTGTAATTAAAAAAACACTGCGTACATACATTACTTAGAAAAATTCTGATGTAGTTTTTACTCATTTTTCAAATTAAGATTGAAGATTAAAATTGCAAAGAAAACTTTTAGAACCTGTGCTTATATACTGTTCAAAGTCTTGGGCTACATCAAAATTGTCTGATTATCTCCATTGATTTATCATTTTTGTTTTGTGCATAGATACTGCTTTTGTGCGTTGTATTTTTCAGAATTTACTGTCTTCTTGATATCCTGCTGATGGACACTTTTCGGGAAGCTAAAACTTCATCAGATCATTTTTATGGTAAAGATTAAGAGGTGTATATGGAAAACGGAACGATTTGAAGATATTAATGACGAAGTACTCAATCGCATTCTTGCTGGCCTAATAGGTAAGATGGTAACTTCTTCTCTTCCTTCTCCTTCCGAGAACTTTTCACTTAATGCGCTTTTCATTTTTAGCATCTCAAAGCAGAATGGTCATCTTATTGTGATCCTTTTGGCTTCAAAATTCTCAAAAACAGCTACCCGGAGGTGCAGTCAGTCAAGAGCTTGCAGTGATTCCTAGTGTAGAGAACACTATCTATACTATCGGTTTATTCTTTCTGATTGGTTTGGATTTTTAATTTATTTTTGTTTTGTGCGTAGGACCAGATTTTTTGTCTTGTATTTTCAGAATTTACTGTCTTCTTGATATCCTGCTGATGGACACGTTTCGGGAAGCTAAAACTTCATCAGATCATTTTTATGGTAAAGATTAAGAGGTGTCTATGGAAAACGGAACGATTTGAAGATATTAATGACGAAGTACTCAATCGCATTCTTGCTGGCCTAATAGGTAAGATGGTAACTTCTTCTCTTCCTTCTCCTTCCGAGAACTTTTCACTTAATGCGCTTTTCATTTTTAGCATCTCAAAGCAGAATGGTCATCTTATTGTGATCCTTTTGGCTTCAAAATTCTCAAAAACAGCTACCCGGAGGTGCAGTCAGTCAAGAGCTTGCAGTGATTCCTAGTGTAGAGAACACTATCTATACTATCGGTTTATTCTTTCTGATTGGTTTGGATTTTTAATTTATTTTTGTTTTGTGCGTAGGACCAGATTTTTTGTCTTGTATTTGCAGAATTTACTGTCTTCTTGATATCCTGCTGATGGACACGTTTCGGGAAGCTAAAACTTCATCAGATCATTTTTATGGGAAAGATTAAGAGGTGTCTATGGAAAACGGAACGATTTGAAGATATTAATGACGAAGTACTCAATCGCATTCTTGCTGGCCTAATAGGTAAGATGGTAACTTCTTCTCTTCCTTCTCCTTCCGAGAACTTTTCACTTAATGCGCTTTTCATTTTTAGCATCTCAAAGCAGAATGGTCATCTTATTGTGATCCTTTTGGCTTCAAAATTCTCAAAAACAGCTACCCGGAGGTGCAGTCAGTCAAGAGCTTGCAGTGATTCCTAGTGTAGAGAACACTATCTATACTATCGGTTTATTCTTTCTGATTGGTTTGGAATTTTAATTTATTTTTGTTTTGTGCGTAGGACCAGATTTTTTGTCTTGTATTTTCAGAATTTACTGTCTTCTTGATATCCTGCTGATGGACACGTTTCGGGAAGCTAAAACTTCATCAGATCATTTTTATGGTAAAGATTAAGAGGTGTATATGGAAAACGGAACGATTTGAAGATATTAATGACGAAGTACTCAATCGCATTCTTGCTGGCCTAATAGGTAAGATGGTAACTTCTTCTCTTCCTTCTCCTTCCGAGAACTTTTCACTTAATGCGCTTTTCATTTTTAGCATCTCAAAGCAGAATGGTCATCTTATTGTGATCCTTTTGGCTTCAAAATTCTCAAAAACAGCTACCCGGAGGTGCAGTCAGTCAAGAGCTTGCAGTGATTCCTAGTGTAGAGAACACTATCTATACTATCGGTTTATTCTTTCTGATTGGTTTGGATTTTTAATTTATTTTTGTTTTGTGCGTAGGACCAGATTTTTTGTCTTGTATTTTCAGAATTTACTGTCTTCTTGATATCCTGCTGATGGACACGTTTCGGGAAGCTAAAACTTCATCAGATCATTTTTATGGTAAAGATTAAGAGGTGTATATGGAAAACGGAACGATTTGAAGATATTAATGACGAAGTACTCAATCGCATTCTTGCTGGCCTAATAGGTAAGATGGTAACTTCTTCTCTTCCTTCTCCTTCCGAGAACTTTTCACTTAATGCGCTTTTCATTTTTAGCATCTCAAAGCAGAATGGTCATCTTATTGTGATCCTTTTGGCTTCAAAATTCTCAAAAACAGCTACCCGGAGGTGCAGTCAGTCAAGAGCTTGCAGTGATTCCTAGTGTAGAGAACACTATCTATACTATCGGTTTATTCTTTCTGATTGGTTTGGATTTTTAATTTATTTTTGTTTTGTGCGTAGGACCAGATTTTTTGTCTTGTATTTTCAGAATTTACTGTCTTCTTGATATCCTGCTGATGGACACGTTTCGGGAAGCTAAAACTTCATCAGATCATTTTTATGGTAAAGATTAAGAGGTGTCTATGGAAAACGGAACGATTTGAAGATATTAATGACGAAGTACTCAATCGCATTCTTGCTGGCCTAATAGGTAAGATGGTAACTTCTTCTCTTCCTTCTCCTTCCGAGAACTTTTCACTTAATGCGCTTTTCATTTTTAGCATCTCAAAGCAGAATGGTCATCTTATTGTGATCCTTTTGGCTTCAAAATTCTCAAAAACAGCTACCCGGAGGTGCAGTCAGTCAAGAGCTTGCAGTGATTCCTAGTGTAGAGAACACTATCTATACTATCGGTTTATTCTTTCTGATTGGTTTGGATTTTTAATTTATTTTTGTTTTGTGCGTAGGACCAGATTTTTTGTCTTGTATTTGCAGAATTTACTGTCTTCTTGATATCCTGCTGATGGACACGTTTCGGGAAGCTAAAACTTCATCAGATCATTTTTATGGTAAAGAATAAGAGGTGTCTATGGAAAACGGAACGATTTGAAGATATTAATGACGAAGTACTCAATCGCATTCTTGCTGGCCCAATAGGTAAGATGGTAACTTCTTCTCTTCCTTCTCCTTCCGAGAACTTTTCACTTAATGCGCTTTTCATTTTTAGCATCTCAAAGCAGAATGGTCATCTTATTGTGATCCTTTTGGCTTCAAAATTCTCAAAAACAGCTACCCGGAGGTGCAGTCAGTCAAGAGCTTGCAGTGATTCCTAGTGTAGAGAACACTATCTATACTATCGGTTTATTCTTTCTGATTGGTTTGGATTTTTAATTTATTTTTGTTTTGTGCGTAGGACCAGATTTTTTGTCTTGTATTTTCAGAATTTACTGTCTTCTTGATATCCTGCTGATGGACACGTTTCGGGAAGCTAAAACTTCATCAGATCATTTTTATGGTAAAGATTAAGAGGTGTCTATGGAAAACGGAACGATTTGAAGATATTAATGACGAAGTACTCAATCGCATTCTTGCTGGCCTAATAGGTAAGATGGTAACTTCTTCTCTTCCTTCTCCTTCCGAGAACTTTTCACTTAATGCGCTTTTCATTTTTAGCATCTCAAAGCAGAATGGTCATCTTATTGTGATCCTTTTGGCTTCAAAATTCTCAAAAACAGCTACCCGGAGGTGCAGTCAGTCAAGAGCTTGCAGTGATTCCTAGTGTAGAGAACACTATCTATACTATCGGTTTATTCTTTCTGATTGGTTTGGATTTTTAATTTATTTTTGTTTTGTGCGTAGGACCAGATTTTTTGTCTTGTATTTTCAGAATTTACTGTCTTCTTGATATCCTGCTGATGGACACGTTTCGGGAAGCTAAAACTTCATCAGATCATTTTTATGGTAAAGATTAAGAGGTGTCTATGGAAAACGGAACGATTTGAAGATATTAATGACGAAGTACTCAATCGCATTCTTGCTGGCCTAATAGGTAAGATGGTAACTTTTTCTCTTCCTTCTCCTTCCGAGAACTTTTCACTTAATGCGCTTTTCATTTTTAGCATCTCAAACCAGAATGGTCATCTTATTGTGATCCTTTTGGCTTCAAAATTCTCAAAAACAGCTACCCGGAGGTGCAGTCAGTCAAGAGCTTGCAGTGATTCCTAGTGTAGAGAACACTATCTATACTATCGGTTTATTCTTTCTGATTGGTTTGGATTTTTAATTTATTTTTGTTTTGTGCGTAGGACCAGATTTTTTGTCTTGTATTTTCAGAATTTACTGTCTTCTTGATATCCTGCTGATGGACACGTTTCGGGAAGCTAAAACTTCATCAGATCATTTTTATAGTAAAGATTAAGACGTGTCTATGGAAAACGGAACGATTTGAAGATATTGATGACGAAGTACTCAATCGCATTCTTGCTGGCCTAATAGGTAAGATGGTAACTTTTTCTCTTCCTTCTCCTTCCGAGAACTTTTCACTTAATGCGCTTTTCATTTTTAGCATCTCAAAGCAGAATGGTCATCTTATTTTGATCCTTTTGGCTTCAAAATTCTCAAAAACAGCTACCCGGAGGTGCAGTCAGTCAAGAGCTTGCAGTGATTCCTAGTGTAGAGAACACTATCTATACTATCGGTTTATTCTTTCTGATTGGTTTGGATTTTTAATTTATTTTTGTTTTGTGCGTAGGACCAGATTTTTTGTCTTGTATTTTCAGAATTTACTGTCTTCTTGATATCCTGCTGATGGACACGTTTCGGGAAGCTAAAACTTCATCAGATCATTTTTATGGTAAAGATTAAGACGTGTCTATGGAAAACGGAACGATTTGAAGATATTAATGACGAAAGTCTTTGGCCCACGAGCGGCTGTAGAGTAAATCGCTTATGCGTTCTGATGAGGTTTCACTTGGCCTAGAATTACCCTAAGTTTAATTTCACTTTTCTCACTATCAACCGTTTGAGTGCTGAAGAGTTTTCTTATATATGCTAAGAGTGCGGAATGAAATGCGTACAACACTACTAACCAACTACTAACCAACTACTACTAACTACTACCTACCAACCACTAACCAACCTATACTAACCAACAGCAGTGTCTCCGCATTTTTGGTTCAAAACAAGATTTCCGCATTTTTGGCACATCCGCACTCAAACGGTTAAACGGAATTTTTCAAGAAAGCTAATTTTTAATTACCGAATTTTTGTTAGTGAGTCAATTTTTTGGGATTAAATTTTTTAGTGTTAACCCATTTTAAGTCAACAGAATTCGATTCTATGAGAAAGAAATAAACCTAGTGTTGATTGAAGCAGGTATAAACTAGTTTTTATTATTTTGCAATGTATGGAAGCACTAATCGTCAAGGTAAGAAAACTCTGTGTAAAAATATGTAGTTACATTTAAAACTTGTTATATTTAAGTTTTTAGCATAATATTGAAAGACTAAAATTATTAAATCGTAAATTATTCAATTAAAATTATTCAATTAATCTTGTAACGAAATTATTCAAAGTCATTTAAATTGTGTAACTTTATTTTAAGTCTATTTCTGATGGATTTTTATCTCTCAGTATATTTAAAGATCTTATTTCAATTATCTTTTTAAATTAGCAGATTATTAAAATTGTTTAGGATTATTTTTAAGTATGGATTTAGTTTCTTCTGATCGTTTCGTTTCTAAATTTATATGTACGGGACAACACTTTCTTAATAACGAAATGCTTTTATTTGAAAATCAAATTTAATATTAGAAAATATAAATAATGAAGTATAAAATTGCAAAAAATAAAAACTTTTAGAACCTGTGCTTATATACTGTTCAAAATCTTGGGCTACATCAAAATTGTCTGATTATCTCCATTGATTTATCATTTTTGTTTTGTGCATAGATACTGCTTTTGTGTGTTGTATTTTTCAGAATTTACTGTCTTCATGATATCCTGCTGATGGACACTTTTCGGGAAGCTAAAACTTCATCAGATCATTTTTATGGCAAAGATTAAGACGTGTCTATGGAAAACGGAACGATTTGAAGATATTAATGACGAAGTACTCAATCGCATTCTTGCTGGCCTAATAGGTAAGATGGTAACTTCTTCTCTTCCTTCTCCTTCCGAGAACTTTTCACTTAATGCGCTTTTCATTTTTAGCATCTCAAAGCAGAATGGTCATCTTATTGTGATCCTTTTGGCTTCAAAATTCTCAAAAACAGCTACCCGGAGGTGTAGTCAGTCAAGAGCTTGCAGCGATTCTTAGTGTAGAGAACACTATCTATACTATCGGTTTATTCTTTCTGATTGGGTTATATTTTTAAATTTATTTTTGTTTTGTGCGTAGGACCAGATTTTTTGTCTTGTATTTTCAGAATTTACTGTCTTCTTGATATCCTGCTGATGGACACGTTTCGGGAAGCTAAAACTTCATCAGATCATTTTTATAGTAAAGATTAAGACGTGTCTATGGAAAACGGAACGATTTGAAGATATTAATGACGAAGTACTCATTCGCATTCTTGCTGGCCTAATAGGTAAGATGGTAACTTTTTCTCTTCCTTCTCCTTCCGAGAACTTTTCACTTAATGCGCTTTTCATTTTTAGCATCTCAAACCAGAATGGTCATCTTATTGTGATCCTTTTGGCTTCAAAATTCTCAAAAACAGCTACCCGGAGGTGCAGTCAGTCAAGAGCTTGCTGTGATTCCTAGTGTAGAGAACACTATCTATACTATCGGTTTATTCTTTCTGATTGGTTTGGATTTTTAATTTATTTTTGTTTTGTGCGTAGGACCAGATTTTTTGTCTTGTATTTTCAGAATTTACTGTCTTCTTGATATCCTGCTGATGGACACGTTTCGGGAAGCTAAAACTTCATCAGATCATTTTTATAGTAAAGATTAAGACGTGTCTATGGAAAACGGAACGATTTGAAGATATTAATGACGAAGTACTCATTCGCATTCTTGCTGGCCTAAAAGGTAAGATGGTAACTTTTTCTCTTCCTTCTCCTTCCGAGAACTTTTCACTTAATGCGCTTTTCATTTTTAGCATCTCAAACCAGAATGGTCATCTTATTGTGATCCTTTTGGCTTCATAATTCTCAAAAACAGCTACCCGGAGGTGCAGTCAGTCAAGAGCTTGCAGTGATTCCTAGTGTAGAGAACACTATCTATACTATCGGTTTATTCTTTCTGATTGGTTTGGATTTTTAATTTATTTTTGTTTTGTGCGTAGGACCAGATTTTTTGTCTTGTATTTTCAGAATTTACTGTCTTCTTGATATCCTGCTGATGGACACGTTTCGGGAAGCTAAAACTTCATCAGATCATTTTTATAGTAAAGATTAAGACGTGTCTATGGAAAACGGAACGATTTGAAGATATTAATGACGAAGTACTCATTCGCATTCTTGCTGGCCTAATAGGTAAGATGGTAACTTTTTCTCTTCCTTCTCCTTCCGAGAACTTTTCACTTAATGCGCTTTTCATTTTTAGCATCTCAAACCAGAATGGTCATCTTATTGTGATCCTTTTGGCTTCAAAATTCTCAACAAGCTACCCGGAGGTGCAGTCAGTCAAGAGCTTGCAGTGATTCCTAGTGTAGAGAACACTATCTATACTATCGGTTTATTCTTTCTGATTGGTTTGGATTTTTAATTTATTTTTGTTTTGTGCGTAGGACCAGATTTTTTGTCTTGTATTTTCAGAATTTACTGTCTTCTTGATATCCTGTTGATGGACACGTTTCGGGAAGCTAAAACTTCATCAGATCATTTTTATAGTAAAGATTAAGACGTGTCTATGGAAAACGGAACGATTTGAAGATATTAATGACGAAGTACTCATTCGCATTCTTGCTGGCCTAATAGGTAAGATGGTAACTTTTTCTCTTCCTTCTCCTTCCGAGAACTTTTCACTTAATGCGCTTTTCATTTTTAGCATCTCAAACCAGAATGGTCATCTTATTGTGATCCTTTTGGCTTCAAAATTCTCAAAAACAGCTACCCGGAGGTGCAGTCAGTCAAGAGCTTGCAGTGATTCCTAGTGTAGAGAACACTATCTATACTATCGGTTTATTCTTTCTGATTGGTTTGGATTTTTAATTTATTTTTGTTTTGTGCGTAGGACCAGATTTTTTGTCTTGTATTTTCAGAATTTACTGTCTTCTTGATATCCTGCTGATGGACACGTTTCGGGAAGCTAAAACTTCATCAGATCATTTTTATAGTAAAGATTAAGACGTGTCTATGGAAAACGGAACGATTTGAAGATATTAATGACGAAGTACTCATTCGCATTCTTGCTGGCCTAATAGGTAAGATGGTAACTTTTTCTCTTCCTTCTCCTTCCGAGAACTTTTCACTTAATGCGCTTTTCATTTTTAGCATCTCAAACCAGAATGGTCATCTTATTGTGATCCTTTTGGCTTCAAAATTCTCAAAAACAGCTACCCGGAGGTGCAGTCAGTCAAGAGCTTGCAGTGATTCCTAGTGTAGAGAACACTATCTATACTATCGGTTTATTCTTTCTGATTGGTTTGGATTTTTAATTTATTTTTGTTTTGTGCGTAGGACCAGATTTTTTGTCTTGTATTTTCAGAATTTACTGTCTTCTTGATATCCTGCTGATGGACACGTTTCGGGAAGCTAAAACTTCATCAGATCATTTTTATAGTAAAGATTAAGACGTGTCTATGGAAAACGGAACGATTTGAAGATATTGATGACGAAGTACTCAATCGCATTCTTGCTGGCCTAATAGGTAAGATGGTAACTTTTTCTCTTCCTTCTCCTTCCGAGAACTTTTCACTTAATACGCTTTTCATTTTTAGCATCTCAAAGCAGAATGGTCATCTTATTGTGATCCTTTTGGCTTCAAAATTCTCAAAAACAGCTACCCGGAGGTGCAGTCAGTCAAGAGCTTGCAGTGATTCCTAGTGTAGAGAACACTATCTATACTATCGGTTTATTCTTTCTGATTGGTTTGGATTTTTAATTTATTTTTGTTTTGTGCGTAGGACCAGATTTTTTGTCTTGTATTTTCAGAATTTACTGTCTTCTTGATATCCTGCTGATGGACACGTTTCGGGAAGCTAAAACTTCATCAGATCATTTTTATGGTAAAGATTAAGACGTGTCTATGGAAAACGGAACGATTTGAAGATATTAATGACGAAAGTCTTTGGCCCACGAGCGGCTGTAGAGTAAATCGCTTATGCGTTCTGATGAGGTTTCACTTGGCCTAGAATTACCCTAAGTTTAATTTCACTTTTCTCACTATCAACCGTTTGAGTGCTGAAGAGTTTTCTTATATATGCTAAGAGTGCGGAATGAAATGCGTACAACACTACTAACCAACTACTACTAACTACTACCTACCAACCACTAACCAACCTATACTAACCAACAGCAGTGTCTCCGCATTTTTGGTTCAAAACAAGATTTCCGCATTTTTGGCACATCCGCACTCAAACGGTTAAACGGAATTTTTCAAGAAAGCTAATTTTTAATTACCGAATTTTTGTTAGTGAGTCAATTTTTTGGGATTAAATTTTTTAGTGTTAACCCATTTTAAGTCAACAGAATTCGATTCTATGAGAAAGAAATAAACCTAGTGTTGATTGAAGCAGGTATAAACTAGTTTTTATTATTTTGCAATGTATGGAAGCACTAATCGTCAAGGTAAGAAAACTCTGTGTAAAAATATGTAGTTACATTTAAAACTTGTTATATTTAAGTTTTTAGCATAATATTGAAAGACTAAAATTATTAAATCGTAAATTATTCAATTAAAATTATTCAATTAATCTTGTAACGAAATTATTCAAAGTCATTTAAATTGTGTAACTTTATTTTAAATCTATTTCTGATGGATTTTTATCTCTCAGTATATTTAAAGATCTTATTTCAATTATCTTTTTAAATTTGCAGATTATTAAAATTGTTTAGGATTATTTTTAAGTATGGATTTAGTTTCTTCTGATCGTTTCGTTTCTAAATTAAAACTCAACTGGAACTCTTAATTGATTGTTTGCATTCTTTTGTCATTTCTTAAAATTAACTCTAAGAAATCTTCTGTAATTGGCAAAAGCATTCAAAATTGAATGAAAATTAAAGCACAAAAGGAAAATTAATGTATAAAAACGCCAACGTAGCGTTTTCTCACTGTACAATAATATATATGTTTGATGATAACATTTAAAGGTACTTAAATCTGGTTTAAATTTCAAACTTTTAAAGTTAATTGAGTATTTTTTTTTTCGAAGCTGGTTTAAATATTGGTTTATTTTACCTTATTGCTTTAGTTTGTTTAATTTCTCCTTTTGTTTTTGTGCATAGATACTGCTTGTGTGTGTTGTATTTTTCAGAATTGACTGTATTCTTGATATGCGGCTGATGGACACGTTTTGGGAAGCTACAACTGCACAAGCTTCGGAAAAAAGAATTAGTGCAGCTTTTCATGCAGTTTTCTATCTCGAGAACTGAATGACGTCTTCCGACAAAAGAACTTGTTTCCTTGCTGGTCTAATAGGTGAGACGATAACCTTCATTTTTTTCTCTTATCCAAAGCCTTCTCTATGTAAACTGAATCTTATTTTGCAAAAATTGAATATTGATAATTTTTCAGATTCATGAGTTTGTGATATCCAGATAAAAGAGCTTCTCGAAGTTGTTCTGCAGTCTTTACCAAATGGGAAAAGAACAGTTTCGGTTTTACCCTCCCAATGAGGTGGCTCAAGTTAAGACTCGCCAGAATCTGCTGCTGTTGACGTATAACGTGTACTAGCACAGAAAACAGTGCTGACATAAAATGACCTTAGTGGTAGACTGATAGTGGGTTAAAATCCCCACATCGTCGGGCTAACCGTGGGAGGTTTTCATGGTTTTCCTCTCCATGTAACGCAAATGCGGGTTAGTTGCAACAAAGTCCTCCATGAAGGCTAGTTTGATCCAGGTGTTCCCTTGTCACTTGAGAAAAATTATGTTTATCACATTTTTATGTCAAATTGAATAGTTTAAAACAACCCTTCAGATTAACTGCTCTCAGTCACCAAAGCTTTTATTGTCCCTGTCTTTTGCTTTGTTCCTTCAGCAATGTTTTTCAAACTTAGCATTTTATTTACTGTAATATATTTCTATTCTATGTAATATGTTCTGCTCTATGTAATCTATTCTATATAATATTTATATTGATCATAAGAGTTATAGCTGTGAGAAAAAGTTGAAAAGTTGTATTCGAAATGTGTTTTTTCTGTAGTTTGCCGCTTCAAATTTATCCAATTTAAATTGGTAGCGCATTTTGATAGGGTGTTGTATTGTATAATTTTGATATCGTGTATTTGATAGTGTTATATATTTGCTATTGGATTATTGAAGTTCAATTTTGTAATTTGTGTTAAACTTTTTACATAATGTACAGATTAAATTTTTATTTCTGCTGTAATATTACAAATTAGTTACAAATAAAAGTGTTATACTTGCAATTTAGTTTTTGATTATTTTTTGTTTGACTATCTTTTTTCTAGGATTCATTTAAGATTTAGATTGAAATTTCACGATAAGGGAACATAATTAAACTAATGTTATTGTTTTCAGATTTAAAAAAAAAAGTACATATGGGCAAAAAGTACATATGGGCAATCTGTTTCAACGCTGTAAGGTGAGCAAAATAAATGATATCAAATTGAGTTTTTTGTTCTAGATCGAATTTCCACGAAGTGAGTGCAAATCTTAATTGTTCGAAAGAATGACTTCAATATTTAAGTTTCCGATTCAGTAAGATTCAATTCAGATGATTAATAATTGGTTTTTTTCAGCATCTTTAATTTTATGAGTTGCTGTATAAAATACAGTCGGACTTCTATTGAACGAACTTCGATTTTACGAATTTCTTTATTTTACGAATTTTTCGAGGAGCATTTTCGAAATTTCTTCGTAAAATAACTTGGATAAATTCACTCCGGAATTTTTCAACTTTTCTTTGCGATCCACCTCCCCCTATTTCCCAAAACATTTCAAACTTGTTAAAAGCATTTTACGAATGAAATGACCTTGAATTGTTTTTCGTAGCCACTTCACTTTTAGAAAAAGCAGTAAAATCTCTCTCCCTACTCTCTGTTTGCATTTCTAAAGAAAAACTCGGATAAAATGAACGGATTTTATCAGTAGCAATTAAACTTAAGAGCGCGTGTGGTAATGTATGTTTAAAATTATTCTTATAATAAATGCAGCTATAATTTTATGCATAAATTTAGTTTTTTTTTTAAGCTGAAAATGTATATAACATGATAGAGTAACACTGGATAATGTTTTGCTTTATTCTTGCTTTCCTTTCAGATTTTAAGATTTGTAAAATAAAGAGTAGATACTAGTTTACAAGATAAAAGTGCATTAATTGATGTTTTAATTGTCCAGTGTTTATGAATTTAAAACCTGTTTTGTGTTGCTTAAGTATTTTAAAAGGTGATTTTGGATTTAATGAATTTTCCATTACGGACTTATTATTGGGATTTGGTGACTTCGTTAAATAGAGGTCCGATTGTATTTTTATTTACGAAAATCATTAATATTTCTATTTACGAGTTGATGCATAAAAATTTCTATTATAAGAAAAAGAATAATCATGCTTAATAAATAATATGCACAGTACAAAGTTAGTACAGTACAAAGTAAGTTTTTTTTTTTCATTCACATTCTTCATGAACAAATTTTAAGAATTTCTCTTTTTGAGAAAGTAGCAGCATTGTAAAATTACGGCTAAAAGAGCATTCGATTTTGAGAGAACTTTTAAAAATAAAGGGCAAATAATATCTTTCAAATGCACATACTTTTTTTTTGTTTTTAATTATGAAACATATCTTAATAATTAATGCTTTCATTTTAGTTATCCATCTTTAGTAATTTTTTTTTACTTTATTCTAAGAAATCATATTTTTAACTAAAGTATCTTTTTAGCATATTTACATAAATAGGCATTTAATTTTTGTTCTTAAATGTCTGTGTAAAAATACGCTTAAATGTTACTACAATAGATGGCACCAAAAGATTCTTTAAAAACTTTTTTTACACTTTTTATTTTTAATAATTAGTGCTGCCATCTGTTAGAAAAATAGATCTGCTAGAAATTCAAAATGATTTCCATTCTCACTAGTGATTAAAATACTTTTTCTCAACCTATAATTTGTTTTATAATTTCATTACATGATACAATTATGCAACTTTTGGATATTTCAATGATATAATTTTAAATTGATAGTTGCAGTTTAATTGTATAAGCAATATCTATGAAAACTGTTTAATTTATTTTTTTCAAATCTAGCAAGTTTTAAAGTTGAATTTTTGATAGTTGACATTTTTGATTCCGTTAAATGGCTCAGAATTAATTAGAATGATTACTTTACATAACAATTCTAATTAAGTTTTTTTTTTCTAAACTTTGCGACTTTTCTTTTCAAAGTAAAAAGATTGTAAGGAAGATTTTACGGAATGCATTTAATTTACATGCATAAATATATTTTGCGCAAAAAATATTTTAGTATTTTCATACCTATTTATATTGTAATTAGCGTTGAACGGTTGATCCAATTCTGAATTTGTGTCTATCAATATTAAACTCCGTTGAACCCAACACAGAAGACAAAGAAACTTTTGAGTGATGCAGTGAGGCGCGCTCAAAAGAGCAGAAAATCAGGGTCATGAATCGTGGTTGCCGGGAGAAAAGTGTTGCACCAAGCAGACTCCTCAATTCTGCTTTTAACATGTAAAGTCTATGGCGGGCTTGTCATACTTTGAATCGATTTTTCTTGTTCAAGAATCGGAGTGATCAATTAAAAAAAAATACTAATAATTTTTTCAATCTTTCCTATCCAGGAAAATGTAGGTTAATTTTTTTTATCTTTATTACTTTTTGTAATATTGCCTTTGAAACACAAGTCACTTTCTACCTTTGAGTAAGGGAGGAAGGCAACTTCCACCCCCAAGTTCACTAATCTTCTCGGTGGGAGGTCTTGCCCCCTTTTGAAAATCTTTTTCTCTCTCTCTCTGTCCTTCTGAAGAACTGATATGGGGAACGCTTTAAAAACCGATAGCTTTCTCTTTAGTTATAAGCTTGTAATTTATTATGAAAATTATATTTGCTGATAATTCGTTCATTCTATATACATTTTATTTATTTAGTAGTAATAATTTTCTTGTTTTTATTCATTTTGAGAGTGGAATTTATTTTTTAAATACATTATTCCCCTTTTTTTAAACTTTGTTTCTTGTTTTTTAAAGATGTTTCAGAATTAAAAAAATTAGCTGCTGAATAAAGTGAGATTAATTAAAATCGAATAAATGACGTAAAGATCTTCCAATATGCTATAAAGCATCACAAAACCGCCGTTTTCCTTTTTTTTTTAAAAAAATATATCGTACACTCATTTGTAGGTTTAAAAAAACATTTACATTAAACAAATTTAAAAGGTTCCAATTTTTTCATTCCGTAAATAGTTTTAATTACTCCAATAGCTGGGATAGTATGTTTTTTCACGGTAAGGAAAAAAAAATAGCTAGTACACAAGACCACGCATCATCCAAACATGAACAAGCACTTAACCCTGTTTTTAGGGCTTTAATGTAAATACACAAGAACACTAAAGTATTATGAAATTTTCATTTTAATCAGCAAATGAAGAAAAATATGAAAATACACGCATGTATTTTAAAATTCTTTAAAAAAAAAAAAGGGAAGTAAAAGAACATTAGTGGTCATAATTAATATTCACGAGAGAAAAATACAAACGGTATCAAAATATAATGAATCGATGCTTAGGAAAGCAACATTGAAAATATTGAAACCAGTTTGATTGCCAGATGAAATAAAAAGATTGAGAAATGTGATTATTATAAACACCACGAAATTTCATCACGATAAATTAAAAAATAAAAATAAGCTGTAATACTTAGAGTTAAGTTACTCTTTGTTACTTCAGACAGTCAAACTGGTTTTGATGTTTTCAGACCTGATTCCTTAGTTGATTCCCTAATCGGTAATTCCTAATTAATACACTTTTTAAAACTTTTTTTCGCAATATTCTAAAAATATATATTAAGAGTAGTAATTATGCAATATCTTATGTATTTAATAATGAGAAATTTTTCGAATTCATATTAAAAGTGTATAATGTAACTTTTATTCATAATTTTTTGCTAGAACAAAGTATGTAATCAATGTGTTATTTTAATTTCTCTTCCCTGACCCTCTTTTGCCATTCATGGAGAAGAGTTTTAGTAGAAATTTCTATACTGCAAACTTTAATTAGTGTAATTATAGTTAATTAAAATATAAGAAAACTAACCGTCATTAGCATTACATAAAGAGGAAAAACACGAAAACTTCCCAGGGTTAGCCAGCATGCCATCTATATGAATATATCTCCCAGATAACCATAATTTTCTGTATTTTTGTATTTAATAAAATTTTGTAAAGTAAACTTGTCTCAATCTGTTGTTATGTTGTAAGTTTTAATGAAAACCAATAAATGCCTTTTCTTTCAAAAATTTCGTTATCGTACTTTTTTATAAATTAATTTCGATTATTTTGATAAATCTTTATATTAATTACAGTGAGCAGTCTCACAAATCTATGTACTAAAATGTAAAATAACATAGAATTGTTTTATTTTGTTGTTTTTAATGATCCATCGAAATGATCTATTAGAAAAATAAATTTAAACTGTCACTTCAGCTTATTAGTCGAAAATGTTATAATTTATTTTTACGACAGAAATGATGGTATTTTTTATGAATCCTCAAAACTGAAATGAAAGAGTTACATCAATTTTCTTATAATATTACTTCTACGTTTAGAAAATTATAAAGCTTATCAAAGATAGTTTTTAAGGAATTTCTTAGAAATAAGTTATACTTTTGTAAGTTATTTATTTGTCCTTTTATTTACGACATTTACAAATAAAATGCGTTCATTACCCACTTTTACCATCATTCTTTGTTATTAGGGTTATAATAATTTTAAGTTAAAGGCCTAAAATTAAAAATGAAGTTCCTTTATTAAAGTAATCACAAGATATTACTTGATAAAAATTATTTGATAAAATATAAATACCTTTTAACAAGCAAAAGCTGATAAATAAAATATTTTCGCTTTTTAATAAGTTATGTTTTCCTTTATTCCTTTAAAATAAACTTCATATAAAACTGCGCTTTCAAAATGTGCAGTTTAATAAATTTATACTAAATAACTGCTTTAGATCAATAAGGAATTTCTTTTGTATTATTGTTAAATAATATCTTTGGCGATAAGTTTTTAAAGTAACTATAACTGAGTAGAAATAATGTAAGTAAAAATGATGAATATGAGTTTGTGGGTGAAGTTTTAAATGTATCCGAGCTAAATTATTTGAATAAGTTAAGTGATATAATCGGAATTTAGATCTGTCTTAATATGATTTAAAATTTTGTGATAATTAAATCGAATAGTTTTCAATTTTGATGTTTCAATTTGTTTGTGACAAATAACAAATAACCCCGGTGTTTATTTGTTAAGAATCAAATCAAAATAATAAACAATTCAAGATATAATTAGAAAAAGTGCATGTTAAATAAAATGATAAAACTATTTTGAAAATAAATAAAGTCGTTTTAGAGTTAAAAAAAATATTTTTTAAGTTTATCTTAGAAAGAGAAAAAACATAATATAAGATGAAGAGTGAGTTTCTTCTGATATCTTTTGAAAGCTAGTTGACCCCCGCAGTTGACCCCTTCTGTGACAGTGATTAGTTTCGGGTTACTTAACACTCGCACCCCCACAAAAAATGTAGGGGAGACAGTGAAACGGGTTTTGGAGGTGCAATATATTTCGTCCCTTTTCGAACCTATCCTTACTGAAGGTTGGAATTGAAATGAAAAGGCCTCCTCAGGTATTCTTTGGCCAAGATTGAGACAAACCAGTCATCGTGGAGGATTTTTTGACGGAACTAATGGAACTTCGATGCCTTTTTTTTCCCCCAAAACGATCCGTCTTTGCACATTAGTGTACCAGATGATCCATGTTTCTTTCATCCCAGGAAAGAAAACCCTTTTTTTAAATTTCATTTTATGTCGCTTTAAAAGCTCCAAACAGCTTTCTGAATCGTTGTTCTTTTTAGTTCGGTTAAAACCAAGGCAAGACTAAGCCTAATTGGGGACCTATATATATACAGGGCCGGATTAACCTATAGGCACACTAGGCACGTGCCTAGGGCCTACGAAATTCAGGGGCCTACGAAAAACTTGGGAGAAAAAAATTTGTTGACAAAAATAATTTAGCTTTAAAAACAAGTGTATTTTGCACAAAATTATGAAGATACAAATAAACATATAATATTTTTCGGTAATAAATTATTTTGCAGCATAAATTTTAGCATATATTTTGAAAAGAGGGGAAGGAGGGGAGGGCCCAAAAACGGCTATGCCTAGTGCCTACGAAAGGTATAATCCGGCTCTGTGTATATATATATATATATATGTATTTATGTTACGCTTCGAAGGCATAAACATTGTAGATTCGTAGTGTGGCCGATGTTTCTTGAAAAAGATACAGGAAAATGCAGGAATCATATAATTTTATTAAAGTTAGGCCCACAAATGAGAACATTACATGTTGGTGGATAGATACAGAAGAACACATTTGACCTTGGAACGAGGATTTTTATATCATTCTGGACACTCTATTTAAATATTAATAGGTCTTATGTCACGTGGGACTGATCCATTTCCCAAGCTACTTAAGACACATCATCACATTTTCTGAGATAATTAGATCAATATTATTACTTTCATTGTGGGAAAGGTTTTAAACGATTGCGCGGTTAGATAAATGCTCTAAGGATTATATTTAATATATAATTGTTTTAACATTATATATATATATATATATATATAGTCTAAATTTTATTTTGTTTTAATAAAAGTTTAAATATATTACTAGATGATAATTGGATTTATATGCCCCTTCGAAAAATAGTTAGATTTTTTAAGCAGTTAATGTAACGCACATTCCTAACAATACATTTACAATTTAATGAAATAAACGCTATAATGAGTGTACTATATAATTCGATACATTAGTGTGATCACCATAACATGATCATCACTGCCGGAACCAACTAAAACCTTCAAGTTTCAGTAGCGGAGTGGAAGATTATTTTTTCTCTTCTTCCTCAACAGAAATAATGTTTTTTTTTTTTTTTTTAAATTACGTTTTCAGCATTATTGTTCTCAGTATGTTTTATGCAGTGTATGTCGTCTGTTTAATTTATGTATTAAATTTACAAAATTATTATAATTATTAATTATAATTTTATGTTTATAAAATTTAGTTATAAAAAAGAACATTTTTTCTTCTAAAAGATGCTGTTTGCCGATTACACATGGAGAAGCTGATTACTTCTAGTTTTAAAACAAGTTAAAGAAGAAACAGCTATTTTATGCTCTCTCATAGATGAGTGTGGGGATGGGGGGGGCATGGATAAGTGAAAAAAAAACGCCAATGGATGACAGGAAGGAATAATTTCGAGAAATTTGAATTTTAATTTTTTGGTTCGATGCTTTTTCTTTTCCCTTCAACGAATGTATTTTCATACCCGCCTGTAAATTATCATATATGGGCAAAGACACGACTCCAAAATGAAATCAAATAAGGATTTCAATCTCATCATTTTTTACAGTATATTTTTAAAATGCATTTACTGTGAAAGACCGAAATGGGTGAATGTCTACATACATATGACTTGGTATTTAAAAAGGGTCATCTCGATAGTTGATCTGATAGGTTGGGAAAAACATCAGTGTTGGGAATACAAGGGAATGTTTTGGGACAATAACCGGTTTTTTCTACACTCATGTTTCTTATGATTAAATTTTTTGCCCGGTATTCCTTACAATAATGTCATTTTTTTAAAATTAATTTTTTTAAGTTACGTTACATTACCAGACATTCCCTACACTGATGTGTTTTTTTTTATGTTAAGGGCAAAAGCTTAGTATGCATGGATTTTCCAGATATTTAAAACTCCGATATTTTTCCTAATGACACCTTATTGGATATTAAAATTTTTTATTATTAATAAATGTTAAAATATCCACGAATAAATTAATATCAAAGTGGACATAACAAATACACTTGTGTTAGAAAGTAAGAGAATCTGCAGACGATTATCTCTGAAATGGCTGGACCGATTTTAGTGACATTTGATACTATGTACAGTCCGCAAAAAAAAAGATATCACCCTGAATAACTTTCGTTCTAATGATCGGATTTTCACGAACTAAAAGTCAATCTTAATGGTTCCCGGGGGTGACCTCAAATATACTAATTAATTAGTGCTAACTATTAATTAAGCTACGAAATCAGACACAAAAGCGTACTTTCTCTGAATAAACATACATTTTTTTTACATATTTGGAATCTAGACACTTGAATTAGGGGGGTAGGCAAAATTTTGAAAAAATTGGGTCATAAATTGGGTAGCAATAAAGGTTTATATATTTGGCGATAGTCCAGAAAACCGCCAAAAAAAGGTCGCCAGCGCAAATGATTATTTTAAGATTACCCATTGACTAATTCAAAAACTTAATGCTTAATTTTATTAGGTTGCTAGGCAACCTAGTAAAAGAACTCTGAATGTAAAAAAAATGAAATAATGATCATTAACTTCATAATGTAATTGCTGGGAGAGGTTTAATTTATTGTTAATAGAAAATATCTCGAAGTTTCTAGGCAATAGACAATTTTTAAGCTGATTCCTATCCAAAAAGCAAAAAAAAATTTTTTTAAATCTCCTTTGAAAAGAAAATTTGAATTGATTTATAAATTATTTATGATTTTTTAAGTTTTTAGAATTTAAATACATGAACTTTTTATCTGATATTATTTAGATATGTTGTTTTAGCTATATTTATTCGAGGATTTCTTACTAAAATCAAATTGACATAACTTATTATAGCTATATACAAAATTTTAGGGATAATCATTTTTACAGATTTAACCGAGTCTTCCAGGCAAGAAAGTTTGAAGAAACAAAAAATGTTTAAAAAATAAAATGTAGATTGTATAGTAATTCTAATACACATTCACAAGGTTTTCTATAATTTACGATATTTCTTTTTTCTATAACTCAAGGAATTGCTGAATGTTTAGTGGCATTTTAAAAACATTGAAACATGTTATATTTAAGAATAAGATATTGAAATAATATGTTGCATATTGTATGATTCATTGTTTAAAAAATCGCTTCATTCTGCTAGATATTTAGGTTACATGGTTTTCTTTGGATAAAGATTATTAGCAAATAGCATCCTCATGTTTCGATACATTCTGAAACTTCGCAAATTCACCATAAAATGTCGCACAGCATATTCTTCAATTACGATAAGCTACATTTACCCCCCAAATACTGCTACTATGATTATTGTTTTCTTATATATATCTGATACTCTCTTTTTAAGTAGAGCTCGTAAGATCTTTAAGATACTGAAATGGAGGCACAAAAATTTAAAAATAAAATATTTAATTTCATTAATTCAAAATATCTGGTCTCAAAATTTTAATTTTTAAGTACTTATAACTTTTACAATATTGATGCTACTACGTTTTTAAAGACCACATAAATCCTGTTAAAATATAGAAATGCTTATGTTTACTTTAACGAGTATAAAATCCTTATCAAAATAATGATCAAGACTCAAATGTAAAACGGTATAATTGATGATAAAAACTCACCTGGCTCAAAAAATATGAAGAGGGAAGTAAAAGTCGACATGTTTCGAGCGTTCAAATATAATCGCCCATTCTCAAAACTTGTCAAGCTTGAATAACTTGTGACTTTTATTATTGGACACTCAAAACATGTCTATTTTTATTATCATCTATTATTTTTTAAATTAATGAAGTTTTTATATTTTCGGTTCAGTTTCTTAGGATAATCTATTTAGTTACACAACATATTAAATTATTTCACTCGATATTAAAATAAGTTTTACATAAGCTATAGGCACAGGTTCTTTGATTGAAAAAAATAATAATTCACTACTTTGTAAAAAAAATCAACGCATTTTTTTTTCTTTTTTTGCTGCAAGCCTTAAATTTTAAAAGTCGAATGTGAAAATGGAATGTCCCCTAGCACCAGGAATCGAAATTAAATAGTTTCAAGGACAACTATTTCAAAAAAAGTTTGCATTTCCGTCCTACTCGAAGTTGTTTGAAAAGGTATTTTTTATATATCGATTCCAAGATTCCAAAGTTTATTCTACATATATTTTAGGGTATACTTTCGGAGTATTTTGATCGAGTTTATTTTTACACCCTTATTTGCTTAAAATTATTAAATAATTTGCTTAAAATAAAATATTCAAGCTACCTGATTTAATGCATTTATAGTATAATAGTAAACGGGGCTTCCACCGCATATCCTTAACCTTGATATCGCTATCATTAGATAAATGGAATAAGCTTAGATAAATAATAAAATTAATTGTTTTCTCGTTTTAATTTTCATGGAAATATGCTTCGATCTAACAGATTTCATTCTGGAAATAGCGAAATTATTGAGTAGGTCCCTTGGAGCAATATCATTCTTATCCTATTTTGACGAAATATAGGAAAAACTGGTTTTCACAATTTCTGAAAAAAGTATGTTAGCCTTCTTGCCACGTTTTTTTTTATTTTTAATCAAAATAAGATCGGAAATTGCGTATTTTTTATTGCATTTTTTAAAAAAAAAAATCAGATGGTTCTAAAATTGCCACGGCTTCGGAATGTTCTTACAAATTTCAATTTTTATTATTTCCTGCTTAACAAAATAAGGCATTTCTCCTGATAACAAACTATACTGCAATAATATCTTGGGAATCGTGCTAAAGAAAAAAATTAAACAAAATAGTTTAGCATATTATCCGGAAAAAAATCTACATGTAATCATAAAGAAAGAGTAAAAGATAATGAAATAATTATTGAATCACGCGTGGTCAGATAATTAAAAATTTAATTTCACAACTAAGATGTTAGGACGACATTTAAGATACTGAGATACTTTAAGACGCTTAAAAATTTTGGCTACGTATTCGACAGCTTTTTATGTTCGGTATCTTTAGACTCTTTGTAGTGACTTCTAAAACATCAACACTATTTTAGATAATCTATGTTGAAGTCACAAGAAACAAAACAAAAAAAAAAAGACTATCAATGATTTATATTCCTTTTTCGAAAAAAATAGTATGCTTAGTAAATAATCAGCTGTTTTGCATTAAATAATTGTAAACAGTGGAATGTTTTCAATTTCTTAACAAGGTTTTATTTTTAGCTAGTAGACAATAATTCGTTTAAAAAAAACTTGACTATAATTTAAAAAGGAACTTCACTTAAAAGAAAACCTAAATTAAAGTACTAAAAAATTGATTAGTATATTAATGAGGAAATAATCTGGTGTATAATCATATTCTATCAGAAGCATGCTTTTATAAAACTCGACATTCGTAGTTTTTAAAATATGACTGAAAACGCAAAAAGCGAAATTAACATTAAGGGGCCCGAACTTTGAATCGCTCTCCTGACCAAACTATGGGAACCACATTTCCCAGATTGCGGCTACCCCCTATATTTTGAAGATGAAAAATCCAAATATGTAAAAAAAAATTTATGTTTATTCAGAGAAAGTACGTTTTTGTGTCTGATTTCGTAACTTAATTAATAGTTAGCGCTAATTAATTAGTATATTTGAGGTCCCCCCCAGGAACCATTAAGATTGACGCTTAGTTCGTGAAAATCCGATCATTAGAACGAAAGTTATTCAGGGTGATATCTTTTTTTTTTTTTTGCGGACTGTACATACATGGATACATTACAAAACAAACAATTGTAATACGCCCGTATGATCCTGCATAACACTCGTTGGAGTCGGAAGGTATGAAACAGCGGTTGCAGAATAAACAAAAGGGTTAATAGGGTTACAGGCCTTGCAGTGTGATTTCATACTTGAAATAAGGCGCAGTTTATCTGTGACAATTGTCCCGAGGCAACTTCCGACTCCAGCGAGCACGATCATGCATGCACATTACATTTTTTGAATGGTTATTTGCTTTGTATTGTATCAATGTATGTCAAATGTCATCGGTCCAGCCATTTTAGAGATAATCGTCTGCAGATTCTCTTAATTTCTTACCACCAGCGTATTGCATGCATTCTCCAAGGCAAATATGTCCACATTCACCGCTGAAAGTGGACATTCTCCAACATTGTCTTCCCCGGTAACGTTTTTAAATCCATTAAAATATACTTTTAGGACTTTTTCAAATCGATACCGACTATAATTTTTTTTTATAATCTCTAATTAAAGCTGCTTTTAACGTTTCATTAATACATACTTTTTTTATGGGTGCTCTAATATGTCTCCCTTTATCCTTCTTGCAGGTACAATACTAATTAGTTTTAACATGGCAGATTTCTATTCATTTTTCTTTCATACATAATTGAAAATAATTAGGTAAGACATATGCGTTAAAAGGAAATCAGGTAATTTATTGACTTGCATTCTAGAACGAACTTGAATAAACATGAATATTCAAAAGGATAATTTCCTCTAGTTTATGTAGAGAGCTAAAGGAAGGGAAGAAATATAATTTTTTTCTTTTTCATTAGCATCGATGATTTCTTGTAATACCTTTCCTAATGTTTTTAGTGAGGAAAAAAAAATGTTTTATGTTGAAGGGTTTCTAAGAATTCAGTATCATTAGTTGACAGATAACAAAACAATAATACCGAGAAAATTTGATTGCAATTGTTAAAATATGTTACAGCAGTAAATTAGATGTGATCAAAACAAGTAATATGATTTCTTTTTTGAAAGTCAATACCCACTTAGGGTCAACAAGGAAAAATTTTATTTAGTCACTTTTTACTAAATGATTAAAAAAATTTCTCTCATATAAAACTAAAATTAATTAATTACATTTAATTAATTAATTAATATTTGAATATTGACTTTCGATGTCACATATCGTATCGTATTTAAGAGAAATCCTATCGTCTTCTATATTATTTTTTTTTTAAAAATTGACCACCGCCGGTATTCGAGAAACGGACTAGTAATTTGTTGGACTGAACAACCGATTCACCTGAGCAGGGATGGACTGGGATACCAGGACCTATCCGAGTACGCACTTCGTCTTGCTTATTGTCTGTTGAAATAAGTCGCTGTTAATTTTTGCTTTAAATCTTCGTTTTTTAAGGTAAAAATTATAAACGAATGATTTGTAATAAAAGTTTATTTCGCACCCTTCTCTAAGGAAAATAAACGCTTTCTTTTTGTTCCGTCTGACCACAACAAGGGAGGTCACAGCATGACCACCTTTTTCAAACAACCACCCCACCTGCTTGATTAATTTTGTTCTTACCTGAAATCATTCGATATTTTCGAAACATTTTAAATCGACTAGTATTTTCCAATCTTAATCAAATTCTACATATTTCAATAAAGAAAAACTATTAGCCATGTAATTGGACCACAAAAGTATGCTTTTTTATAATAGTTGACTCAGTGCAGTATTTATTGAAAAATGACCGCCAGTTATTTTGAGAGTATAGGGCTCAAAAAAGACGTGATTTAAAATTTGAAATTTATGTATTTTTAAAGTAAAAAAGTATTAAGTTTTTCAATGAGTTTTAATGAATCAGTCTTAAGAAATTAAAATCTTTATCTTGGCCATTAGACATGTGCAGCAAAAAATAATAATCCCATTTTGTAAAAAATACTCTCTCACCCGGAACTTCTTATGAAGATTGCTTCGTCAACGTTTTGCTTACAAAATAGTAAAAATTCAAGACGTTGAAGTGGTACACGTTCCTAAAATAACTTTATTTGTTTGACAATTAAACAATTTTATGGTTGGATAAGTAGTTAAAAATATCAGCAAATTAAGACACATTATTCATCTTCAGTTTATTTATAAACGACATAATTCTGCTACTCATAATTTTTGCGTATCTAAATAAAGGAATCCCCCCCCCCAATTTGCTATCTCACTCCCACCCTTTCATTTTTAAATATAAAAAGAAAATCTTCCGGCGAAAATCAGGAGATTCAGCAGCTATGCAAATATAATTGTTCCAAAAGTTATTAAAAATTTAAGCTAAGTAATACGTCAATTTTAGTTTATCGGCAAAATATACACTTGAACTAACTGTTGGTTGTTTATTTCAGATAGCTTAGTTATTGTTCAATTTCTCAGTTTTTATACTCTAATATCATATATACTTTAACAATGGTCGATGATATGTCCACAATCCCTCACCACCAACCGAAAATCGTATTAAAACAGTAGGAGACTTTATGTACTGTAACATAATGTTGATGTACTCATTAGATGAGTTATTTATGCCGCGTTATTCAGTTTAGAAAAAACTGTTGACTGGAGAATTATTATTGTTATGAAGCTAAACACTGTTACAGTTTCTAAAAATGAATAATTCGTCGTCGCTGTTTTTTGTTTTGTTTTGTTATTATTTCAAATTAGTGATTAAATCGTTTATTAATTAAAATTAGTGATCGTTGAGTGATTAAATCGTTTATATAGATGGCCATTTTTTATTGTAAAGGAAAAACTATTCAGTAAAATTAAAATTTTTTTGCAGTCATGTATCCTTATGACTGAAAAAAAAAAAAAAAAAACCTCAAGTTTCAAAATTTTGCAGCATTTGAATACCAGCCTAAAATGTTAACAAATAATACGCCTTTATTTATTTATTATTATTATAATTTTTGACATGACCAAAACCAAGTATTTCCTCTTTTTAGAATTATTTTAATTAGTGTTAATATTTATATTAACTACAATCCCAAGTCAAAATTTGTGATGGTTTTCCATTGTTGAACCAACATAATCTTGATGGTAACTATCAATATTTCTATCATGAACCATTATATTTTTTGATGGTAACTAACACAAGTAACCATCACCTCTATGTTGGAATTCGGAGTGGTTAATGCGGATCCAACATATGAATAGCAACTTGTTTTGATGGTTTGTTCATGTTGAGCCATTACGAATTTCTATTATAGTATCTTAGAAATCAAATATTGGACCGATTATGAACTATTCCATTGTAGGAATTCGGACGGATTTATGATGGTCCAACAAAAAATACCCAAATCGTTTGGATGGTACATTCCTGCGAACCAACAAGAATTACCAATAAACTATCATAGAAATGTATAGTTGTAACCATCATGAACCATCACGGATTGTTGGAGAGTCAAACTTCTCTTGATGGTTGACCATCATAGGATTAAAGTAGCAAGGATTGCTGGAAGTTTGCTTGTATATCAAAAACCATGAACACGTAATGAAAAATGTTGGATAATGGTGTAACCCTCAAATAATGTTGGACCATCACGAATCTCACGGAAACCAACATAAACCATCAAAGATGGCACCATCAAAAGTTTGACTTGGGATTCTACATATTGTAGGGTTGCAACTTTCTACATTTTTTGAAATAATTTCTTTTTGGGGTAGTAAAATTTAAGTTTTAAAGCATGATTTTGAAAATTTTATTTTCCATACCACTATATATCATATAAAACGACTATTTTCTTTCCAGCTCTTTTGTGGAAAGGCTTTTAAAATGTTGGCATCGTACGTTCTGAAAGCTTTGGTCTTTAATTGTCTACCACTGAATAAAACAATTTGTAGAGTAGTTGGCAGCCCTACGTTTTCCTCTGAGCCCGTAAGTGACCATCATTTCCTTCTCCTTTCTTTAACTCATTTGTAAAGGGATTATTTTTCAAATCAAAAATTTTTGTGATTTGAAATTTTAAACATTTATGCGTACAAGTGTTATTTAAAATTTTTCTAAAAGTTGAATTTGATACTTTAAACAAATTTACTACCAGGTAAAAATTAAATAAATTAATTAAAAAAAATCGATTTTAATTTCTATTCAGATTTTCGGTTTGAATTTTTGAGCTTGTATAGTTTTTAATTTCATTTTTTGTAAGTTGTATTTAATTATTCAAACTAAGAATAATAAAAATAAATGGAATTGAAATCACATTTTTATCATTTGAATTAAATAGCCGTGCACAACACTTATTAACCTTTAGTTCAAGTCCGATGTGAGACCTTAAAATTATCAAGTCACAGCGTACGATAGACATTTAAAAGCATTTGTTAAGACGGTTACCGAGAAAAAAAAATAGAATTCCCATTAAAAGCGACATTGTATGTGTGAAACCAGTTCAGAAATGAGACGGCTTTTAACTGTTTAAATCGTCTAGTTCCTTAGAAATATTATGATAATTAAAAATAGACGGCCAAAGTCATCCAAGAATGACGCATTATCCTGACCTATATAATAGAGAAGACAATGAATATCGACACAGAAGTCGATGATAATGAATCTGCAGTGAAAACTGTTACTTTTTTCTGATGCTTTGCAAGGAACAGAGAAAACTTACCTAATGCAGCCAAGATATTAATTTCTTCTCTTCCGGACGTCGAAAAAAGAACTTTTATTAAAGTAAGAAATAAGCAAACCTTACTCACGAAATGCTTTAACATTTCAAATGAATGCATCATTCGTTGTATTTTAAGTTCCTGAATAAAAACTGAAAGAGATTTCTATTCATTTTGTGTATTTGCTTATTAGTGATGTCCGGATTTTTCATAAGGATAGTCAGTTTTTTTTATTTTTTATTTTGCTCTCGATATTACGAATTATCATCGTTTAGCGAATAATATTTTCGGTTCCTATGAATTCGTTTAATCGGGGTCCGACTGTAAATATTAGAATTTTTGTCAAGCATGTTTACTCACATATCAAATCCTCGAAGCCGCGATGGCTCAGGGGAAGGAGCGTTCGACTTCCAATGAGGAGAACCGGGTTCGAATCCCAGTGGATACAAATTCGACTGCACCGACCACACGTGAAATATTGTCAGTGGTAGACGAATCATGGGTTAGAGTTCCTTTGCCATCAGGCTAACCGGTTCTCGTGGTCTTCCTTTCTATATAACGCAAATGCGGGTTAGTTCCATCAAAAAGTCCTCCACGAAGGCCGATTTCTCTCAATACTTGATCCAGGAGTTCCCTTGTCTTCCGGATTAGGTTCAAATTGCAAGGCTAAAGTATTGAACATGAGCAGTCGTACGCCCAAAATTGGATCGGCTGTTCTACGATTGATATAATACTCGGATGCAAATCAGTAAATCTCGATCAAATACAAACCTATGTTCTTAAAATTAGTATGTTTAATACGATACTTATTCAAAGTATTGTTTAAAAAAGTAATTATTTTAAAACTTAATAAAATAGAACTCATGTATGACATAAAATAGAAAAGGCCACTGTCTACTCTTTTATTTGAATTTATATGCAATGAAATACAACTTTTTAGAGTGAATTTTTATCAAGTGCAAAATGTATCTACATAAATGCTCCAATAAAAGGTACATTATCATATTGCATTTTATACAAAACAGTGTTTACAACGTCAATTTTAATTTCACCATCAATACAGCTTTAACATGATTATCATTTGCCATTTGAAAAATATTTCGCAGAAAAATAGAATGCAAAATAAGCAAATCTACCTAAATTTAGTTGTCAAGTGCCGTGTTGAATTTTTAAAACAAGCACACAGAATTTAAGAAATTTATAATAATTTAAAAAAAGAATTAATAATCAGTGGATTGAAGTGATGTCTTAGCATGCAACACAAAATGGCTTCTACATTGACGAGACAACTTTGCTCTACAAGAAGAACATTATCGAGTTTTTTTTTTTTAAATAAAGATGTATCCTTCAATATTTCCTGAAACGAAGCTTAAATATGATAACAGTATCCTTTATTATTTAACATAGAGTTTGCCAATCGTGCACTGAAAACCCTGGCAAAAGGTTTTTCGGAGACAAACTTTTTCCAGAATCTATTACAATTCAGTTTCAATGACACACGTAGAAAAGTGGAAATACTAGCAAGATCTTATTAAAAATCAGTTATGTTAGAAAGATAAGTGAAAAAAAAAAACCTTTTTGCACCAGGGGTCGATAGCCTTGTTTAAACCTTATTAAAAGCTTTTGTTTATGAAAAAAGGATCATACTCATTGAAACAATGATTTGAAGATTTTATGTTACAATGATGGTATAGCCTTTCTGGCGGGTTTTTTTCCATACGTTTCTCACAAAATATAATAAGGTAGCTAAAATATTCCATACGTTCCAAAAAGAAAATAAATAATTCGAGGTCGAGATTTTTGGCGAGGAATTCTTGAATTAAAAACTTCATCTATTCATTGCACAAGAAATCACTTTTTTAATCAAGAAAAAAAAATATTGCTCATGACGAGAAATTTTAAAAATGACAATGCATAAGCATCGATAAGCAAATGAACAACCTATAAATAAATAGCAGTTGTTTTTTTTTAATAAGAATAAGCAATGAAGTAGTAATTTTATTTTACAATATTGAAATATTTTTACGCCTTTGTACATTTGACAGAAGGTATATGATGAAGACAGCTAATATATTCAAAAATAAAATAAATAATACACCGAGGCATTGGAATATTATATTAAAAACTCCGGTTATTGATGACACAAGCTTTTTGAACTCACAAAAATAAATAAATAAATCCTTTCGCATATGATAGAGGCGAGGAGAGTTTAAAATAAAGAGAAGTGCTCAGATGGCCTCGTATTTCAATTTCCAAATATGCGTCATTGAATGAAAAGGGAAAGACTATTCAACAATCATTAAACTGGTCCATTTAATTTACATATATTTGTGTGTGTATATAAGTATATTGAACGCTCGAAAAGTTAAGAAGAAAAAAAATCGAAGCTCTCAATATGTATTTGTATGGTTATTCTTATTACCGTCTGAAAGTAATGAAGAACTTAAATTGCATGATGAACTTATTTGGAAAAAAAATAAGATTCACTAACCTTATTTTAGAAAAATGATGAATATTAAGTAGCTAATTATTATAAATCCAATTGCATACATTGGAAACTGCAATGGACTAAATTTTCTGATCTAAATTTTTGTTCTCTTAAAATTTCCCCCATTCAACGTACAAATAGTATGCTTAACATATGTTGAATGGGATGTTCACAGCAAATTTTTAATTTTCTTTGCAGACTCATCTCATTATTTCGGTCATTTTTTAAAGGGCTCAAAATTTAAGAGTTTTAAACATCAATTCAGTAGATGAAGATTTAAAAAAAAAATCGTTAACTAAATTCAGTAAAGTTCTAACAATTGTTGCATAGGTATCCAAAAACTTTATCTTCTTTTTAAAAGGAAATATTAATTTAGTTGAGCAAGAATAAACCAGAAGAATAAAATTCGATAATATTCCACCAATTGTCGCATAGTTATTCGAAATTTTCATAAAAAACTCACTTTTTTTTACGAAAGAAATTTTTTAAAAAATATAAATTAAGAATAAATAGTCAAGTTGTCCCCCATATACTTCTGGAAAGCGACCTTTCCTTCTTTTTTAAATTTTTTTTCATAGTGACGTGACACATAGTTTTGAGACACATAATTTAGAAATTAGAATGTTATTTATTTAAGTCTTCAGTTGGAGGAAGAATCGGCCGGAGCTTCGTCGTGCCAAAGAGGATCTGCCCTGCGTCCGAATCTGAGTCGGAGGGAGGGGCTCCTGCCACCTTTGCGCTCCATCTGGTGGTTATAGGCCGAAACAGGTGCACCACCCACTGCCGCCTCATTCCGGATCAGCAGCTCATACAAATCTCTCAAATCTGGAAAAAAAACAGAACCAGGATAGGAATGAACATCAGAATATGTCTGTTCTTTTTTTATTTTATTTTGACATTCATAAAAAAATATTAAAAAGAAAGATTTTTGAACAGTTGAAGAGCTTAATAATAGATGAAAGTCAGCATTAAAATTCAAATATTATATATATTTTATTCGATAAAATCGTCGTCGATATTACAGGCCAAATTAAAAGACGCACTCTAAGATTCTATGTAAAATCTTAATTACTCAGGTGATACAGCTTTATTGTTTTTATGTGACTGTTTTGCACTTGTTTACGTTAGTCTATCAATGGGTTATCTATAATTTAAATTCGACGAGAGGATAAATGAGACGATGTATTATATAAATATAGAATATTTATTATATCAGGCATTATATTAGCATATTATAATAATTAGATCAAATTATGAGACGAACTGTAGTGTTTTAATAATGACATGTTTTGCACGAGTTTATAATATTATATCTAATACTTTTCTATCTAAACCATTGAGCAAAGCTTAGAATTTAACACCTCTTTATATTTAAACTGTCTTGATTTCAGTAAAACCTTTGATTCAGTTAAGAGAGAGAAATTATGGGAAATTTTATCACTTTATAATATACCAGAGAAATATATTAACATAATCAAAGATATGTATGACAACAGCAAAGCATGTATAGAAGTAAATGGAGAATTAAGTGAATTCTTCTTGGTAAAAACTGGCGTGAGACAGGGATGTGTTTTATCAGGATTTTTATTTATACTGGTGATAGAGTGGATTATGCGAAACAGCTTGAAAGATGGAAAAAGAAGAATAAGGTGGAATTTCACAACTACTTTAGAGGACCTTGATTTTGCTGATGACATCGTACTTATTTCATCCAAATGTACAGACCTTCAACTTAAAACAGACAAATTCAGCAAATATTCAAATAGTGTAGGTTTATTCATAAACAAGAAGAAAACTAAAGTAATGAGAATAAATCAAAAGAAAAATGACAAAATTAAAATCGAAAATCACGAAATAGATGACATAGAGTCATTTAGCTATTTAGCTTCTATTGTAGATAAAAAAAAAGTGGAAGTAGTGAAGATATTAGACAGAGAATAATCAAAGCAAGAACATGTTTTAAGGGATTACATAAATTTTGGAGAGAGTCAAATATTGAAATAAAGACAAAAATAGTTGTTTACAAAGCTATTGTTAGAGCAGTACTATTATATGGTGCAGAAACCTGGAAACAGACTATGATCGAAATACAAAAATTAGAAACCTTTCAAAACAAATGTTTAAGATTTATTTTTAAAATTTTCTGGCCTTACAAAGCATCAAGTCAAAATCTATTAAAGAAAACTAAAATAAAAACAACAGAATATGAAATTAAAAAACGTTGATGGTGCTGGCTCGGACATATCCTGGGAATGCCCAAAGAAAAAATTACATCTGTTGTGCCTGATGGTAAAAGAACAAGAGGAAGACCCAGACTTACCACCCAGCGCATGTTTTTGGGCGAATTAAAAGAATGTAGAATATCTTGCTGGGAGGAAGCAAGATCTATTGCTAGAGACAGGTGGCGTTGGAGGGATATGCTAAAGGCCTTAAGTGCCCAAAGGCACGTGGAGGATAAGTAAGTTTATATCTAAACATATATGAAATGGGTTTTTATTCGGGAGATTTTTTTTAAATACTTCCTATTTGTATTTATTTTTAGCGTATTGCATGACAATGTTGGCCCCTTGATACACGAACAGTGCAAACCGGTTTCAGTAGCGTAAAAACATTAAAGCTGGGTAGTATATACTGATAATTAGGATTTTACATAGAAATTTATAATGCATCCAATAATTTAGCCAGGGACTGTCAATACACAAAAGCTGAATCAGCGTGGCAGAATAGATCAATCAGCCTGGTTTCAATCAATTACTGGTGTTTCTCATGACTTCCACTTTCGTATTCGCTGATTCAGTTTTATTTACTTAATGCAGCTCATTTGCAATGTTATCCAGCGCAATTTTTCTGTATTCTGAATTGAAAATAATGCTCTGTTTATTGTTCGAACTATTAATACATGTGATTTGTAAATTTTAAAGTTAGCAGATATATATAATTATCAATTTCATTAACTTTTTATTCGTCGTAATATTTGAGAAGCATGGTGAACAAAATGAACCCAAAATCTCACATTTTATGAGCCGTCGTGTCTCAGGGGTTCGCCTTCCAATGAGGTAAACCGGTGCGGGTTCGAAATCTCAGCGATAGCTGGTCGATATGAATTCCACACCCGCTGACTACAATGCTGACGTTATCCCTTTCTTGCCTTTGATGAATTTAAATCGACGATGATCTAGGAATTTTTTTCCTTTTTTGTCTGAAATAGTGAAGGAAACTTTTAGAAATTTCGAGTTAATGAGGGGAACATATACCAACGACGCTCATGTTGATTTTAGATAAAATATTAAAATATAAAACAAACAATTTCCTTTTCGAACAGTACGTCATTAAGTCATTCTTTTCAACTTAAAAAAAAACTATTCTTTACCCTAAAAATAAAATATTATTCGCTTTACTTTTGAGGAAATAAATCAAAGAAAGAGCATGTCATGACACGTAGAATTTTCATTTTTGCTTCTGAAATACCATTAAGATATGACAATTCTATAAATGGTTGAAAAAAGAGGGCGTGTGTTTGAATAGTGGTTTGAACTGTGATGGATGTCGTTCAAAACAAAATTTGTTCTTTTTCCTTATAAACTAATAGTAATGTCTGTTTATTCTAAATACCACAAGTATTTTCTTTCTCATCATAAAGCGTAACGTTTGTCACGCAATCCATTCGAAGGATTTTGTCTGTTATATTTAAAACCACTCTATTTTCTCATTTTCGGAAATGAATCATTCTTTTTAACCGCTTCTTCTATCAATTTGTTTGAAATAAAAATGCAAAAAATCAACATATTTTTTTTTAAATTTCATTAATAAGTACAAGGAACTAAAACAAAACATAAGACACAAGTTCTAAGTTGAGAGTGTAAAAAATATTTAGTTGACCATCCGTTTACTATCCCCAAATTGTCTCAGACAAATGAAAAAAGTTAAATATTACTCTTTGTACACGTTCACATCTTCATAATCTGAATAATGATTGGTATTACTTTCACTTTCGTTCGCGAACGCTACTTTTTTTAAACTCTTTTTTTCTACGTAAATTCATCAACCATCGTATATACAATTGTACAAAACGCGTCGTATTCGAGTATTCGGGAGAAGTATTCGAGTTTTGAATTTAACGAAACATTTTTATATTTTGGATTCTTAGTGAAATCGTGTTTCTCGTTACGATTATTGTGAATCGTAATATACCATCTTGTATTAAATATTTTTCATTGCATCATTATTTTCAAATAATAAGTAAGATGGGAGACATAAATTTAGATATTTTCCCCATACATCAGGATAATAATATCCTCATTACAACTGTTAAAACACGAACTAGAACTGATTAAAAACAGAACTGAAATATTAAAGCACGAACTAGTACATAATTAAAACACAACTCTGTTTTAAAAAAGTACCCATGCTAACTTTAAACTCTTAACAACTTTTTAATAATCCTAAACATATAACAGTTCTAGCTAATAATAAACATCATACTTAAGAACAAATCAAAACTGTAAAACATCGGTGGCGTAACTAGATCACTTAAAAAAAATCAACAATAACGAAGGCGCAACTAGATTATTCATCGTTTTGTAATTTATTATCGCTTTCGAATTCCAGAAAAATAAATGATCTAGTTCATAGCTTTTAACATCAACCATTGTATCACGATAAAAATAGTTTCATGGATGAATAAACTTATATTTAAATGAAAGGTTATTTTACTCGCGAAATACAATAAATAAAAAAAGAAGTGCGCTTATGAGGAATTAAGTGTAAACGAGGACTTTACTTACTCATCATGTATATACAATTGAACAAAACACGTCTGCAGTCCCGCAAACTGCAAAACTCCCAAACAAAAATTGCTATGTCCATTTTCTCTAAACACTTGTGTCCGAGCTGTGTCCAGAATAAAAAGCTTGTCGTCGATCTTTTTAATAAATAAACGCATCTTTAACTCATTTGAAGTCAATTAGATTGGGCAAAAAATATAAATCTTCAATGTTACAAATTAATCTTCATTTAAAGAAGCATCGAACAAAAATTTTTTTTAAATTTCTTTTATTTGCAATTCTTATTTCAATCTACTTTTGAAGCAAAAGAGAGGTTTTAGTTCGATGCTATACACGATTTGGAAAAATTGTTATAACTTTTTTAATATTTGTTTCCCAACTGTTAAACAAGATTTTTTCTTTCTGTATATTCTTTGTTCTATCAACATTTCGGTAGTTTGCGTTTCAGTTGAACACCTTTCTTTTGTGCGATTGGAAGTTAAGTCTTCTATATCCGAAAAAGAACAAACAAAGTATTCTTCTTTTCAAATAAAAATATCCTTTTTATTTAAGGAATTGTTTTCTCACCGTGAACCTCTCAAAAAGAAAAAAACTGCGGAGCGCCATTTTGCTCTTTTTTTCTTTCTCACTCGTGAAAAGAAAATCCTACCGAGAGTTCCTGAAAGGAGAACTCATTTAGGTAGAAAGAACGTTTATTTCAACACATTCCGAAGTTTAAAATACTTTTTGATTTTGTAAGGAAGTAAGTGATATTTTTCTGTTAAGCATGAAAAGACAGCCATTTAATTATTTATTTAGGATCAATTGCCGCTCCCCTGAAACACCCTCCCCTCCCCTAAGCTATCAACGTTCCCGATAATGCTTTGTGGTCCCAACTTACTTTTTACTTATCGCTCTCTCCAGAGATCAAAATGAATGGTTTAAAGGAAGAAAAAAAAAAGCTAACAAATTTGGAAAATTAAATTGTTTATATTTCGTCAATTTCGATGTACTGATTATGGTAAGCAATTAAAGTAATTTAAAGTAGCTTAAAGTAGAAATACTTCATTTTACTTAAACGAATTTTATCGAATTTCTTATTTCATTCTTATTGCACATGTTTTACATACCTTCATAATTGTAGTCTTGTAAGTCTCGCAGTGGACTAATCGTAAAGACACGGTTCCTGGCTGCGGTTAGATAGCGGGTGGATGAACACTTGGATCAGCTTGCGTAGGGAAAGCGGATACGCGGTATCGGTCCTCTTTAAACTGCTCTACCGTAAAGTGCGCAGGTGATTGGGCTAGCAAAGCAGGGGAGCCATCCCTTCTGCAGAGGATCAAAAAGAGGAAACATCAACCCTAGGGATGTTTGCCGGACCGTCGCCAATAGCCCATTGAGCAATTCTAGTGTGACGTAAATAAAGTACCTACCTCTAAGTCTTGCAGTCAAAATTTAATATAATAAAGAAAACGCAAAACACAGGGGGCTCTTTACAATTGGGGAATATCATGAACTACTGGTATTCATTCGAATAAATGTAGGGGTAAGTTTTCAGATTAGCAATAGTAGCATTAAAAACTT
The DNA here is from genome assembly GCF_982258835.1 of Parasteatoda tepidariorum. Taxonomy (NCBI): domain Eukaryota; kingdom Metazoa; phylum Arthropoda; class Arachnida; order Araneae; family Theridiidae; genus Parasteatoda; species Parasteatoda tepidariorum. Next base: position 115,571,429 of record NC_141760.1, read on the forward strand.
ATATATCTGATTTTTATAACCCTATTATTCCTTGGCTTCTTCTTCCTGTATTTAACAAGTTGAATCGTGACGTCTTTGTTAGGCAATAAAAAAGAAAATATGTATATCCTTACAGTGAAATGTATCCGGTAGGAAGCGTTCATATTCACACGTTATTTTCAATCCGCTCCCTGAAGTTTTTTATTTATTTCCGATTTTCCTTTTCAATAAAAAAGAAAGAAGACTCATATAAGAAGCTTAAATGGATCCCTTAACGAAACATTTTTGCGAAACAAATCTGAATTACATAATCAAAATCATGACACAAACAAATATCTCAGATGCTTGCAATTTTAATCTCATACGTTTAGTTTATTCCTGATACTTATTATTCCTGATATTAAGGAAAAAAAAATTTTTTTTTCAAAGACCTTTTTTTTTTTCTTTCTGTTTTTTTCTTCCATTCACGACAAGAAACTTCTTTTCCTCCATATATATATATATATATATATATATATATATATATATATATATATATATATATATATATATATATATATATATATACATATATATATATATATATATATATATATATATATATATATATATTGTCCTAAAAATCTTATTCGTAAGTACATTTCATCACTCAAAATGACGTAAAAGAAAAAAAGTTTCTTTTCTTTTCTTTTTTTTTCTCGTAGTTCTTCCTCTTCTTAATATCCGGTATGCGGAAAAACGGGGGAGGGTCAATGGGGGAGGAAAGAAAAGGATGGCTATTTGAGGGGAAATGATTAGGTGAGAAGAAGAGATTAGTACATCTTGTTATGAATGGGGGGTGACGGAAACCGAAGAATGCATTTTATGGATTTAATTAAGGACGATGTTGTCTCGTTTATAGTTATTGACATCGTGGAAACATTCTATTTTGGCTCACTTAATGGTTGCTTTTATGGATGATAACGACGGAGGAAAACGTTTCATACAACTCTTTCTATCACGGTTTGGCTTTTTATTTTTAATATTAATAACAATTGTGATAACCGTGAATCACTTCCTTCAAAGAGAGAGAGCGAACACAAATGAATTGATTTCGTTGGGAACCATTAAAAGCACTCGTTTCTAACCATTTCCAACTTTTATTGAAATCTGATATTTAAACTTGAGTCTTCATTTGCCATTCATTTTGTATACGGATGTTCGGTCGCCTTTACTCGTCAGTTATAGAGAAATAAAAATTTACCTGAGAAACATTAGGGATAGAGGTATGTCTCGGTGCACGAAATTTATTAGTTATTTATAATGAGTGTAGTGTATCTACCACTACAAATATACAATTCCAATTAACTAGTATATATTACATGTTAACTTGATTCTATGGTGGGCTACCTTTTCATAAAATAGCTAGTTGACAGGATCGATAACTACCAGGGTGGCCTTCGGACGTGATGTGAACACATCTACCTTGGCAGAAACTCCCACTGCGACATGCCTACTTAGATGGAGGGTTCACATTGAACTTGCTGACATTATCCACCTCCTCGCGCTGTTGCTATTCAGTCTCGATCAAACACAACTTTGGTCTGCATACACTCGACTGCATACGTTATATGGTGGGCTACCTTTTCATAAATGAAGGTTGACAAGGTCGATAACTATTATCCCCAGAATTAGCATCAGCTTTGATGAGTGAGACGCCTCCTTCCCCTAGCCGAAATCAAATCAATGGGAGGCAAATCACATTCTAGCTCCAAACAATTCCATAAATGACTGTCCACTTTCGTTTCTCTTTTTTTTTCTTCCTTCCTGTCCTGGTAGCAGAATTAGCTAATTATGTGACAATCTTTACTGAATAAGCTTAATATAAAATTATTTTGACTGCCATGACATCAGACATATTTTTAGGAGAGTCTCAATAACTATCTTGCGAAAAAAAGAAAATAAATAAAAATAAATAAAACAACAAATCTAAAAATTTTTTATTAATTGTTTTGATAATTTTTACTTGTTTTATGACTGCTGTTAAAAAGATTCTTCAACAAGAAACATAAATTCCAGCAGCCATGTTATAAAATCATTTAGAGTTCGGAATGATATATCCCTATTAGTGTAAGTCAATTTGAATAATTTTTTATTCGGATTATACGTTTCGTGTATTTTTAGTATTAAATGTTATAATACTTTTAATTTCCAGTCATTTTAAAAATACAAACAAGTCGCTTCATAATTTTATTTCTACATTTAAATTTATTCAAATCTTTGAATGCAACGTCTGAGAAATTAAACAAACATAAAATTTTATATATATATATATATATATATATATATATATATATATATATATATATATATATATATATATATATATATATATATATATATATATATATATATATATATATATATATATATATATATATATATATATATATATAATAACAGGACTACATCCCTGTTATCATTGTTGCATTGTTGTATTCAGCTTTAATAAATTTCTTCCCTTCATGACTTAAAAAAAGAACCTTTAAAAGGAAGAAATAAGCAAACCTTAATCACGAAATACTTAAAAATTTCAAATGAATCTGTGTGTAATCATTCGCTGTATTCCTGAATAAAAAGTGTAAGATTTCCATTTATTTTAAGTATTTGCTTATCAGCGATGTTCGGATATTCAATAAGGTTAGTCAATTTTTTTTCTTTCTATTTTGCCCCCGAATTAGCGAATAATATTTTCGGTCACTATGAATTCGTTCAATCGGGGTCCGACTGTATAGTAGCAAAGATTAATCAGTTTTAGGTGACTCTGATGAAACAATGATTATTAAGTTGTAAAAAAATAAGCAAATGACTTTTTTATTTCCAAACGGTCTTATTATACTAAAATAACGACTCATCCAGTAATATAATCTTAAACCGTATCTAAATCATCGATTGTCCTTATCGATATCATGATTGATGATCGAGGCAATAATGATTCTCGGATCATTAACTCGCGTTTTTATTTCTTTGGCTTCAGGTGGAAAAAGACATTATTCTCATAAAAATTCATTATTCCCTTCGTTTATTTCGCTATTATAGGACTTCCTTTGAAAAACCGTGAAATGTAACATGCATTGAGCTGCGGTGCAATCCGAAATTGGTGTTGAAAAAATTTACAATTGTGGGTTACACTCCCTGACTAAATTACTAGACGCACTATAAGATTCTATGTAAAATCTTAATTATCCGGTGATACTTATGAGAATAATGTCTTTCAGTCTGATTTTATATAGAATACTGAATAATATTCTATGTAAAATCTTATCTATCAGGTGATACTATACAGCTTTATTATTTTTATGCGACTGAAACCGGTTCACGAAAGCAAATTAACTGTCAAGCTACGGCACTTGAGGTGAAGATAGATGTTAACACTCCAAAATGCAAATTGGTTTCTTGATTCTAGAATTTGTGAAGAAACTTATAAAAGTCTTGCATTTCTAAGTTCCTAAAAAAAATTTTTTTTTTTAATCGTGAAAGTTAGGGTACTGTAAGCAAAGTAAACGCATCGAAAAACATATTTTAATGGAATTTTGCGATCGTTTTTGAAACATCGTTTGTTTCAATTAATTAACATATTTAATGTTAAGCTTACAAACCTTAAATGCTGATTATTAGATCAAAAATTATTCAGTATCTTCCCTTTTTTACTTTAAGCATTGTGACTCACAGTATGGAGAAAGAAAAATTAAAATCTTACACTTAACTCAAACGTTTGAATCATGAATCTTGCTTCGTTTCCATTTGCTTTTAACAGCTGTATGAACTTAAAAGCATAAGGAAAAGGAGTTACGTAAAGATAAATTCTTATATTTTATGATTAACTAAGACACGGCAAGGTTTGACGACAGATTTCAAATCAGCTAAAATAAATAACCCTTCAATCTGCTTTCCCTTCTGCTTTACAACAACGAACCGAGAAGATAAATCGAGGCGAATGCTATCATTTATGAAACAAGCTTTGAAACTAAACTCTCTAACGAGCACTTCCATCATTAGTTTACTTGATTTGAAACGTACTTCCGGTGGAAGTTATCACTTCACGTACCGAATAGCGAACTTTCGGTTGAAGTGAAATGTGACTTTTTAAAACAAAATCGTAATTAAAACTTTAGATAAAGAATTTGAGAAAAACTAAAACGATTTCTCAGAATAAGCTATTTTGTTCAAAGCATAAACTACTCCAGTAGTGCCATCTATGTTTATAAAAAGAGGATAATTGTTAGAGCTGAAGAAGTTTATGGTGATAATTTCCGTTGTAGTTTATAGACAAAAGAATTTCAACTTTTCTTTTGTGTTTACTCAGTCCTACTCGCCATTTTGAAGTCTCTGTGTTGTTAGGAATTTCCGAAGAAAGCGTAGCAGCATTTAGTCGAACTCTGTAGCATTGACGTCACACATCACATAATCAGCTAGTTTCCGAGGCTTGCTTCCATTTCGAAGATCTCGCGCAATAGGGCCCCAGGTTCGTTCTCCAAGCTTTCGGTGTGTTTAGAGAAATGTCGGGGAGTTTTTGCCCGACATTATGTTACCGGATCAAGTCAGTTGGTAACGTTGTATCAGTTAAGTTAATGTATCGTGAAATGTACGAGTACATTAAGTAACAATTAAATTTCAAAATATAAAAAATAAAGTTTAGTCACATAACCACGAAAACTTGTAAAAAATGAAACTTGGATTTATTTTCTTAAAAATTTAACCTCTAGATGGCAGTACCTAGATTTTAATATCATTTATCGATTGCGTAAAGATTTTAGTCATATATATATATATATATATATATATATATATATATATATATATATATATACACTTTATGTTATTGTATTATTTAACAAGCGATATCATTTTTGGGGGGGGGGTAGTTTCCACAGTCAAACTACGCCACTGAGCAATGAATTTCTAGTAGTTGAAGTTTATTATTTGTTGTAAGCATGAACTGCACTTAGAGAGCATTTTATTCTTCCTTTCAATGTTTATTCTTTTATCTTTTCCCGATGTTTGCAACAACTCCTTTTCACAAATGATGTTGACGCCACAAAAATCAATGCCTCATCAACTAATAGGGAGAACGAAAATTGTCACAATGATGACTTCATCAAAGGAAGTAAATATTGATCCTTCCTCCCATTGACGACTTCTTTTTTTTTTTTCTTCTTTCAATTATTCATCTCTCTTATAAAGGAGAAATATATTCTGCTTATTATGTTAACTTTCAATAACACACTCAAGTCATATGAGATAAGTATCAATGATGAGTGGCTTAGAAAAAGAAGAAAAAAACAAAAAACAATTAGTCTCAAGTATAGTATTAAAACAGATGACTATATATCATTTGAGCTCTAATTTTTCAATTCCTTCTATTAGTTCACCCCCCCCCCATATCTTCTTCAAATTTTCAATCTTTAATAAAATACTTTTTATTCACCCACTTAAGTTCAAATACAGTTTTTTTGAATTTGTAGTGCATAGATTCTCAACCTTTTTTACGTTGCCGCCCCCCTAAGAGACAGAAAAAATCTCAACGCCCCCCTTTGTGAAAATCCAGTTATTTAGAGCATGGGGAGGGAGGGATGTGCGCTGAATTAAAAGAGGTAACATTTTTAAGGCAAGTAATTGCAATCTATTTGTTATAATCAAAATAATTACAGTAATGAAAAAAATACACCTGAGAAACCTATGCTTAATAAGAGTCATTTATTCTTAATAAGATAGTTAAAAAACTTATTCTAAAAAGTAGTATCAACGAAACAATCAAGTAACTATGTCAGTGAGATGATTGTACTTGGTTCAGGGCCAGTTACTTAACGTTCGGTTCAATATTTTCAATGAGGTGAAGACGCAAGCCCCCTCTTTACACAATTTTGAGTCAACTGTTTGTGACTAGATACGTCACATCACTGAATCTTCGTTCCACAAGGTAGAAGGAAGGGAAGGCTATTAAATGCTACCTTGAAGTCAAAACTCTGTAAGACGATTACTATTTCAAAGCTTCATTAGTTGAAAGTTCTACCAGTTCCTTCTGAATCTGAACCTCTGCTGTTTCAATATTCACAAAAGGGTTCGTAACCCATTAAGGGACTTCCAGGGACAAAACATCTTTAAAATGTCGGAAAATTCAATGTACAAAGACTCAAAGTTATTACAATATTCTTGTGTATCATCAGAGAGAATTTCACCATTCCTTATTCCGATAAGATTGGAAATTGACTAAACTTATTCCTACCAAAATTTTGCTTCCACAAAATGAGTTTTTTTAGAAAGGCAGAAATAGCTGATTTTGTAGTGATCAAATTGAGCTCGTCGCCTTGAAATTGTAAATTAACACCATTAAATTTTATAAATAAATCCGTCATGTATACAAGGAACTCAAGCACAGAGTCGAAAATATTCCAAAACCTATTGAGACAGGCGTTTTTGGAAAGCTTGCGAATCTCAGTGTGTAGTAGCAAGCGATTGAATTTTTCATCGTTTTTCTTGCACAGCTCTCTGAATAACCAATCGTTGAGAGTTTTACTGCGAATTTTCATCACAGCAGAGATCAACATATTGCAATGACTGATGCAAATGGTTTCTTGGATTTTTTCCAACTAAATGCTGTCTGTGAATCACGCAGTGGACAGCTAAAATATCTGGTACTTGGCCATCAATTATGGGAGGAGTTTTCTAGGTATCTTTGTCTTGGGAGGGGTACCTCCCTCTTCAAAATGGGGTTAAACCTACAATGTCAACCAACCATTGCAGTGGCAACAGACACAATATTCGAAGGAGGAATGTTTTTCTCTATAAAACAATCTTTGACAGTATTAAAAATAGTTTTACCTTCGGTATCTTCAATCAGGTTTTTTTGCAAAAAGCATCTCTTGAATAATTTTTCATTTATTCATTATTAAATCGGAAGTACGCCAACAGTAAAGCCTCATTACTTGGCAAGGTTGACTCATTAACTTGAAGGGAAATACGTTGGACATCAAAAGTTTGCATAAGTAAACTTCAATGTCTTCAGCCATCTCATCAAGCCGGTGCAACACTGTATCGTTCCGAATCCGAACTTCAAGTGCGTGGCACTGTATTGAGGACACTTTTTTTATTAACCGACATTGTAGGCAGCAGCAAAATACAAACGAGGAAAGAAAATAAACTATATCTTTAAATCAATAGATAATTTATGCTGAAGAACAAATTCGCGCAAGTACCTGGTCAAATAATCAATGAAATTGAATCAAAACTGGAGAAAAAACTGAAAGGGGGCGAACGAAAACCATCATACGAAACACGGATCAAATCAAACATTCATTCTGAAAGCGCATACACTTCAATTTTCGCCAAATGGCTTGAATAAGTCAGAAGCAAAAAAAACTCACTCATGCCCTGCGATAGTTCGGATTGGAGAATAGTTGTCACATAAGTTCGTTTTACTGCTGGTACAAATGGTGTATCGGATAATTTTAATTTATTATATTAATTTAATTATTTTTCATTAATATTAATTTTTGATTTACTTTATTTATTAAATTAATTTTAATTTATTAATTTTATTTAGAAGTTTTAAAAATGAATTTGAATGCTCATCGCCCCCCTACCGCCCAAAACATACCTACTGCCCCCCTACTGCCCAAAACAAGTTCACCGCCCCTCAGCATATATTCACCGCCCCCGTTGAGAATCAGTGTTGTAGTGGGTGACACTGGATGTTAATAGAGTTTTTTTTCAAATATTAATTCATGAATTAAATTTAATTAAATAATATCAGTTTCATATGGGAGAAGAAATTGTAATTATTTAGTAAAAAGAAACTAAAATATAAATTTTCTCTATAATCTAGGCTACGTGGAGGCTATCGATTACCGAAAAAAATAAAGGCTGGGAACCCAGAGTGGAGTGAATATTTGCGCTCAAATTAGATTTTGTGCTGCCCTATAAGTGACACAATTTTCACAGTGATGTTTTTTTAATAACAGATTGCATTTGATAAATAATCATCCTTTTTCCCATACTTCAATCCTCAAGATACATTGGGGCTATATCAGTAAGAAGCAGCTCACATATCAGGGCAGAACGGTCTCTTTAGAGGACGCCATACCGAGGAAGAAAATTTTCTTCTCAAATTCTCTTTATCCTTCATTACTAATTTTAAATTTAAACGAAAGAAAAAGTAAGTTAGAATTATAGCTGTGATAGAATTCGATGAACGGATACCACTAGTCGATTCATTGCTGTTTTGTGAGAAGACGGGAGAGTTGTTTAAAGATCACGGTCTTTCGTGTGATGCCATTGGCAGTCGAGGGTATGCAGACCGACGTTGTGTGTGATCGAGACTGAGTAGCAACAGCGCGAGGAGGTGGATAACGTCGGAGTCACAAGTAGCATGTCAGATGTTCAATGTGGATCATCCATCGAAGTAGGTGTGTTCCTATCGAAGTGGGAGTTTCTGCCAAGGTAGGGGTGTTCACATCACGTCGGAATGTTACCAATGAGGGGACGGTGTTAACATGTCTTATATACTACTGAATCAGAATTGTATTTTTGTAGTGGTAGACACACTGCAAATTCTAGGGGTCAGAAGGAAGTGATTTTTAAAGAACACACTGTTCTTGTCTCTATTAGATCCCTGCTGAAGGTGCTTTCTTTTTAAACTCCTCCAACTTGTTTATGTTTCGAATTTAATTTTTTGACCCACTACAAAAAATGTTATAGGAGGCAATATATTATGAAGATACTTACTGTCATAGTCATTGTAGGGGGCAGCTGACGTCATTTCTGCACTGATGAGCATCGCTACCAACAGAAGGGAACATACTTTAAGAGAACTCATTCCTCGTTGCATCATTCTCGGTTTCTGCAACAGAAATAAAATGTTTTTTTTTTTTCAATTCACACTCTCCCTATTATCTTGTTCAAAGTTTCAATCATTCATAAAATACTTTTTATTCATTCACTCATATTAATTCATCATTAATTAGTTTTAGTTTTTTATAGGAGAAAAAATTTTAATTATTTCATAAAATGTAACTAAATTAAAATTTTTCTTTGTTGACCTAAGTAGGAATGGATATATACATAGACAATGCCAACCTTCATCTATCAAAAAGTACCTCAAGAGTAGAATTTTATGAGGGATAGAATTCGATGAACGGATACCACTTGTTGCTGTATTTGTGTAAGACCGGGAGAACTGGATTAAGGTCACCGGGTTTCGAGTTTTAGCTATGAGAGCTGTATTAAGTTCATGGTTGCGTGCGTGGTGTCACTCCTGTGTTGCTATAAGCAGTCTAGTGTGTGCAGAAACCAGTTGTGTGGAAATGAGACTGAGAAGCGACAGCGCGAGGACGATGACGCAATCCCAAATAGCAAGCCAACTGTTCTATGTGGACCCTCCATCGAAGTAGTCGTGATCCAGTCACGTCCGGGTCACCATTGAAGCGAAATGAATGGTTTGAAGAATAAACACATTAAATAATGACTATTTACATTTATTTACAATTTATACATGACTCGTTTAGTTTAAATGCGGCATCCAATATTTAAGATGCAAATAAGCAAAGATATAATAAAAGAACAACATTAAAATGCAATTCTAAAATGTAAAGATTAAAGTTGAAGTAAAAACAAACTTAGAGTTCATAGATAATAAAAATTTATGCAGAATATATGTTTGATGTCACGTCGCTTCAGTCTTGACTCTTTGACGTAGAATTTTTATTAAACATACTTCTCATACTCTTTTCATTATTTTTTACTAACTTCTGCATTTTATTTAGCATTTCACTTAAGGGTTATGAAATGCAGCATAAAAAACCAGTATCTTTTTCTGCGTGAAAGATTAAATCCTTTTTAACACTTGCCAAATAATAATTTTTCAAATTTGCACTTATTTACAGTTTTCTGGATGTAAGAAAAACTCATTTAATTTACAAAATCATTTATTGATAAAATTTTGAATAGGAACGAGAAAAAGGAATTAAAACTACTTTTTTGCATTTTGCAATTTAGTACAAACGTAATTCCGATAATGTAACAGATTTTTTTAGCAACTATTAGACTGTTTTTTTTTTTCTAATTTAAAACATACGAAAATATATTTTTGCTTGTAATTAGAGCTTCAGAAGCGGCACCGTTGTCCCATATGATTCAAGTGGATAATGTTTTCAGGGATTCAACTTAAATTTGAGCTTAAATATTTGTTCGAGTGATATTTTAAGCCACGAAATCAGACACAAAAACTACAGAATCTAAGCATATTCTTTTTTTCCCAATGGATTTTGATTCCATGGCTTTGTAAGCTAGTGCTTCATTTTAGCTTTGTAAGCTTGTTTGGAAAACTTTAGTTTGGTAATTAAGTAGCGATTTATAGTAGCTTTTTAAGCTTGTTTCTTGTAAACTTGTAGCTCTGTAAGCTTGGGGGGGTACACTTAATAAAACGAATAGTTTGGGGGAAATTTAGAATTTGCCCAAGAGCTTTGGGGGGGGGGGATGGGGGCCACTGCTGTAAGCTTGTGGTTCATTTTAGCTTCGTAAGTTTGCTTGGAAAACTTTAGTTTGGTATATAAAAAGCAATTCTAGTAACTTTGTAAGCTTGTGCTTTATTTTTGTAAGCTTGTTTGGAAAAATTTAGTTTGGTAAATAAATAGCAATTCTAGCAGCTTTGTAAGCTTGTTTCTTGTAAACTTCTAGCTCTGTAAGCTTGTGCTTTATTTTATTTTTGTAAGGTTGCTTGGAAAAATTTAGTTTGGTATATGAATAGCAATTCTAGTAGCTTTGCAAGCTTGTTTCTTGTAAGCTTGTACCTCTGTAAGCTTGTGCTTCATTTTAGCTTTGCAAGCTTATCAGGAAAAATTTAGTTTGGTAAATAGATAGCAATTCTAGTGGTATCCATCTTTAGATCCTTGTTATCTAAGTTATAGTTCTAGTTGATATTTATAGGAATTGAATCGACATTTTGATTTCAAGATTACGAACGGAAAACGAGTTAACACAAATCGCAAAAGAAGGATGATTATAGTTTTTGTAAACAGAATAACCGTCTCAACGTGACGCGATTTCTTCGCTTCCCAGTTTCCGTTACCATGGTTTCGGCAAATTTTCCTTTGTTGTACGTTTTGATAAGAAGTTGAAATGTACGAAGCAAATGGGGGTAAAATGGGGTAAACAAGAAACACCCAGGTTATTCTATTTTTATTATAGCTATTTTACAAAGAGGGACTCTTTATATAGAATATCAGTCATGAAAGTATAAGGTGACGCCAGTGGCCATACCGTGCAACTTACTTAATTTACAGATCATTTTTGTACTCTCTCAAACTTTATTTTTGGTGACCGTTTCTAGCCTTTTTCTGAGAATGTCATGATTTTTCTGAAACTTTTATTTCACTTCTGAGCAAACCATTAGTGTGCTCCTCCTTGTTCAGGATTTTAACAAGTTATTTAACGTCCCTCATTTAATCAATGAAATTGATTCAATTTATGACCTTAAATGATCACTATTCTAATGATTCAGAATCTAAGTAATCACCGATATTTAACGTTTTACTAACTGTTTCCTCTAATTAAGTTCTTATAATATTGTCAAGTATTTCTTTTTTTTTTTTTACCATTGAAATTCGCTTAAAAGGACACGTAATATATATTTTGCATGTTTAGTTGGATGAAGTTTTTTTTTTTATTTATTTAATTTTTTTTTTGCTTTATTAATTTAATCAGATAATCGTATGTGTTTTCTTTCTAGCACATAAAAAAGAATGAAATTTTTCAATGGGAGTTATACAGATTCATACACAACTCTCCAATTATAGAATTTCATAAAAATTTATTGAATGGATCATTTACAACAATACCTTGAAAACAGCAAATTATTAATCTGCCTTTCCCTCTTTCCTTTTTTTTCTTTTAAAAAAACCTCTTTTCTTAATGCATGTAACAAACCCTGCTGCTAAAAATTCGGAAAAAGCCGATACAAACACTCAGTGGGCCAAAATTAAACGGATATTCGCCATTTTTAATCATTTCCAACCAGTGTTGTGTTGCCTATGTGATTATCGATTGCAGCTTAATGAGATAATAAAGGTTATTTTTGAAATTGGAAAAAAACAAACTTCATTTTACGCATTAATACATTTCATTGCACTCAATTATTCAATTATTTTTATCGTTGAAGGGTTCATTATTTTTTGTTTTAAGTATCTTATTCAATATGATCCAAATGTTCATAACGATGCAACTCTTTCATTAAGGAACATTATTGGCCCCGCTTTCATGAAAGATCAGAGGCGCGATAATGATTCTCCTTATAATACAAAGATATTAAAAGAGAGGATATTAAACAAAAACTGATGATGAAAGATGGCGACTTTCATTCGCTCTAAAAAGAGTATCATATATATATATATATATATATATATATATATATATATATATATATATATACACAAATTAACATGAAAAACATGAATAAAATAAATAGAGAAACAAGAATGGTAAAAGCAAATAGTCGTTATCAAGACACATCTATTGCTATAAATGCGATATTTCTGAATAAAGAATAATTATCCTAAGATAAAAATTATTCTTTATATGTGTCGATATCGCAAAAAACCTTATGTTGTAAAAAATCATGAAATAAAAGAAAAATGTAAAAAGAAATCAAACTTACCGGCGTGAATTAAAACGCGGTTTAGGTTTAAAAGTACAATAATAAAACAGTTAACAAAAATCGCGAAGATGTAAAATATTGGAAGTTGTGCTTATAGCTTGAATCGAATAAAATAAAATTAAAAAAATATATTTGATCGAAGAAGAAGAAAAAAAAAATTTTTTTAGGAAAATATTAGTGCTGCCTATATATATATATATATATATATATATATATATATATATATATATATATATATATATATATATATATATATATATATATATATATATAATCCGTGTAGTAAATGGGGTGCACGCGTTAAATCTGTCGGGTTAAGAAGTCCTCATAAAAGTTCCCATAATAAATCAATACCTCTGGGGGTACTGAATTGGAGTTTGGCCGTTTGTTGGTTCAGGTTCAAATGACGACCGTAGGATGCATGAAAAGTGTGTGAACGTATGTGTGGGGCAAAATCGTATTATTGGCCATATATATATACACACAGATGGCGCCCTACATTGCCGCTTCTTTTTCCGTTCGAATTACCCTAGAAGACCTCGAAAATACCCTAGAAGCAGCAGCCTGCTCGGCGTTAGTTAAGCGATTGATGTTGAGCGAAGGCAGTCGGCGTCTGCCATATGTGTTGACCCTGATAATTCGCCTACAGCGCCACCTATCTTTCCGTTCTATGTCATTATATGGCTCCTGAGGATGTTCTTTACTTTCCCTTGGATACGGCATATTTATTGACTCTTAACAATAAAATTCGTTTAATTAATAGATAATTCCACGTAAAGTTATTTCTAAAAACTTTTTATTATTTCTTATTATGTATTTAAAGAATTATCGATTATTAGAAAGGGCAAGCAATTTTTATATTATCTAAACAACGTCATTTTTAAATATAACCTTCTCTGCCAAAATTTTTCTCACTTCAAAATAGTGAATTCGTTTAACATTTTTAAAAGTTACAATTTCTTCCATTGTGTCTGCCGTTTGCGAGATTAAAATGATTCTTTTATATAAAAGAACAAAAAATAGTTTCTGTGTTCTTGATGCTTTTCAAAAGTCTGCGAGCTAGAACGCCAAACAAATCTTATTACTTGAAATCAGCGTATTTTAAACTGAATTTGTATGCTTGATGATATGTTTTGAAAAGCGTGATAAAGGTTTCTCATTAAAAGGTTATTGAAGTATATATTTAAAATCAAGCATTTTTATTTCTGCGCTTATTTTCTGAAAAAAAAAAGCTTTCTTTGAAGAAAAAAAAAGCATTTGAAATTTTTTTTTTAAAAAAAAACTTGTTAAAAAACGTTTAGAATTTATGATCTTATTTTACTGTATGCCTTTCATATTTTTCTCTTATCTAAATGATGTATGATCTTTGTTTGACTATTAAAAAAAGAAAAACGACATTTTTAAAAAAAAATTAAATGTCTTAGGATCGAATAATTATTATATGAAAGGCAAAACCTTTTAATCAATATTTCGCGTTTAAAAAAAGTAGATTTCAAAGAATACGTTTCATTATTTCAAAGCAGTAAAGAGGAGCCAATTCAATAAACATTTATTTGAACAAATTATTCTTTAAAAAAAATTACATTTAATGTAAAAATGTTCTATATGATACCGAGACGTTCATTAAGAAAATATAAAATTTAAAATAAATAATTTTAAATTTTTTTGTGTAAAACCTGAATCAGTTTTATTGTTTTTGCACGACTGAAACCGGTTTGCAGTTGTTAACGTTCGTATATCAATTGGTTAACATTGTAATGCAATACGTTAAAAATAAATGCAAATAAGAGGTATATAAAAAATCTGCTGAATGAAAAAACAAATGAATGAATTCGTGCAAAACATGTCATTATTAAAACACTACAATGCGTCTAATTATTTAGTTTAATTATTATAATAGACTAATATAATACTTGATATAATAAATATTCTATATTAATGTAATAGATCATCTAATTCATCCTATCGTCGAATTTATATTATATATCGTCTTATTTAACCCATTGATGCACGAACGTAAACGAGTGCAAACCTGTTTTATCCGAGTAAAAACAATAAAGCTGTATTGTGTGACTTGATAATTAAGAATTTACACAGAATCTTCGTCTAATAATTTGTCCAGAGACTGTATATTACAAAAAAAAAAAAGAATCTATCTTTATTGTCTTCCTCGGAGGATGGATGTAGTTCATGATTAATTAAAGAAAGTACTACATTATTATTTTGTGAACTTTTTAGGCTTTTTTATTGAATTTTAATTGAGAACAGATTTTAATAAGCGGTGCCTTAAATTCCCCAAAATAAATATGTATTTTTTTTTACTCCATATTGAGTGAATGATAACATTCTTCCACGGACACTATATAATGTTTATCTTAGCGATTCTGGATTCAAGTTTTTCATCGTCCAATATTTCCCTTTATTTTGAAAAAGAAATAATGTAGTAAGAAAACAAAAATAAGTCAATCCTGTCGTAACTTTTGATCCGTATTTTATAACAGGTCTTTGAAAGTAGTGGGCTATTTATTTTTTAATGGTTGCAACCGATTTAAAGCTGAAAATATTAGAAATCTGTAAAAGTGGTAAAGAATTACGAAATATCTCAAGTGATTTCGGTTGATTTCCCATACATGGTATTTGAGTCAGATTTATAAAATGGAAACACCTTTTTCACCCTATATTGAAACATAATAAATACATTTATCATTTGTATTTATATTAATGAATGATTATTTATCAAAGCATGCTTTTTTTTCTGCGAATAAATTTTTTGATTTTGTTTTATAATGAGTTTCAATTAAATTAAATTATTTAAAAATAATGTTGGCTCATAATGGATTTATAAAACTAGAAATAAATAAATTCACAAAGAAAATATGAAATAATAAATTATTTCATTGCAACATTATTTATGCTTCTGGATCAATTCATTGCTTTTTAGTGTTTTTAATTGTAAAAATAAAAATCCTTATGATGGAAAATTATTATTTCTTAAATTGAAAGTATAAATATACTTCCTCATATATATCAGTAGCTTATGAACACTAAGACTTTCAAAATGTAGGTAGAAATACATGTTTATGAAATTTTATTTTTATAAATTGAAAGATCTTATACTTCTCCACATTATATCCTCAGATTGTGATGACTAATATCCACTCCCTTAATATAAGTAGAATGATATTTTTATAAAATTAAGTTTTAAATTAACTCCTTAACGCTTTTTGTATCACATATGACATGATTGTATGATATTTTTCTTATTTAAAAAAAAAATCAGAACTGAATATAAATATCATTTTTATTCAGTTCTAAATATGATATATTTATAAAATTAAGTTTCATATGAACTCCTTAACGCTTTTTGTCTCACATATGACATGATTGTATGATATTTTTCTTATTTTTTTTAATCAACTCTGAATATAAATATCATTTTAAGATATATAATAATAAAAATTTATATTAACGGAACGTTAAATTTATGAAGACAATAAATATGTTTTCAACACCAGAAAAATATTTTTGCAACTTGCCGTTCAGAATAGACAAAGTAAATCACCTCGTTAGTTTAAATAACACAAATTTAAAAAGAAAAAATAATAATAATTCGTGCTTTTTTCACAGCGCATTTTGGCGCACTTTATCAAATCTCAACAAAATTTATATCGTAGTTGTATGCGTTTATAATTTTATTGCCCATTATAAATCAATTTACAAGACTATATTCGATTCTCAGTACGATTTGCGTTAAAATCCATTAAAAGGGTTTTAAAATGCTTGCTTACATTATTGGGCAATTTTCTTTTAAACCTTTTCTTTTTTCGAACAATTAAGGGGCGAGAAAAAACAATTTATGCCGATCAACTGGTTTTATGTTGCCAACTGAAAAAGGCAATTAAGTTTGCAGTATGGCTTTATTTGATTTCTGTCATTTCTATATTGAAAATATTGCGTGTTCTGCGGTAGATTAACTGTGTTTGCGGCAAGTATAGAGTTGCCGTGTTTAAACCTTATTCGTGTTTTCTGAAAAATCGGAAAGCAGTTTTTTTAAAAATGCTCGCACTCTAAGATGCATTTTCTTAAATTTTTATTTCGTATTGATTTCATCTGGTAGTTTATTTTTTTTAACTAAACCCAACATTAAAAAAGAAAATTATATTTTTATTTCGAACCGAAAATGATTTAGTTTAATATTTAGAAAACGAGTCTGACATTAAAAACAACATCCGAGTGATTATTGTTTTTCTGATGATTTTGTAATTAGAATTTCTGTCAATTTCTAGCTATGATATTATTATAAAATATCATGCTCTGAATAAATTTCTTGTTCAAATTCTGTTGAATAATGGCGGAAATTTAGGTTAAACATTTTTAGTAACCATTTTACATTCTTTCAATTTCTAGCTATGATATTTTATAATAATATTATAGCTCTGAATAAATTTCTTGCTTAAATTCTATTCAATAATTGCGGAACACATTTAAAAGTGATTTTCATAAAAAAATACTGTTTTTCGATGTATAATTTAGAATATATGAACTTTGATCCTTTCCTTTAAAATGTTAATAGACACAACGTCAAGTTATTGAGAAATGAGATTTTCATATCATATATGTTGTCATTTTCTGTTTTAAATTTAAATTTTGATTGATTTTTCTTGAAACTGCACTTTTTATACTCGCGTGAAAAGTTTGAAAAAAGAAACTACATAATTTAATGAAATAAAATTTGGCAATCATAATTTTTGCATACAGGTCAACTATCAGCTGTTAAAAGTGTAGAAAATAAAACTTTGTTAGCCCCCTCAAAAGCGTCTCCTACTCTCATATTAAATATGGTTATTAAGAAACATCCTGAATTTTAACTCACAAGAAATACCTACAAGAGATTTATCTACAAGCCGTTAGCTTCATAATTCGTTACCTAAATAATATTTATTTGATTAACAATAGTTGCTCAAACTAGCATCCAAATTCATAAGGTTTTTCGCACTGTAGTGTTTTAATAATGACAGGTTCTGCAAGAGTTTATTGGCAATACTGTTATATTTAAACCTTAGACAATCAGTAGAACGAAACCTTTTTGTTACTTCAAGATGAACTTTCATACACGACCATTTTTTTTTTCTTGACGAAACGTAGTTGACAATAAGAATCTACCGAGAATATATATATATATTATTACTCTTTCTTTCTTTTCGGTGGAAATAAAACATCTCCCGATTTCTTAGCTTTTGTTCTCTCTCTTCAAGTTGCTGATTTCATTATTGTATTTCTTAATAAAAATGATGCGTATCAATTACAACCCTTCATTGTCTGTATACAATGACGCATCGATTGAATTTCAGAAGAAGAAAAACATAATCAGTTAAAAAAAAAATAGCTATTCAGAGAGCCGCAATCAAATTATAGTTAGTTTAAGAAAATTATGGCAATTAAATATTGATCGGGAAATGTTTTCGTAAAGTCTATTTTACGAAGGAAGGTATAAAAAAAAAACAATTCTTTTTTTTATTACGGAATGAATATAGCTAAATTTTGAGGAAATGTTTTTAAAATTGTGCGGATAGATCACGGATGGACTGGGGAAAGTAACAAAAACAAAGTGAAAAAAACTCTTTAAAAAAAAAAAAACTTTTTTATTTTTATTTTCTCTCCTATTTTACTGTCTCTGGCCATATTATTCAACGCACTAATAAGATTCTACGTAAGATCTTAATTATATGGTGATATTACACAGCTTTATTGTTATTACGAGACCATTTGCACTTGCTTACGTTAGTGTATCAATTGGGTAAATTAGACGATATGTTATATAAATACAAAATATTATATGGAACATATATATATATATATATATATATATATATATATATATATATATATATATATATATATATATATATATATATATATATATATATATATATATATATATATATATATATATATATATATATATATATATATATATATATATATATTTAATATATATATATATATATATATATATATATATATATATATATATATATATATATATATATATATATATATATATATATATATTCCACGTATAAGAAACATTAAGAATGTTACAAAATAGAACAATTTACAGCTTTCACAGTTACAGAATAATTCAGTTTTTTTTAACTGCTCATAAGTTACAAGTATATAAAATTCTTAATGTAACCCAAAGAAAACAACATTTCTCCGAATCCTCGGCATTAATATTTTAAATGCGATAGGAAAATTGGGTGGTCCACCTACACAAATTCAACTCTTCGTGGATACACGTAGTCTTCTTCGATCCAACTGCACGAACTTACCTCTTTGAAGTTTAATTGCACAAATACCGGCTATGCAGTGCCAAACAACTATTCATTGGGATACTCATCGAATATTGATTTGATAAGAAACAAGCGATTGAAGGCTTCTCATTTGGATGGAAAATGTTACCTCGCACTACTGTCGTCCTCGATAATTACAAAATACAAACTAGAAATTTTGCTGCATTTAATTAGTAAGTACACAATTATTATATTAATTTGCCACATGCATCGAATCACCCTTTTAATATGCAGCATTTCTACCCATATCATTTACTGAATAAGGCTCAGTTAAAAGAATGTCTTCCTATTTTTACAAAATAAAACTCATGGGTAGCTGAAATTAAAATCTTACTTTTTTTTTTCTCTCTCTCTCTAAAATTATATTTCACATAGAATTTTGAAACCCGAATGAGATTTTCAGTGCCGCGGGAAACACATCAGAGGAAATTAAAAACTGGAAAGAGATGAAATGCTTCTTTAAATACCTGGCGTCAAATTAATCTCCCGCTTTCGGGAAGAAACATTTGTTAAAATATTTCATTAGAGCTATTCAGCATTTCATTTTAAATCAGTCATCTCGAATAATTATTTTTTTTAAAAATTTTATACAATCTGTGAGTTTCATTGATGGGTTGAATTTTCCAGTATTATAATTTTTTATTAGTTTTAAATGTTTTTTTCGAAAAAAATAAATAGAAAGAAAAATGTAAGTTTAAGTTTTTAGGGGAAAATTAATCTGAACTGTTAACTAAACTCGTCATTTTCTTTCTAATTCCGTCGAACATTTATAAAGTTACGAATGCCGAATATCTTTTTACAACTTGATGAAAAAACGAAAATCAAGAATAAACTTGAATCTTGCATACATTTTTTGTGATTGCGATTAGTTTCCTAAAAAAATGAAGGTTGTATAGTTTTTTCTTTAAAAAACCCATTCTTTTCTCAAAAAAAAAAATTACTTTTTATAATAAAGTATAAATTTACTTTAAAATCTTGTTTATAAACAAATACACTATCTGTCCAAAAGTTATTTGGTTGTTATGGTGAAGAATAATGGTGTGGGGATGTTTCTCGTACTTTTGCCTTTTATCCGTTAGTTCCTGTGGTTGGAAAAATGAACTATGAGATATATGTGGACAATACTGCAATCCCAACTCTATGCAGGGTGCGTAGCGTTTTTAAAAAGTGCTTAAAGGTGCTCATTTTTGATTTTTGTTTTTTAAAAGCCCTTTATAGGTGCTTTTTTTTCATTGGGTGTTTTTAAAAAGTGCTTTATCTTCCTTTTTCGAAAATGAGATTTTTTTTCTTAACCATGTCGATTTTCGCCACGTATATCAAAAAGTGCGCTTTTCACATTGTTCTATACAACGTTTTCATAATTCCTTCCACCACAATCTAGTTCGGCGTACCTTCGGTCCGTAGCGTATAAAAGCGCCATTCATTTTACATGTTTTATGAAGTACTTGCGAGTCCGCATGTGCGTGTACTGAACTGGGTTCGGTGAGATTCTTACACTCTCATGTGCAACTCCGTTGCAATTTGCAGGTTATTCTAAATTTCAGGTTTCATATTCCACCCTCTGATATCGAACCAAAAAAACCTCTTGATCTTTTTACAATTATTCTTTGTCAGAAACTGGTTATTTTATCATGATCATGAAAAACTCTTTGAAAATTAGTTTGCATTTAGTTAACGTATATAGCACTTGAGATATTTTTGAGCTCTTAAAAAGTACTTAAAAGGTGCTTATTTTTTGTTGAAAGATATTGCTACGCACCCTGTCTATGGCAATATTTCGGCTCATTTCTTCTTCCATTCACACATCGGGGCTTGCAAAGACGTGATTTGACGAAATGAGTGTTCAGAAACTGTCTTCCTATAAAGCCTCAATCCTATAGAACACTTTTGGGACGAATTAGAGAGCAGATTGGTTAACCGAATCTCTCATCGACTGCAAAGCACTCACTTCAACTGTGATGGAAACTGGTGGAAAGGTCTTCGTGTGTGCATCGATGCGAAAGAGGGGGTGCCTCAACTGACGCTCTACATCACTGGGTGTATGCATATTTTTGGTCATCACGACTGTAATTTGAATTGAGAATAATAAAAATTCGTCAAGTAATTTAATGAGACTTGTAATCGAACGTGTAATAAAGAGTGAAAATCCACTTAACTATTAATGAAGAATCATTCAACCAAGTTTTATATTTAGATGCCTTGAAAAATTCTGAATGTCAACAAGCACATTAAATACAGAAAATGAGAGTTCTGGACCACATCTCGAAAACCAGTGCTTGAGGTCAATTTTCTTTTAATTCTTATTAAATAGTGTGTAGCAGAGAAGGGTATTTTTTACCGAAGCAAAAAAAAAAATTAATGCGTCGGAGATTCCTGTAATTATGCGTCCCTGATGAAACAAAACAAATTTATTTTCAGAATTATGATAGTGAAAGTAAAATATTAATTATCCAATAACAAAATACATGTAAAAGCATTTTGACACACCTCGAAGTGACCATATGTGACCTTCGACGATATATATGTAACATAAAAAGCTTCTATTAATCTTTTTATGTTAGTTTCTTCGTTATAAAACAACTCCTAATTTATTACTAATTAATTGTTCAAATCGAAATGCTTTCTCACACTTTTAAAAGTCACACACTTTTCTCTGGCCACTCAACAAAGTATGACATAAATAAATTTCATTCGCTTTCATTAAAATCCTGTGTCTGTTTACCTGCTCGGTGCGACTGCATCATTTTACATATATATACATATATATATATATATATATATATATATATATATATATATATATATATATATATATATATATATATATATATATATATATATATATATATATATATATATATATATATATATATATATATATATATGCTGCATTTTGTACATTTTGTAATTTCGAATCCCTAATATTTTTCAAAGCTGCAACGAAGATACTGAGATTTCTTTAAAGGAAAGGAAAAAGAAAGCTTTGCGTACAGTAACTCAAAATGTTGATAACAAAATTCAATTACTTTTATTATGTACACCTTCAATTACTAAAGTGAACATAATTAAATGAAGTAAGAGATGAAAGAATGCACAAGATTAGAAACGGATTAGGAAAAAAAAAGTCTTCTTTAAAAAAAATCACAGTTTTAATTTTAGTTAAAACTTTAATTAAAGTTTGTCAGAAATGCTTTCAGAAAGCAAATAAAAAACCCAATTTTTTTTCGTTTAGATTTAAAAATGAATTTTAAAGCACTCTTTTCACAATCGGTCTTTCTTTAAAAACATTATCTGAATTTTGAGACTTGAATTTACAATTTGCTGCTTTTGATGTTGACGAAAATCTATTGTCACACGATGAGCACTTTTAATTCTTTGATTCAATACTATTCATATTATTTTTGAAATTAATAAATATCACAATTATATTGTAAGTTTAATACATATTAGCATAGTTTAGGGTTCTTTGTTTTGTATGAATGATTGAATTATATATGGTCTTCTTAATGTAGAAGGAGGAATTTTCAAAATACTATTTTAAAAAAGAGAATTTTGGAGAAAGTTTAGAAAACCGAAAGAAATAATATTAAAACTATTTTAGAATCTCAAGAGTCCCAATTAAAAGTAAAAAAAAAATATTCTCACCAGAAATATATGCAATCCTACATACTAAGTCTTAAGAGAAAGGATTTAACGTGCATTAATGTTATGTAGAGTCACTAAAGTTCAGAAATAATTGGGTTGACCTGTTTTAATTGTAAAACAATTTTTATTCCTATAACTTATGGCGAAAAAAATAAATTTTATAAATGAGAAATATATATTTCCTCTTTTTCTGTACTAACGAATAAGTTCGGCTAGAGTTTCTATATTCATATTAAGTAATTTCTAAACTATTCATGAACAAAACCAATCTGAATTATATTGAGCAATTGAACAAAAGGCTCCAATCCTGTCTTACATTTTTCATAAATACTTTTTAAGAAAGAAGATATTTGGTAAATAGAGGAACTTCTTTCAAAAAAATTATTTCTCAATGCGGAGGAAGTGAAATAATCTTTGAAGTTAAGTTGAGTATTTGAAGTGAACTTAATTAGCTAATCTTTGTTTTGTTTTGAATTCCACCGCACTTCTCAATTGAGTTCGAATCATTTAATGAATTTAACAAATGAGTGTTTTCAAGTGCTTTTATTAGTTGCAGTGATTCGAATTGGAAAATGCATATTATATATATATATATATATATATTTTAATTGCGTCTGAGAGAAAACAAGTATTTTTACTAAACTCGTTTGAGGTCGAGATTTAAATTAGAAAATCTTTAAAACTTCGTCATCAGATCGGGTGATCAAACAAAGAATGTGAAATTATTTTTTTAAAAATAAATTGAAGTGCACTTGATTCGAAAAGGCAAAAGGGAACAATTAAGAAAATCAGGTAATTCTCCGCAATAAAGACTCTAATCAGTAAGAATTAAAAAAAAAAAAGAAAAAAAATGGAATCAAAAGTTTATCTTAGCATAACGTAAGAACTAACCTTTGAAAATTTGAATGACTGTATTTTTAAAAATGCCTAAATTAATGCCTTTTCTTGTTATAGCGCGATAAATATAACCGATAACTAATTTTATCTTATTGATTAACAAAATCAGAAACTTTAAAAAAGAAATATTTAAAAATATTTCTTTTAACTAATATGAAGTATTGTAATATTTTTGCTGAATTATTTTTAAATATTACATTTGGAATAGTTTTATAAGTGAACGCTTTTTAAAATTATAAAAAACGAAAGTAATATGATAATTATTTCTAAATGAAATAGTCTAGATGCATTGTAAAAAAATTGCGGATCAAATTGCGGTACAAATTCCAGAAAATATGGTGCATTATTCATCATTCTACCATAAAATATTCTACAGCAATATTTATTTAATTAGGGTGAGTCAGTGATTTCGCGGTTGTTGTTAATGGGAAAATCACGGTATATAAATATTTTGTTCCGTAACATGTTCCGGTTATATTTTACCGAAATTTGATTTTTATGAATTTTTAACAGTGTGTCTTACAATTTTTACAGTGTGTGATCTTTCATGCTGACATTCACAGCCTTTGTTAATATTTTTTTTTTATTACTCATTGGCAAAATGGGTCCTGATTTGGATTTGATGGCGTTCACATACTTTTCATCTGTGTTCAAGAGTAATAGTAAACAGTGCGCATGCGTCGTCATTGCATGCCTTGCTATGGTGACGACTGCTGTGTTTTTTTTTAAACTTTCTAAAATGTTTTTGAAATAATTAATTTTTCAACATTCTTTTTTAAAAAAACTTAAGCTTGCATTGATATAATTTAGTTAATAAATAACATTTGCTGGGTGAGAAGATCATCGTAGATAAATAAGATAACGCTTTTAACACTAAATTATAAGTTGGTTAAGGAATTTTTTTAAATGAAATCGTGAGTACTAACAACTGGTTAACCATGTCAACGCAGGCGTAAAGTTTAAATAAAATCAAAAAGTTTCAATGGATAATTTTTTTAGAAAAGTTTTTTAAGATGATGCAGCAATCAATTCTAAAATCAATTCTGGTAAATGTTTTAAAAAATTCCAAATACGTGAAAGATATCCACGATTTTGAAAGTTGCAGTACTGTTGTAAAATCTAAGTTTGATTAAAATTTAAAACTGATTTTATGCACTTATTGATAAATCAATAAGGACGAATATTGATAATCAATAATGCACTTATTAATAATACAATACTGACAAATCTATTTAGTCAATATCATCGACACTATTTCTAAATCAACTGAAAAATCATTATAGAGGGCTGTAACAAAATAACTTTAGAAGGTTCTGAAATCAAAAACTATTCTAAAAACTAACTTAAAGCCATTCAAAAATTAAAATGTTCTTAATTTTGGTAAAATGTAAACAATTCTGTGTAGCTTATACGAATTAAATACTGAAATAGTTTTTAATATAGTTAAGTCTTGTCGAAAAATGATCCAATATATTACTATTTCGTTAATCTTAATGCTTTTCCTCCGTTGCCTCTGAAAGTTCAAAACACGAAACTACCAGAAAAGGGAAATCATCTCCCTTTCTTTGCCAAACGTGACACTGATGTTTGCTCTATGCTTCACAACTTAATATTTTTTATTTCAATTAATGCACATTGCCAAAATTAATAATGCACTGGCATTCATAATAATATGGCAATTTTTCACGGCTCTCCTAAACTAATAAGAATCGTCATCCATTTCGTTTTTTAGTTCATAGCATATTTTTTTATTTCAGCTAATACATAATATCAACATTAATAAATATCGTCATTTATAGTATGGTAGTTTTTCACACTTTCTCTAACGCGTTTTATAACATTAATTGAATTTCACAGGTGTCAATAACAGTATGTGTTACGACCCCGTATAGGAACTTTTCTCTATTTATTTTGCTACTTTATGCAAGTAGTTTTATTTTTAATTTAATTTTTACTTATTATCAAAATTAATTAATTATCATTGGCGTCAATATTAGTTTAGCAGTTTCTCCTAATGAATCACTTTTACATTAAAAATGTTCCCTAAATAACCCATATTTTTTAATTCAATGATTCAATTCAAGGTATTTAATTTTATAACAACACATTTCAAAAGAGTAACTGTAAACAAAATATACAGTTAACTATTATGATGACGCAGTTGTGCCTATGGCACAAATTGATCATTTAACCGTTCTTAATTGCAATAAGACAGCGAGATGCTTTACATCTTATTAATCTAGATGAAAAATAAACTTTCTTCCGAATGAATATTTCATTCCGATTTTTGAATGAAGGACCATATAGTATATATATATTTTTCCCCCGTTAGAATTGTAAGGGTCGTTCTTTCTTCTGTTCGTATATTTCAATTCAATATTAACAAGAATTGAATTTAAATTTTGAATTAAATTTTAATAAAAAAAATTGTGGGAATAACTGTTTTCCGTTTTAACTGATGATTTTGAATAGAAATCCTCTTGCATTAGACACTTTTAACAGTTTCTGTAGCCATCGACTATTGACAAATCACTGGGGTTTGTCGAAATGTCAGAGCAGCATCAACACGTGATTTTCCAACTTCGTGGATGTTTGCCGAATGTTGCCTGTATGAGTAAATATTTCACCGTGGAACGGCGGTTGTGTAAGGGAGTAAATTACTTTGTGGAAACCTCAAAATGATGATCGAAAGCGATAAAAAATGCAGAGCAAATCACACATTGCAGTTTGTGTAAATTGTATTTCACTGCATTTTCAGTTTGAGAAGGTAAATGATGAGGGCTTAAGTATAATGAACTGGTGTAAAGATTGTGATGTTTATAATATATATATATATATATATATATATATATATATATATATATATATATATATATATATATATATATATATATATATATATATATATATATATATATATCCAGCATGCCGAATGCAGTTTTCTTGATTGTTCACTTTGTCATCTAACTGCGATAAATTCATATACTTGCTGACATTAGGACGGAAATCAGTTAACTTTTTGCTAATATCATAGCTCAGTTAAGCCAGTCAGAAGCCCTTAATTTGTAAACATATCGCATTTTGCAATATGTAAAAATACAGGCTTTTGATTGGTCAAATGTGTCCATCGTCATTGCGAAAATTTAACTAAATTCCGCCCTAGAACGCCATGCATTTACGAAATGTAGATCATGTTCATACGATAGATGAATGAAGAAGATAACATAAAACTCAAGGATTATACACTGTACTGAAATTTTGTTTAAAAAATTTTTATTAAAGAAATGTAAAATAAACTTTCTATTTAATTTGGGGCCCCCCTCTGATGTGGGGGCCCGAGGCAACTACTCCGTATGTCCCACCCTTAGTCAGGCTCTGCTTATCTCCCAATATATTTATATTAGTATGAAAGATCTTATAAGCTTAAGATGATTCATCTATTTTTTCAATGTGTTGACATATTGTGTTCGAATGATGATACATAAAAATTCAATAATGATATTTAAGAAAATAAAGATTATTTTCACTCCACTTTCAATAATGTTATTTTATAAGAAATTAAAACAAGAGAAGCTCAAGAAATATATTAGCCATATTATTAGACACACCATACCATTCTATGTTAAATCTCAATTATCAGGTGATACTATACAGCTGTATTGTTTTTATGTGGCTGAAACCGGTTTGTACTTGTTTATGTTCGTGTATCAATTAGTTACCATTGTAATGCAATACGTTAAAAAATAATATATGAATGCAAATAGGAAGTATATTAAAAAACCCTCTAAATAAAAACCCATTACATGTGTGTTTGAATATAAAAGTATTGTCTATAAACTGGTGCACAACATGTCATTATTAAAACACTATAAGTGCGTCTAATCATTTGGTCCAATTATTATGATATACTAATATCATATTTGATATAATAAATATTCTATATTTATCTAATATAACGTCTAATTTATACAATCATTGTATTTATATCATTGAATTTATTTACAATCATAGAACATATATGAGCAATTCTACAAGTAAACGCCAATTAGGCGGCCAAAAAAAAATTAAAAAATTTTTGGGGGGCACACTATTTCTACATGAATTTTCTTCTTTTTTACACCCTAAAATGGCAAGAAAAAATCGTGAACATGAAATTCTTTCTTTGTGACATACTTTAAATGCGACATACTCTTTCTGACATACTCAGATAAATCTGAGCCATTTATTCAGATAAAACGATTTTTACATTAATATAATATTATTATACTCTCTAAAATGTATTTATAGAGATTTCATACTATAATATTATATTTTAGTAATAAAAATTGGCGTTTATTTGTAGAATTGCTCATATCGTCGCTTTAAAACTAAACCGCGGTAACTCAAAAAAGCAAGTTTTTCAGGAGAGCAATTTCTAACTTTCCGCGCTAATGCTAATCGCGTCAATGCCATAACGATTTATCTGCTCTCTAAATTAATTTTATGGAACTATGAAGATAACACTTTGTTTCTCTAAAAGGGTGATTTTCTTTTTACACAAAATGATCCAAATATCTCATTTTTTGATTTACTACGGTTAGTTTCAAAGCGACGATATGAGCAATTCTACAAATAAACGCAAATTAGGCGGCCAAACAAAAATTAAATGTTTTTTTTTGGGGGGGGGGGACATGCCATTTCTACATGAATTTTCGTCTTTTTTACACCCTAAGAAAGCAAGAAAAAATATTAAACATGAAATTTTTTCTTTGTGACATACTTTAAATGACAAAATACCAATTTTAAATTTTTCCCGATTTTTTCAATTTAGGAACTTTGATTAAATTTTTTTATTTTTGTTTTTTATACTAAAATATTATCTTATAGTACGAAATCTCTATAAATACATTTTAGAGAGTATAATAATATTATATTTATGTAAAAATCGTTTTATCTGAATAAATGGCTCAGATTTATCTGAGTATGTCGGAAAGAGTATGTCACATTTAAAGTATGTCACAAAGAAAGAATTTCATGTTCACGATTTTTTCTTGCCATTTTAGGGTGTAAAAAAGAAGAAAATTCATGTAGAAATAGTGTGCTCCCCAAAAAATGTTTTTTTTTTGGCCGCCTAATTGGCGTTTATTTGTAGAATTGCTCATATATCGTCTACTTTAACCCATTAATACACGAACGTAAGCAAGTGTAAACCGGGTTCAGCCTATCGTAAAAACAATATACAGCTGTATAGAGTATCCCCTGATAATTAAGATTTAACATAGAATCTTAGAGTGCGTCGAATAATATGGCCAGAGCCTGTAAATTGGTCGAAACATTGGAACTTTATTTTTAGACGGGCTATTATTTCTAAGGCATATAGAAATAGAATGTGGTATTTATTCCCCAAAGTGAAAAAGCATGTGTTTGCTGAAATTGATTTCTCTCCATTAATATTTAGTCAGATTAATATTATTTCCTTTTATCTAATTTGTTCAACACGAAGTGTTTTCACAAAGAGACGAGCCTTTTTCCTCACTCTTTTCATCAGCCATGTTTCGAGCGAATCCGATCGATGATTGGGTGAAATGACAATGGATGCAAATGAGGTGAACATAATGGCTATTCGGTAAGGGTCTGCTTTCTGTTCAGATCGCTTTTTGTTGGGGATCCTTTTAAATGAAATACTCGAAAATGCTTGATTTTAAAATCAAATGTCGAAGTAGGTTCAACAATTTAATTCAATTTAAATTCAATAAAGTCTCAAAAGTTTCTTTTGTAGGGATGGCTTTTGTTTGAGCACTTGATTAAAAGTTTTGAATAGAAAATACTCTCGACGCTACCTCATCCCTCATTTTGCAATTCTTTTTCCTCTTCTATAAATGATGCGAGTTTATTCAATAAACAAACTTAAAATAATTTATAAATGGAATGTAAAGCATTCATATTATTCTCTTCAATATAATAATTGTTATCAATACAATTTCTTAAAAAACTTATAAATGTTACATTTCTGTTAACGAAGAAAAGAAAAATTGAAATTATTTAAATTCTCATAGTGGGAAAGATATAATCATAGCTGTCAACATGGATAGAAAAAAAAATCCAGTAGATTTCATGAAATAATATGAATTTCAAGATAAATGTTGCATAATGTAATAGATATTTCTCACATAGGGAATTTTAGGAATTTCTATAGAAATTAAAATATAAAAACTGCACTATTTTCCAGTTACGATTAACATTAAACATACTTGAAATGTTTTCTATTATGTTTACTCATAATTTTGAATATTAATAGTCATTTAATTCATCAAAGATAGTTAAAACATTTTTTTTAATTAATTTAAAAAGAGAATTCAGAATAAAAATAAACGGAACATTTTAGAACAAAAAATAAGTTTTGAACTGATTTCTATAAATGAGGTTCACTTCTTTATGCATTAGAAATATTTATTTAAATATTTAGTCAAGCAAGCAATAATCTGTACCCAAATTCTATTTTAGTAGGGATTTTTTTAAGAAACTTACTCAATTTTAGGGAGGTACAAAAACCAGGGGAATTTTAATAAAACCATTAGATCATGAGAAACTGGCAAAATCTAGTAGAGTTGGCAGCTATGTGTATATATCCTAGCGTACTGTGATTCGTATCTTAAGGGGTTGTTCTCTCATGCCAACTTGGTTTGCTCTAAGATTCAATTTATTGACACCCTTTCATTCAGCTAGCGTTAAAAATCAAAACCAATTTTTTCAGACATTTAAGTGTGTTTCTAAGAGCTCTGCCCACAAAATGGATAGTTCTATTTAGATAGCTTCACTCGCTCATTTCACCCATTTGAACAGCCACAGAGAGCTCCTTGTACTTAAAAGTAAAGTTTCAAAATTAGAAATCCTTAAATATGCCGCTTATGTTCTTTATATTATACTATAATAAAAATAATAATTTGGAAACGTAAAATATGCTCATTAATGGTTGAAAACAATAATTTAAGAATGTTGAATAAAATGCATCCGTTGAGAGTCCCGGGCACTCAGAAAAGTTGGTTTTAAAAATCTCTCTACATTAATTTACTTAATGTTGTTGACTAATGATTTTTTTTCTTCCGTATCATTCTTTAAATGAGAACTGACTATGTTATCTTCCGGTAAATTGAATTTATTTTTAATCTTTTTTAAGGGAATGTTATCAATAGTTTAGAAGTTTTACATACAAAGATGATAATTTAAAATAACATAGCTGAAAAAACAAGCGATTAAATTAAATAACTCCAAAACTTAATTCAAAATTTAGGAAAAAATGTCAAAATACATTTAGATATTTTGACGAACAAGAACAGGGTGCCAAAAATAAAAATTATAATTTTAAAGTTGTTAGCCTCCCTTTTACGCTAAAATAGGAACAGAAGAGGAAAAAAAAAGAAACTGATGTTATGTAACTTCCACACGAATGAATGTCTCATATTAAAATGTAATTTAAACATTTTACTAAAAATAAAGTAAAATAATAATTTTAAAATGTCTATATTTTTTTATGGGAGATAAAGGAAAAAAATACGTTTTGTTGTTTCTGAAATCTAAAGCTACAGTGATAGGCTCTACATTTTCTGTTGTTGATTTGATAAAAATTAAATCATTTTTTCTTTTTGTCTCCTGGAAAACGTAGTTTCTTTGAAGTCTTATTTAATTTAATTGTTCCTTTTTAATATTGTGTCCATTTATTTCAAACAGTAGCCAGTACTTGTGTCTTGATACACTTTGCTTGCTTCATTTATAAAACGATTGTAATTCAAAATGACATCCAGCAAAGAGCTCCCATTAATATTTAAGCTCTCTAGAGAGTCCGAAAGTGGACGAGTGATTCATTCGAGTGGGTGGTAAAGTGACGGTAGAAACTATTGAAATATGCTATTTCATGACATGTTTTGGACAAACCGCTGTAAATGGTAAAAATAAGTATTGCAATATTCTACATTCACAGATATGAAAGGGAAATTTACACTGCGCGAATGTGAATTGATACGAAATTTTTGTATTATTTTATCCAATTAAGTTTGCGTTGAGAAATTCAGATGCATGCGTGGCGCAAATTTTCTGAAATTTTATTTATTATAGATTTCATATTTCAGATAATCTTCAGCATGGTCGGTAGGGAGCTGGGCCCATGTCCGAGAGTTCGTGGGTTCGAACCCCGCCGGCCGAAGACTACCGGTGTAGTAAAGTGACTGATGCACGTTAAATCTGTCGAGTCGCAAAAGTCCTCAATGTTCCCATACCTCTGGGGGTACTGGATTGGAGATCGATCGTTCTCTGATTCAGATCAAAATTAAGATCTGTGGATGAATGAATGGATGTATGAATGGGTCCGCCCTATAAACGGGTGCGACAGATGGTGTGGCAGAAGTCGAATTCTTGGCTATAGATTTCGCCACTGAAAAACAAGAAACGCACACTCTGCCTTAAATTTGCTGGCATTAGGACCAACCAACCAGCCAGATAATCTTCAACACTTCTCACTCATTATTTAGCTATTATTTAAGATTTACTTTTCGAAACATTATTTTAAGAGTAAAATTAAGTAACGGATGAATAATTTAAAAAGTTATCCAGGATATTCTATGCCATAATTAATTTATCTTGTTTATTATCTTGCTTGTTAACTTGTCAGTTTATCTTGTATCTCCAATAATTTGTATTTATGAGGTAATGAAGCTGACTTTTTTTGCAACTGAGGTTACAGTAATTTTATGAATTATTTTAGAGAGATTTCGAAAGTTAGATTCTCGTCTAAGCTGATTCATTAGCTGTTACTAAAATATATTCACGAATGAATTGTAACTGTACACTGTTGAAACTAAAATTTTCTAAAAAAACAAGAGGAAGTAGTAATTTTGTTAAAATTCTTAAAGAGATTTCTAAAGTTAGATAATTTTCTATACTTTACTGTTATATAAGATTTACATTTAAAAACGTTTTGATTGCCGTAATGATTGAATAATTTAAGAAGGCTCATTATGCCATCGATTTTATGAGTTTTGAATAAAATTCGAGAGTTGATGGCTCAAGAGGAACGTTTAATTTAAACGTCATCTTCACACATGATTTGTTTGAAATGCATTTCATGAAATATATTCTTTATTGGCTGATTGGAATAATGAAAAGCTTGTCATCCAAAAAATATTCATACATTACAAAAGATATCGATGAATGAAATTAAATGTTTTTTAACACAAAATAATACTCAAGAATTCACAATGTAAAACTTAAACGAACAAAAGGGCTGTTTTTCAAAAATTCGTTCAAAATAATGAACCACATTTTCGATCCAAAACCCGAGCTTTAAATTTTGAAGTTGCGAGTCGAACAGACGTTTTTAATTTTTATTCTAACTGCATTATAAGAATATTTTTAATTCTTTATAAAAAAATAAAAAAAAACTTAAAAAGAAGAAAAAAAAACTCATTTCATAACTTCGCTTTCTGTTCAGTAGCACGAAAATGAATATTTTCTATTTTCCCCTTAATTTACAAACCTTAATTTTATAACGTTAAATTTTTTTTATCAAATAGACAAGTGATTAGAGGAGTATGTTAGAGAAAAAAATTTATTCCTCTCAATTTATTCAATAAAATGCTAAGGATTATTTTTAAAAGAATTACTCCGCTATACCAAACAAATATTTCTTATTAAATAAATAAAGCTCTTTTTAAATGAATGAAAAGACTAGAGTAATTAGGATTTTTAGATAAAATAGTTTGTGAGAATTTGTTTTTATTGCTATTTTTTAATTTTAACATTATTACATATAATTTTAACATTTAAAAGAGATCTACTTCAGAATGTAGCTCTTAAAATATAACAATCAAAAAATAATTTTGAAAATTATTATCTTAGTTGAATAGTAATTGATGGAATTTTTTTAATTTCAATGCATTCAAACACGCTGCAAAAAATGATCCCATCATTTTAATAAAATAAAAATTAATAAAGGTTTATGAACCTTGTCAGTGAATCATTAATTCTCTAATAACATTTCATTTTCTTTGATCCATATCAGATTTGCGTTTATTCGCGAGCTTTTCCATTTAAAATTCGATCAGTAAATTTCAAAAAGAAAAAAAAAACCGAATCAAGCATTGAAAGAAATATACCCTCAGTGAGAGCGAAAAATAACTACAAGAAAACCTTCCATTATGAACTCAACGGCAAGGTTTGCCACAACTAGAGTTAACTCAGCAGTGATGGCTCAAGGGATAGAGCGTTCGCCTTCATTGAGGTTAACCGGGTTCAAATCCCGGATATGGCTGGTCGATAATAATTCCGCATCCGGCTTGCTCTGATTTCAGAGATGACGTAAAATATCTTCAGTGGTAGACGGATCATAGGTTCTTGACGTCACCGTGCTAGGTTTTCATGGTTCTCCTCTCCATGTAACGCAAATGCGGATTAAAAAAGTCCTCCACGAAGGTCAATTTTTTCCAGTACTTGATCCAGTAGTTCCCTTCTTCTGCTGCCCAA
This sequence comes from Parasteatoda tepidariorum, assembly GCF_982258835.1. Lineage (NCBI taxonomy): Eukaryota > Metazoa > Arthropoda > Arachnida > Araneae > Theridiidae > Parasteatoda > Parasteatoda tepidariorum. Next base: position 115,605,485 of record NC_141760.1, read on the forward strand.
CGACGGTTTAAATTAAAATAAAAACTAGAGTTAACTGTTGCTGCTGCAGGTCATGAGACACCCCTATTATTCAAACCAATCCTGTTCTTACGAAAATGTTTCCTGATTTCGTACTCTTCACTCCTAGTTATTAAAACGCCCACAATTCAATCGGTCTTGAAAGTTACACTCCCTTATTAAACTCACTCTAAGATTCCATGCAAAATCTTAATTATGAGGTGATACAGCTTTATTATTTTTACTCGGTTTGCATTGATTTACGCACCTGTATCAATGGCTCAACATTGTAATGCAATACGTTCAAAATGAATACAAATAGGAAGTCTATAAAAAATCTCCCAAATAAAAACCCATTACAAGTATAGAAGTATTGCCTATAAACGCGTGCAAAACGTGTCATTATTAAAAAAAAAACTACAGATCGTCTCATCATTTGATCTCATTATTATAATATCTTCTGTATTATATAAAACGCTAATACGTACGTATGTATCAATAAAACCGATGATATTTCTTTTCTCGCGTTGGCAACAGTTTTCATTTTTAATTGATAGGCTTCGGCGCGCAAGAGCACGTAGTGAGCATCATATGGCTAATCTATATTATATAAAACGTTAATACGTTTTAATTGATTGGCTTCGGCGAGCAAGAGCACGTAGTGAGCATCATATGTCTAATCGGGTGAATTCTCATCGAATTATCAAAAAAATTCTCACAAAATTATCTTCATCGCTTTACATCCGGCGTTCAGTACGATTTCATATTGTTTTACAACACATGGTTTTAGCCCTCTGGTGGGAAAGACTTTAAAACAAAACTTACAACAGTTACTTTTCTCAACAACTGAAATTTAGAATAGTGTGATTAAGAAAAATATGTGAACTAATAATTTTACCATGGACTGTATTGTAACGATCCGAAGAAAGAAAAAACAAAAAGAACGGGGTGCGAATTCTGATGCCGACTTGGGGGTGGACACTTTCTATAATCAATCTCTTATGAACAGAAAAAATTAAGCTTGAAGTCAGTTGAATCGCCTATAAATGTCAAACTGCGGTATTTTTTCTTTTCATTTTTGCAACTCTCTCACCTCCTGGAAATTGACATTTCAAAGGGGGGGTAGCCAAAAGAGGAAAGAAAAAAAAAAAGGTAAGGCCTTCTATTGACACGTTTCATTTTTCAAATAACTTTCCAAAAGAAGAAATAGGGATCCTGAAAAAACAAAGAAAAACTTTCTTGTTTCAGCATTCTTTCAACCACACACACGCCGGGAATTGTTTCAATTTTTTTTTTTTTTTATCAATTCAGCTCCTTTTTTCTTCTTTATAGCTTCAGAGGAAGAAAAAAAATCAATTGACTTCCGTTCAGGAATGCTCGGGAAAGCCAGAGAGGAAAATAAAATAAATAATAATAAAATGCTGTGAAAGGGGGTGGGCTAACTCTATTCTATTTCGTTACCTAAGTTAACTCACTGGCGTGTGATAAAAAAAAAATTATTAAGTCAAAAAAATGATGAATAAATCAAAACAAAAAAAAAGTTTTGATTGCATTATTACGATTACTGGTTACCCATGGGTCAAAAGCTTTTTCTTTCTGGATGTTAAACGCCACACCATTTCAAATCATGAGTTGCAATAACTGTCTCCATCGATGTTGGATTGGTTTTCATATCATTGCCTATGTATGTACGTGTTTCGAGACTTTTCCTTCTTCAGCATTCGTATTGAAATCACCGTCAAATCAGTCATTATACGTAAATAATAATAAAAGGAATATTAAAATACTTTAAATTGCTATGATGTAAATACATTAACAATGCCTGCTAGTGAAAATAAAAAGAAAAACAGCAGAGGTCGCCATAGCAACGCGTGCAATGATGACGCATGCGCACTGTTACTCTTGGACACAGTTCAAAAGTGTGTGGACGCCATCAAATCCAAACCAGGACCCATTTTGTCAATGGGTTTAAATGACGGAGAGGAAAAAGATGGTGTTCAATGTCTTTTTAATATTAACTTAATAGGATGGTCTTTCAGAGAACGGAAAAATTTTGTGAGACTGAAAAATTATATTGACCAATTGGAACGACACTTTATGTCTATACTCATGATGGTTACTTTTTAAACGATGGTAATTTTGGAATAGGCAAGTCCATCCGAGAGATTCATTTAGGATTATTAGGATACGAGTGACTCATATCCTAATAATTCTAAATGCACTGGTGTAAGAAATTAAGAAAATTTGCAGACGTGGTCGATTATCTCTGGAACTGCTGAACCTATTTTAATGAAATTCGATCTGTACATACAATACAAAACAAATAACCATTCAACAATTATAATACATATGATTGTGAGTAACAATCGTTGGAGTCTGAAGGTATGAAATTTCCAATTCAGGCCAATGATAAACTGTCTTATTTAAAGTATGAAATCATGCTGAAAAGCCTGTAATTTTAGCGATAATCGACCCAGTCTGCTAATTCTCTTAATTTCTTACACCAATTTATTATCCTAAATTATCCTAATAATCCTAAATATTAATGTATGCAGAACAGTTATGAAAATGTATCATTAGTAAATAGACGTAAATGTGTCCTAAACTATTTATAAATGCTCGTTTTTTTAAATAATGATGGACGTAGCATCTTATCACGTGTAATTTAAAATCAATGAAAAATTGTTGCAGGAACAATAATTGGAGTTCTCTCAATTGCGCTCAATTAATTTTAAGATAAAATAGTACTATTGCTTCATATTTGTTTTGTTTTATTTATTAGAACTAAATCAGTATTTGTATAGTTGTTTTGAGAAATGCTAGAGTTTCAAACAACGTATATAATATAGTTAGAATTATTTATATTTGTTGTTAATATGCAAATAAAATCTCATTTTTCCTCTCCTTCTCAGTTAAGTTGCGCGAGTTGCGTAATGTAATACAACGACTTCCCGATAGGGGATATTGATATATATTTGTTGTAGAAGCTGACTAGTTGTTGGTTGATTCAGATGTGTAGCACTGTGTGTGCAAACTATTGTTTCCTCATATTATGTTTTAATAAATACTTTATTTGCCGGCATTAGCCTCTGTGTTATTCAACCAAACAACAGTGGTAGCAGAGCGTGGTTTACGATCATCATGGAGAAAGACTTAGCTTTTGGAATTCCGAAGTTGACTGGAACTAATTATCATCTTTGGGCCATGAAAATGGAAGCAGTTTTGAACCTCAAGAAACTAATGTCGGCAGTGACAGAGGAAGCTCCAACTGACCCTGGTAAAATGCAAGTATGGGAAGCTACAAACCAAGATGCCGTATCATACTTGAAATTGTCTCTATCAGACGAACAGGCTTTGCAATATGCAGAGGAAAAGAATGCAAAAGCTTTGTGGACAAGAATTAAAACTACCTACACTGGGCTTGAGGAAGATAGAAAGATTGATGCGGGTGCCGAACTTAAGAGCTTAGAAATGCTGGATTCAGAAGCCGTAAACGATTATATAGCTCGAGCTAAAGGATTATCGACTAAGTGTGCTTCCTTGGGACTGAAAATATCTGACAGAGAATTAGTGTTCTATACGGTCAGAGGTCTAGCTGGAAAATATGAGCGCATAAAACAAGTTTTAAAAACGCAACGAGAAAAGTCGATAGAAGAAATACTTGAAGTCTTAAGGGAAGAAGAAAAAGATTTACTACAGAAATCCCGTGGACATAGAAATTTGGAATCCGCATATGCTACTCAGAAGAAGAGTTTACCTAGAAAAATTTGCTACTCCTGTAGACGCCCGGGACATATAGCAAAGGATTGTTATTCGAAACATCAAGAAGTGGGAACAGATAGGGGCTACAAAACATTGACCAGCAGAGCAAAAGGTCGCCGAAAACCAAATTTTCAAGAGACATTGGTATCCGAAAGTGCTACTCCAGATGATTACGCCTTAGTTTCAGCTGAACAGAAAGGACAAGTGGACGAATGTTGGATCCTGGATAGCGGAGCCACGTCTCATATGTGCAAGGATGAACGCTGGTTCGAATCTATAGATGCTTGCGACAGTAAAATATACCAGGCAGGTAAGACTTTTACATTAGATACTAAAGGAACCGGAACTGTCAAAGCTATTTCACTAAGTAATAATGCAAAAATTATAATTAGTAATGTATTGTATGTACCAGAATTACGTCATAATTTACTGTCAGTTACATGTTTAATGGATTTGGGGTTTAATGTAAAATCACATTCAAACTCAGTATTAATTATTGCTCCTAATGGACGCGTAGTTTTGAAAGCTTTAAATGTGAATAAAAAATTAGAAGTTAAGCTAAAACCTAATGTTAATAACGAGGTATGTCTTTCTGAGTGTAACAAAGTTAAAAATAACGCTGAAATGAATGTAATTTGGCATAAAAGATTATGTCATTTAAATGCTGATTACATGCGTAAAATGTGTAAAGTGTTAAATTTAAAAATTGATAATGAATTGTCTTGTGAATCATGTGATATTTCTAAGATTACCAGAAAACCTCATTTTAGTATTTTAACTCCTCAAAGTTCAACAACTTTAGAATTAATACATGGTGATTTGTGTGGACCATTCCCAGTTAAGTCCTTAGGTAATTCAAGATATTTTTTAATATTAGTAGATGATTTTTCTGGCATGTATTTTACTTATTTTCTTAAGAACAAAACCGAAGTATTTGATAAAATTGTAAGTTTTAAGTTGAAATTTGAAAACTTAATAAATAAGAAAATTAAGAAATTCCGTAGTGATAATGGTCTTGAGTTTGTAAACAAAGATCTTGAGTTTTATTTCAGTGAATGCGGAATTACTCATGAAAAATCTGTGCCGTACAACCCAGAAAGTTTGGGTAAAGCTGAACGAGCTAATAGAGTTTTGTTAGATAGAGCTAGAACATTAATCTATGATAGTAAACTTCCTTTACATTTTTGGGCTGAAGCAATAGCCTATGCAACGCATGTTACAAACCTAACTCCTCGAAAAGGTAAAATTGAAGTTCCAACAGAATTATTCTTTAATAAAAAGCAGAACTATAAATATCTACGTGTTTTTGGATCTACAGTATACTATCATGTTCCTAAAGCTTTAAGACACAAACTTTCTATTCCAGGTAAAAAGGGTATTATGTTGGGATATTCGAATGAAAGACGAGCTTATCGTATTTACGACCCTGAAAGAAATAAAGTAATCGAAGAGCGTTCAGTAAAATTTAATGAGAAATTATTAGGTAGTAGTAATTTGTTTAGTGAGGATAAATCTAATGACATCGATGAATTTTTTAATATTCAAACTAATGTAGAAGACCAAAATACAGGTTTTGAATTTCCACTGGATTTGAAAGATACCCGAGATCTAAGTGAAACTAAAACTCGCGGTCGTCCAGTAGGTTCAACTAAAGAAAAGATTAGGGAATTAAATGAACAACGAATAATTGAAAACGAGAACAGGTTACTAGACCTAGGTGTACGTCGATCAGATAGAATAAAGGAAAAAGCAAGTTCAAGCTTAGTAACTAATATTCCGGGTAACTTTGATGAAGCTAAACGTGATAAAAATTGGTTAAAATGGGAAAAAGCAATGAATGAAGAATTAAATTCCATTCACGAACACGATGTTTGGGATCTAGTTGATAAACCTGAAAATGTAAAAATAGTAAAGAGTAAATGGGTTTTTACTATGAAAGAAAATAAATACAAAGCTAGGTTAGTAGCAGCAGGTTTTAATCAAGTAAGAAATCGTGATTATTTAGAGTCTTATTCACCCGTGTTAAGTACCGAATCTTTGCGTTTGTTGTTAGCATTATCTGCCAAATTAAATTTAGAAGTAAAATTTTTAGATATTAAAACTGCATATCTTTATAGTAATTTAAAAGAAACTGTATATATGACTATTCCCCCAGGTTTTAAACATGTGTATGGTGAAAATAAAGTATGCAAGTTAAAACGTAGTCTTTACGGATTACCCCAATCAGGTCGAAATTGGCATTTACATCTTAAACGGGAATTAGAAAAGCTTGGTTTAAAACAACTAGCTTCGGATAATTGTATTTTCACTAGAATAGAGAATTCTAAGTATTTTTATATTGGAATATACGTCGATGACTTAATAGTTATTTATTCAGATTTGCAAATGTATAATGATATAGTGGGAAAATTATCTCGGATATTTGAAGTGAAAGAAAGTAAAGAGAATAAATTTCTAGGTATCGAAATAAATAAAAGTGAGAAGGGCGTAACTTTATCTCAAACTGAATATATAAACTATTTACTGCAGAAACATGGTATGTTTGATTCTAAATGTGTAAAAACACCAATCGTAAGAGGTGAGGATAGGAGTTTTAATTGTTCAAACGAAATGGTTAACCAAACGCAATATCAAGAATTGATAGGGGAACTTTTATATCTCTCGAACAGAACACGACCAGACTTAGCATTTGTCATGAGCTACTTATCTCAATTTAATCATAAACCTGAGAAACGACATTTTAATTTAGCTAAAAGAGTGTTAAAATATCTCAATGGTACAAAGGATAAAAAATTATTTTTTAGTAACAAATCAGGAGTTTTGAATGCTCATGCCGATGCAAGCTGGGGAAATGCTGAACATGGGAAATCATTTTCAGGAGAAATTGTAATGTTAGGTGATTCTTTAATTTTATGGAAGAGCAATAAACAAGAAACAGTTGCTCTATCTACTTGTGAAACGGAACTTGTTTCTTTAGGTGGTGTTTGTAAAGAAATAATGTGGATATTAAATTTATTAGAAGAATTGCATTGTTCTATATTTGTAAAGAAACCTGTGACCATTTCGTCTGACAATCAATCTGCAATTGATTGGTTGAATAGTGCAAAATCATCTTCTAGAACGAGACATATCAATTTGAAACTTCATTACGTAAAGGATATAATTGGCAAAATTATTAAAGTAGAGTATGTGCAAACGGACGAAATGATCGCAGATTTCCTAACTAAAGCTGTAACTTTTGACAAGCTCACTTGGACTGTGTCGCAAATAAATTTAATTGATTAATTATTAATAAGTTTAAGTTGTATGAAAAATCAGTTTATTTATGTTTTATATTTTGTGGAAAAATGTGTATTTATTCGCAGGGGGAGTGTTGTTAATATGCAAATAAAATCTCATTTTTCCTCTCCTTCTCAGTTAAGTTGCGCGAGTTGCGTAATGTAATACAACGACTTCCCGATAGGGGATATTGATATATATTTGTTGTAGAAGCTGACTAGTTGTTGGTTGATTCAGATGTGTAGCACTGTGTGTGCAAACTATTGTTTCCTCATATTATGTTTTAATAAATACTTTATTTGCCGGCATTAGCCTCTGTGTTATTCAACCAAACAACAATATTAAACTCAAAATCATTCCTTTTCCAACTTTAAAAGTTAAAAATTACCAAACGAAAGTAGAGAAAATATTTTTCAAGCTAAATAGTAGTATATATTAAGTTTGAATATAATCACTAATAATGTAAAAGCATAATTTAAAAAAAAATTAAATGGGTTTAAAATGTTTTATGAGAGCAGTACCATTTATTATATTTTGAAAATTTTTCCTCTTTTTAATTTTATAACCTGGTAACTTTACTTAGCATGATACATGTTTTTAAATTTTTTATCTTAACATATCTTTTTCTCTCACGAAATTTTGAATTTTGTTTCGTATTTATTCTAACTTATTTGCCCCGAATCGGTATTTTTATTTTTTTTGATGCGCTCCGATTATATTAATCTTTCAGAAAGCCTTCATTGCTTAACGTGTAGATCTTTCAATGTCTATTTAAATTTATTCTATAAAATTCTGAGAGCTTTTCCCGTATATAAAATTTTCCATCTCGATTTCTGTGAAAAATCACCAAAGTAAGAGGGCCATCCAATTGTCATTTTTTTACCCCTTCTATCACATATTAATTTTGAAGCATTCTATTTCTTCGATTTTTCTTATTTTCCAGGTCTATTTACTATGGTCTTACGTTAGGCTTTTGTTTTCTAACAAAGTCAACGCTGTATATAGTAATTCTTTAGAACTACTTGAAAATTTATATAAAACTTCTTTGAATTTTTCTATTGTATTCCCATTAGATTTCGAATGATTTTTTGTTTCTAAACATCTAAAGAATAATTTATGACAGTGTTTCCCAAATGGTGTTCCGTGAAAGGATTAAACTGATTCCGAGGACATTTTTAAACATCTTTTTTTTAACACTTTTGAAACTTGTAATTATATCTAGATCTAATCAATTATCTTTCTTTTACTGAATATTTCGGTAGCTTTTATGATAATATTTGAATTGAAGAAGGAATAAAAAAGAAATAGCAAATTTTTTTGGAAGAGAAAAATACGTAGTTTTTATAATAACGAAAAATTATTTAATGTTATTGGTTGGTTGGTGTCGTGTCATGGACAGAAAATAATCAAAGGTCCTATATACAACATCTGCAATTTGAAGGCAATTTTCTTCATATAAGTCCGCCCACGGATTGTCACTTATTTGCTGCAATTGCGCCAGTATAGCGGGACAGTTGAAAAGATGTATGGGGGTTAGTTCTATGTCTGGGCAATTTTTGCAGCGACAGTAAGTCCTTTTTAATGTTATTAAATAATATAATTATAATATAATTACATAATTGTGTAATGTTTATAAAGAAACATCCTTCATTCATTTTCAGCTTATACGCAAGTATCTAATATATATATATATGCCTCTTTTTTAATTGCATTTTCACTAAAAAAATTTCGTAAATATTAAGTATATAATGAATTATTGATAGAATCTAAACATAATTACTTGTTTCAAAAAAAATATCCTAACTCTCAATGCTTTTTAAACTTTTCGCGAAACCCTTGATTTCTCCAGCACACGAATTCGAATTAGGAACTGATCTATAGAGTATAGAACCACTGATCTATAGATATTTTTAGTCAGCGCAGAAATTAATTGAGTTACTTTTTTCCCTTGTTTCTTACAGAAGGAAGAAAAAAAAAAAGAACTTTTGTTAAGCCTAATAACTGCAAGAAGAAGAAGTCTTTCCGTCGTAAAGGTCTTCTCCTCTGGAAAAAGATAAATTCATTTTGAATTGCCACCACTTTCGAAAGCGAGGTTTTCTCTCCAGAAAATCGAAGTGGACGAGGCAACTGCCAAACACATAAAAATGCCAAATACTATCTAACAAACACTTCGCTATTCTTGAATATGTTTCTTCTTTCCCGTAAAGTGGTCATTTAAGCATTCACCGGGGAGACCCATAAAGAAAAACTGGCATTTAAAAGGCCACTCATTGAAGAGACAACATTTTTATGTTTAATAGGAAGAGACGATTGGGGCATCGTAAAACAAAATGGTGGAGTATTTATAGAACAATTTATGAGGATAGTTCTTGGGTCAATTAATCTACGCTGTCGTGAAATATCTCTCTCCGATATTGGAACAACTTAAAAAGGAACACTTTATTTCAAGTTGACATCCAATCGAGCTTTCGTATGCAATTTAAATCTAAACAATAAAAGTATCTAAAGAAATTCTGGAGATAATAGTTATCGACGATGTCAACCTTCATCTATGAAAAGATACCCCATCATAGAATCGAGTTAGCATGTACTAGGGAACTGATTTTTGTAGTGTTAGATACACTACAGATAGAAACACTACAGTAGATAGTCTTATTTTCTGAAGCTTAATTCGAATTCGTTTTAATATATATATATATAGGATATATTAGGATAGGATATATTGGGATACCTATATAATATGTATATAGGTATCCTAAATTAGTAATTGTTACTTTGACTCGTAAAAATAACTTTAGTGAGTGTTAAGTCTTTCTGTATTTATAAATTTTAGTGTTAATGAGCAGGAACTACTTAGCGTACACCACTTAAGTAGTTTTTTGTGGTAAGATACACTAAAATGTTTTTTTAAAGGTGCTATTTTATAATTTTGTTGAGATATTGCTCATTGCGTGGATATTTATTTGGAAAAAAAAAACAGTAATGGGGAACTATAAACCGGGTGGATTCCAGAATAGCCCAGCCCGTGGCGACTTTTCGAAATCTCGCCAAAACTAGGTTTCACTGTGGTTGATCGGTATTTGTTTTATCGAGAGGTGTGTAAGAGAAATATCAGAGTAAAGGTAAGTTATTTTTTATTTTATTTTATTGAAAATATTTTAATAAATTTGTAATAATTTAAATTGTTTATTAATAGTAAAAAAATAACTTTGACCCAAGCAATAATCGCCAACTTGGCGATTTTGTTTTACTTTAAATTTTCAAATATAATAAAGTGTTATCCGCATTTTTATCAACGAATAAATGGCGTCCAGAATAAGGTAATATATATATGATGTCCATGAACGGCTTTTATTCATGTCAGACAAAGATCTTCCCCGCTCTTCGGTTGCTTTCACCAAAATGCAGGAGTTGGAAGATATTTGTGTAGATGAGATAAGAATGAAAACATTTATTGTTCCCAGCTTCAAGCTCACTTTCTTCATCTAAACATTTTATCGGGTTGTTCTGTTCTTCCAAATATTTAACTCTTTTTATAGATATGATTAATAAGTTATAGAGATGCACTCATTTACAACTGGTGAAGTCTATCGCTACTTTATTTCTAGCTCAATCACTTTTTATTTTGAGAACCCTTTTAGCCCTTTAATCGCACAATTTTTATGAACATATTATTCTTACTTTTTTCATTACTTTGCAGTAATTTAGGCCAATATATAAGTGAAAAATATTATATCTCAAATTCTAATAATTTATGGTTCAGAAATACAAGATGAAACACCGGTGAATTATTTATAAGTTAATTAGTTAATTATAAGTTATTTAGATCGAAGAGAAATAGTTATTTATCATTGAAGTTTTTTTTTAATTTACAAAATCATATAGTGATACATTTTTGAATATGTCTGGAAAAAAAAAAATACTTTTCACACTGCGTTTCTTGGATTTTGTATTTTAGTACAAACATTAATCCGATAATCTATCAGATTTTTCTAGTAACTGTTAGATTGTAATCTAATTCCTTAAAAAAATGTTAAGATTATGTCACTCATTCCAAATGGATGTTCATTTATTTTGATTTAACATTCGGTATCCGATGCATTTTTTTTTGAACCACACATTTAACATTATCTGTGTTAAGCGAGGAAGAAATAATAATAATTAAAAAAACGAACTTAAATAGTTAAGAAAACACAGCATTTGCTGGCAAATAAAAACTATAGAAGATATAATTGTTTTCATTGGGTTCCCAGAAAAATGTTGCATAGAAAAGCAATTAATGAGTTTTCTTTATTTTTTTTTTGGTATTGATTTAAAAAAAAAAGAGAGGAAAATGCATTCCTTACTTGGTTTGAATAACGAACTAATTTGAAGACGCGTGAATGCTAAGAAAATTTACTGAGGAAAAGAATTTTTTTTCTTTATACAAATTTTTTTTTTTTTTTTTTATAATTTTGAAACGATTGTGACGCTTAATGGAGGAGTTTAATGGGGCGAAACACTTTAAGCCTGTGAAAGAAAACAATCGAACAGTCTCTATTAAGCTTTTTATTAATAAATGCAAATATAAGCTAATGCATAGTTGTCAGTTAATGCAGTGACTTTCGATGCAATTTTGTTTTCACATCTGGTGATTCGTGAGAATGGGTGCCTATTTTCGAGCGCAAGAAACCTTTTTGTATATACTTTTTTTATAACCGTCGTTGAATAGCCGACTCAGTTTTTGGGTTAACGACTACTCATGTTCAACTCATTTTGAACACAACCCAGAAGACAAGGGAACTCCTGGATCGAGTAGTGGGAGAAATTCGCGTTTGCGGAGGATTTTTTGAACCCGCATTTGCGTTACAAGGAGAGGAAGACCACGAGAACCTGCCACGGTTAACCTGACGGCAAGGGGACTCTAACCCATGATCCGCCTACCACTGAGGATATTTCACGTCAGCACTGTGATCGGTGCAAGCCGGATGCGGAATTCGTATCGACCAGCCATCGCTGGATTCGAATCCGGTTCACCTCATTCGATGGTGAACGCTCTATCTCCTGAGCCATCGAGGCTCAGATACATTTGCTTCATAAAAATGAAGATGGTAATAAAATGGTAATGGAGATGGTAATAATTCGAGCGTTTAAAAATAAGCGCCCATTCTCAAAGCCCGCCAAACACGAATGACTTCGCGGCGTGAATTTTTGAACGTCAGTATTACAGTCTGTTAAATTTAAATACTGAACGTGGTAGTAAAATAATTTATACGTAAGTAAAAGGTTATGGCTTTTAGATTAAAAAAAATAATAATATAAAATTAGTCATAACTATCTAAACCAAACTAACCTAAACTGTGTTAATATACCTTATTTTAGTATTATGAAAATCCTACAGTTAGAAAAAGAACAATTTTTTGAAATGAGGATTCTAAAAACAGCACGGTTTGGGAATCTTTTTGCAATATTCTATAATTAATTCTATTTTCTTCTATTTACTATTTAAACAAATAGGCCATATCGAGCATTTTTTCTGATATAAAAGTTTTTTGTGCATTTTATTAAAGAGGAGAAATAGTATTACCTAAGCATATTTTTTCAACATTATCTTTTTTAAAAGGACAACTTTCTCAAAGTTAACGGGAAAAAATAAGTTAGAACATCAAAATAAAGTAATAATTGCAGAATTCTTTGTCCATTTAAAAAATAACACAACCTGATGTTTTTTTTTTCGATACACAGATATAAATTTACTTTCCTTACACGAATATATAAGAAATAATAAAAAAAAATCGTAATTTTTCGAAAAAATAGTATGCTAAGTAAATAGTCAGCTGTTTTGCATCATGTAACTTTAAAGAAGGAGAATGCTTTTAATTTCTTTTAAAACTTTAAGCTTTCTTTTTTTAAGAACTTGACAATAATTTAAAAATGGAAGTTTAATTTAAAGAAAAACATAAATTAAATTACTAGAGAAATAGATTGTGAAAATAATCAACTTGGTAGTGTAAAGAATGAAATTTTAAAAAATGAAAAACAGAATGTAATTAAATAAATGTTTGAATAGTCCTGTGAAACACGCGTAGACAGGTTATTAAAAAATTCATTTTAAAATTATGACATTTAAGACCATGGTATAACATGCTGTGAAATTTAAAGATGTTTAAAAATTTTGGCTACATATTCGGCAGCTCTATTCTCTTTGTAGTGTTATGAAGCATCAAAACACGAATTCACACATTCATCGATGATATTACAATTTTATTCAAGACCTTTTATGAAACTTTCATCTTCATTTAATTGCTTGATAATTGTAAAATATATATTAGAAGAAATTGATAAATATATAATATCCCAAATCAATGCATACGTATGTATACTATTGATATTGTATCAATGAACTTACTAAAAATAAAATTAAAAAAAGCTAATGCATAGCCACATTCTATTAGAAATACGCTTTTATAAAACTCAACATTCGTTGAATAAAATGTTTTATTCAAATCTCTTATTTAAATGACGAATAAATTTTCAGACAACTTAAAAAGAAATATCGTATTTCGCAATTAAAAAAAATTTAATATTCGGCTATCAGCAAAAAAAATATGAATAATATTTTACGCTACGCTTGCGTAAGTCACTGTTTCGCGTAAGTTAACTATGTTTGAATATTAATCGCCTCATTTAAATATTTCTACATCGTCACCAAATTAAATTTTTTAAAAACAATTCATTTTAATTTTTTCGGCTTCTTATAGATAAAAGCAGCTGAAATTCTAGATTTTGTAATAAAAAAATACGTATAGTTATATGGTATAAAAAAATTATGCCGCATAATTTATAATTTTTTCCACCACAATTAAAATAAATAATGAAAAAACAATAAATAATTTTTAAAAATTATTACTTGTAGGATATTATCTTTGGGTAAATGGGCTTCCATTTTTGCAATTTTTGGTTGCAATTTTTCTGCAATTGTTCAATTAGTTTGAAAGATATGACTAAAAACGCGAAATGCGAAATTAGCATTACGAGGACTTTCATTCGCTTTTCTGACTAAATTATTAGGATCACCATTACGGCTACCCCCTATAATCTGAAGGTCAAGTACATCAGAGAAAGTACGTTTTTGTGCCTGATTTCGTATCTTAATAAATAGTAAAAAATAATTAGAATATTTGAGATCACCCCATAAACCATTAAGATTGACACTTAGTACGTGAAAATCCAATCATTAGAACAAAAGTTATCTCTCCCTCTTTTTTTTTTCTTCTTCTATTTGCGCACTGTGCATCCAAAATGTTCAAACCCTGATCAGAGTCCTCCACGAAGACAAATTTATCCCAATACTTGATCCAAGAGTTTCCTTGTCTTCCGGATTGGGCTCAAAATGACAAGGCTACGGGGGTTGAAGATTGTTAATCGTAAATTGGGTCGGCTGTTCAACGACGGTTATAAAATAAAATGAAACCTATCATAATGAAAGTTTGACTTAACTAGTATATTTAATCCACCCCTGTCAAGAGAAGCATTGTTGTTTTATTATAACAAAAAATCTCAAATTATTTACGATTTTTGATTTAACATTTAGCTGCATTAACTGTCCTATAAGATTGATCTTTAGGGTGTTTATTTAGGGATGAAACGTAGAGAATGTTAAATTTGTCTACGTTCATTAGACCAACGGTGAGTCATTCAGAATCAATGGGTCAAAAAAATTATCTTAATTGCTTTTCAAATGAAACCTCGTGTTACGAACGCGTTTTATTTCGGCATAGCGTATTTTATGATTTTTTTTAAAAAATTTACTTCGATGCATCCAAGGGGAGAATTAAATACACATTCCAGCACCAAATGTACTAAATTATGTATAAAGTGTCGAGTCTTTGGTAATTATTAGAATTGCACCAATGCTATTTCTTCGGAAAAATTATGATTTAAAAAAAAAATAGTTAATAAATACACTGGGGTAAGAAATTAAAAAAATTTGCATACTGGGTCCCACAGAGGGCTGATCGTTAAGACACGGCTACCAGCAGATCACCGAAGTCAAGCATCACTGGCTGTGGTCAGTGTGCGGGTGGGTGACCACTTGGATCAGGTCTGCGTAAAGACTGAGGGTGTGCCGTATGGGTCCTCGTTAAAACTGTTCTACCGTAATGTACTCGACTTCGCGTACAGGTCATCGGCCTACCGAAGAGGGGGTGCCACTCCCTCTGCAGAGGATCAAAATTGTGATGGCATGTCTTCAGATCATGTTCAGGGATGTTTCCCAGACCGTCGTGCAGTCGACCATTGTGCAGCTCTAGTGCGACGTAAATGAACTACAACAACAACTGGATCGATTTTAATGAAATTTGATATGTCCATACATTGATACAATGATACACACCAAATAACCATTCAACAATTGTTATACACACGCATGATATTAACACTCGTTGGAGTCGGAAGGTATGAAACAGCGGTTGCAGAATTGTCAAATTTACACTTAATGTAATGTGACAATTTTAATTTCTAATTTTACCTAAGCCTTTAATTTTTCTTTAAACGTTATTCCTCTTTTTTTTATTTCAGCAATCCTTTTAACTTTCTTCGTGACCTTTCTCATGGTCAGCGCGGTCATCGCACTTCCTGTAGGGAAAGTCAACCAACCCCTCTATTCACGCCTTTCTTTTTCTTCTTTTAATTTTAGGGGGGGCTAACTAACCAATCTCTTTCCTTTAAATTTCAAACTCTCCTCCTCTTTAATTTTAATTGGTCGTAGTTTTTCTGGTCTACCCCAGTTAAGGAATTTTAAAGTTTTTTTAAGATTCATTCTTTTTTTTTCTCGAGCCTTCGGGCAGGTTAGCTTTTCTCCGCGATGCGGACTTCGGTCCGTATCGAGGGATTTCTTTTTTATATTTTTTTTAACCTTTATCTTAAATTAAATTCATAACTGTAATCAATTTCTGAAAAATTTAAAATCAACAGTTTATACCTTTAATTTTTCTTTAACATTAAAAGTCCTCTCAAATTTAAGTTTTCTTTTCATATTTATTTTAACGATTAAATTACTCGTTCTTTTATATTTTACTTTTATGTATGACGCCTTCATTGTTTTAATTCTCTTATCACCCATTTCTAATAATCGCCATTCATGTGTAGTAAATGTAACGATCGATATTTCTTACTAAATAAAAATAATTTGTTAATAATTGAATGTGGTGCTGAGGTGCTTATTTCCCCGTCTTCCTTTGATGTCTGTTTGTTTAATATGTCCTCATGTATGGTGAGTACCCTTTTATTATTGTTTTGGGCATTGAATTCTTGATAATATTGGAAACATCAATTTACTCCATTTATCTTAAATACTTATATCTGGATATAGCATGACCTTGTTTCTTTATCTTTTTATTTTAATTATTTTTAGTTTCACCCTTATTCTAAATTCGGTGATACCAATTTATCCAATTTCTTCAAACCTCACACTTTGTGACCCTTTGAACCTATTGGGTTATTGTTATCCCACATTAGCATTGTACTACCACTTTCCTTAACGATCACATCCCCCTTTAATTCTATTTAATTACCTATATATATTTTCGGCCTTAAATTTTATTTATCACGACGTTTCAATCATTTAACTATTTTTTATCATGACTATATCCAAAATACTAGTACATATACCAAATATTTCATTCTATTAATTACAATACATAAATAACATTATCCTTATACGCACCAAAATATTAATTATAATTAAACTCTTACAAGAATAAACAAAAAAATAGGTTAATAGGGGTTATGGTCCCCTCTTACAGATGTACAGGCCTTGCAGCGTGATTTCATACTTGAAATAAGGCAGTTTATCATTGGCCTGAATTGTCCTGTGGCAATTTCATACCTTCCGACTCCAACGAGTGTCATGCATGATCATACGTGTGTATTACAATTGCTGAATGGCTATTTGTTTTGTATCATTGTATGAATGTATGTCCATATCAGATTTCATTAAAATCGGTCATGTCATTTTAGAGATAATCGATCGAGTCTGCAAATTCTCTTTATTTCTGACACCAGTGTCATTTCATCCCTTATTGAATTTTTTAACTTTTCATTCCTCTTCCAAATTGAAATCTTTAGTTTATTTCAAACATTGTGTGGCGTTGAATATCCTCTTTGAGGTTTAAACATGTTTTCCGAATAGATTTCCGTATAATTTTTTAAAGCAGCTTAAAACGAAGTCAGTCGGAAATCAAAGCACATCACTCCTTGTTTGGACTCTTTGTCTCTTAGACATACAAATCACTCTTAGACATACATCAAAATCACTGTGTCTGATTTACTTAAGGGATTTTAAAAGATCGCAAGTCATCTAACAAGGGCTAGAATTCTATGTGGGAGATTCCTAACACAAGAGGGATAAACTTATTGTGATAATTGATCTAAAATTAGTATGCAGGATGAGGACTATGAGGTGCTGAAATACTCCCCCTAAAAATTCTAGAACGTTTGATATTTTAGATGCGAGCTTGGACAAAACTTCTTGAATAAATTATGTTTTTAAAAAAGTTCGCGCAGTTGTCAGAACTCATAATTATGAGGATAATAGTGAAAAAAAACAAACCCAAAAATATAAAAGGATTTTTAACAAAATTTTAACTGAAGGCTCCGAAGGGAGAAGAAAATCCATTTTTAATTACTAAAATGACGATTGGATCTCGATTGTTGCATTTTGAGAATTACTAATTTTTGTAATACCGATAAGATAATGACAAGATAATACAATTAAAGACAAGATTATAGTTTCAGGACAAAAAAAAATCTTCAAAGTATATTTATGTTCTTTAAATGAGTTTATGGGTTTAATATTTATAACATATTTTATATACAAACTGACAAACATACTTAAGTCATTACTTTAAAAATTAAACGGCAAATTTAAAATATTTTCGATTTTGTTAAATGCACCTAAACTTTAAATGAAGTAATTAGTTAATTCTACTTAAGAGTATAAACAATTGTTTATTATAAAAGATCAAATGCCGGTTTGGATGAAGACGAGAAATATTTGAGTGATAGGAAAAATGTTTTCTTTGAACATTGTTAACAATGTGTTTTATGATTTAAATCTCATCAACCCTTTGTGCCTCATAAATTATCGACGGTGAGAAATTTTAAAGAGTTTGCTGAAATAGATAATTTTTTTTTAGCAGATTATAAAAAAACATTATGAAAAAGTTTAAACTTTTAAATAAGGCATTCATTTAACTGATTGGAATAAATTTAAAATATATAATTTAGTGAAAAAATAACTTAAATAGTAAATACTCAAGAATATGAATATATTAATCTATAAAAAGTGGCGTTTAAGAGAACAGGAAGTCCCGTAGGACAGTGTTTCCCAAACTTATGACTTTTGTGTACCCTTTCTAAATGTTTCGTAACGCTTTGTAGTACCGCTAATAAAAAAATTAATGTATTTTTTACTGTAAAAAATTGCACAAAAGTTAAAAATCACAACTGGCTGTTGACACCAGTGGCGTACGCAAGGGAGGGGTTTAGGGGTTTAAACACCCCCCTTGAACTCAGACAAAATAGCAAAACTAAAAATTTTAGTAGAAATTATGCGAGCTATTATTTTTTAAGACTATATATTTTTATGTGCCTTATGCCTACTTTTTTTTCTCATGGTATTTCTCAGAATACGGAAAAAACATTTACTATAATAGGGTTGTACTTTTGAATCCAAAATCACGTGATATATATATATATATATATATATTTGCTGTTCTTGGATCTTTAGGATGTCAAAAGGCAAGAATTTAACAATTTTTAATTACTTTGAGAAAAAATCACGACCTGCACTTAGTGAGGTGACAGCATCTGGTACCAATGTAAGTTTTTCTGTTGTACAGAAATGTGATACTTCCGTTGAAGAAAACGTTTCTAGCATAACAAAATCTGATGAATGTGAAAGTGGCCCTCAAAGTGTTACTTCCCACCCATATGATATTGGACTTTTTTCAGATGATATTACATTATGTTCTTAAACTTAAAAAATCAAATCAAAATTTAACTAAACAATGTTGTTTAAATAAAAAGTCAAAACTGTCTAGCTGTCTAAATTAGGGAAATAATAGTGCTTTATTACAGACTCGAATTTCTTTTAGTAGTTTCAGAAAATTATGAACACTCCCCTTGAAAAAATTCTGCGTACGCCACTGGTTGGCACCACTAACTATTAAGTGCAAATAATAGCCAATAGAAAAATACGTAATCGTAAATTTTCATGGCTAGCTCTATTTTTAAATAAAATTTTGTGAAATTTTCGTTTGTTGTAAGATATTTCGCATAAGAGCGCGTACCCCCACTAAACTGTATTCCTGAGGGTACGCGTACCACACTTTGGGAAATACTGCATAGGAATGGAGTTGCGGTTTTTCCCTAAATGGCGCTATTCTTATGTCGTGATTATAGACACCGTCCAAGTCGAAATTTCTGATGGTTTTCCAATGAAGAACCAACATTATCTTGATATTAACCTTCAATAATTCCGTCATCAAACATTATATTTTTTGATTCTAACCAACATAAGAAACCATCACCCCAATGTAGGAATTCGGACTGATTTATGATGGACCGACATAAGAATAGCAACTTGTTTTGATGATTTCAATACTGTTCATTTTGAACTATCAGAAATTTCCACCATAGTCTACAAAAGAAATATACCATCAAAGCCATTTGGTTTTGATGGTATTTTATTAACAATTGAACAAGATATATAGGGAAAGTGGGAACTAATAGAAGGAATTGAAGGCGGCCGGTAACAAACAACTATGAAAGTATAAATTGGGTGACGCGGACCACACGTCATGTTCCTCAATGAATTTATCTGACACGGCGAATTTAAAACAATAAAATGTGCACAATAAACTATCTTTTTTTGTTCAAATAAGTTAGAAATAATCACCGATGTTATCTTTTAAATATGCGAAAAACTGAATAGCTTATAGTAAAATATAAAACAATGAGTAACGCTGAACCCATCAGAAAGTTCGAATTCGTTTTCGCTCAACCCTATTTAATGAATCCCTATTTAATCCACTACAAGTTTAAAAAAATGTATTTGAGTATTTGAACTTTAACGGGTGAATAAAAAGTATTTAATGAACGATTGAAAATTTGAACAAGATATACAGAGAGTGGGAACTAATTGTAGGAATTGAATAAAAAGAATTTTTTTTTTCTGAAGAAAAAATTATTAGAAATGAAACGAGTCCATTGTATTTAATGAATAGTTTATTATTTATTCTACCTAATAATGTTTTTTTTTGGTACACTGTGACTATGAAAGTGAAATAGATGATCAATTTTATTTTTCAATAAAGAAATATTTAAGTGATAAATAAATTACTATGCGCTGCTCTTCGTAAACGGTAAGTCGGTAGATTTATATGTTTATACATCAATCATATGTTGAAGGCAAACGAAAGAAATAAAATTCTGTCGATCTGGCAAGGGTGATTGAAAAGCGTACATTTCAAAACTATTTTAATAGGCTGCTGCCCAACTAAAAATTACGGAAACTAATTATGATAAATTTAAAAAAAAAATATCTATAGGATATTATATATTCTTCAACAGCTTATAATATATCTACAAAGACCTGTAATGAGATCAATTAGACTAATTGAGACTATTTAATTGTTCCCCTCTTAAAATGCACCCTCAGAGAAATTTTAAACAATTTTTAGAAAACAATTCGTTTCTTATTTGCAATCGTTTGACCCCTACTGAAACCTTTTTACATTTTTCGCATTTTAACCTTTAACGTACAGTGATCAGACTGATTCTAATTGTTATTAGTCTAACTATAAGACAAATAAAAATAAAGTGATAGATTTTTCCGCTGATAATTATTAACGTTATTGAGGAAAATTAAATCAATACAAGAAATGGTTCGAAAAAAGATAAATGGGAAAGTTAATCAAAAAATTCTATTTAATATGGCTTCGAATCTCTCAAAAGAAAAATAATTTAAAACAACTAAAAATCTCGTAAACATGGTATACAACAGATTGGTACGATAAATAACTTGCATTGGTTATTTTTTTCAATTATTTCGAGAGGAAATTAAAATTATTCTAAAATTTAAATAGAATTTTAATTGCCTAAATTTAAGATTGTTATAAACTTGATAATAATGAAAAATTTGAATTATAAATTTGAATTGTTTGAAACATAATTGTCAGTTGAAATTTAAAATTGGATATTTCTAAATTGGAGCTTTTGAGCTCGGAGGAATTCTACCATGAAAATACAATTTAAAAACAAAACTGAATATTTATTGCTTTAATCTGTGTTCGAAATCAGAGATAAAAATATATATTTCTTTGCTAAAATTTATCACGTATCTATTTTTAATTAATTCTTATTCAAACATAGAAATAATTTTAATTAGTGTTACGCAATTATTCATCTATATCAAAAAAGAAAATGGTAAAAAATGTACTCAAGTAAAATCTAACCGGACTCGTGCCGGATTCGAATCCATTTCTCCCGTGTAAGGAATCGGCCGTGTTTACCAACTAACACTAGTTTCGCTCGGATATTGCACAAGAAGTTAACAATAAGCCACTAGTTATTGCAATATGACGAAGAATATATTATGTGTTAAGCTATTTTTGTAAGTCGTAGTATGACAGAAATAGTTCTTTTCAGTATACTAATTTATCTACAATACATTTTGTTATTTATAACAAATTATTTCGTTTCATTTGTCTTATTAGAACGATTTAAATTTATATATATTATACAGATAATTTTAAATCGCTTTAATAATCCTCACAAGATTAATAATCGCATTAATATTCCTCACACTTTTTTTATCCTCACAAGAGATTACTGGATATTCAAAAATTTTGGGTTCGGATATCCGTTGCACGACGAAAACTAAATCTTTTACAAGACCGGTTTCGGGTATCCGGTAAAAATTTATTTCCTGGCCATTTTTGGGTATCGGATAAAAATTGGATACTTTACCAGACAGATTTCGGGTACCTCACCATGTATTATAGTAGTTATAGTAGTTATGCAAAACTATATAAAAATCATATCATTCAAGAATCATATATCGAACAAGTATTTTACGAGTTATATATATATATATATATATATATATATATATATACATAAAACAAATGGCGATTAAAAGTTTGTCTCTCAGTCGCCACTTTTTTCGTCGAGATTCTTAAATGATTCATAAAAGATTTTCGTTATTAATAATTTTCAATAAATGTGGAATTATCACGAATATTCCTCATTTTTAAAATGTATGATTTTTAGAAGTTTCTGGATTTCTAGAAATTCTTCACATTATTAAGTATTTGAAAAACAATGTTAAAAATGCTGGGCACAAAATTTCTGCCACATACCAGTTACTTTAGTTTAAATAATTTAGAAATGGATGGGTTTTGAAAAAACAAGTTTTGTTTTTACGAATACATTTACTTTGAATCTTAATATGATAAAATTCCAAAATCGATCGAGGCAATCGGTCAATAAAAGTGATAATTTGACTGATTTTACTGAAATTTGTGTGCCGGGTACTTTTCTAGTCCTTATTCTTAAAATATCCAACAATAAATCATTTTCTGTTTTACTCATAATCATGTTTTGTAGTTCTTTTTTCTAAACACTGCACGAGAAGAAACAAATAAGAAAAGTTCTTTCAATTCTAATAAAGTTGTTCATATCGTTAAATGTCTAAAATATACCGTAAAATATATAATATTGATTCTTCTTTTTTATCGTTTTTTTTCTTTCCTTTTTCTTGTTCATACGCTTTCGAAAGTAGAGGCTTCTCAAGCTTAAAATAAAAATATTTTGCTATTGGCCAGTTGTAGCATCTTTAACAGCGGCCATTGTTCAAAACGTGACATTACTTTTTCAAAAAATAGATTATTTTAAACTATTAAAAAAAAATACCGATATAAATAAAGTAAGACAATTCTTCTGAAACATATTTCGAAATGTGGTTGATTCTTAAAATAAAGAAAAATTTCAAAAAGCAAACGGGAAATTAATTAATTTTCAAAATATCATAAGACATTCATTAAATATTCCATAGTTATCAATAATAAAAATAATATGAATATGGGGTGCATTTTCGATGTAAAAAGTGGCGATTGGCAGAAATTTTTTTAATCCCCTCTTATTATACAGTACCCGGTGATATTATTCTGCGCACTCTAAGATTCTATGTAAAATCTTAATTATCACGTGATACTCTATACAGCGTTATTGTTTTTACGCCAGTGTTTGAACTTGTTTACGTTAGTGTATCAATTAGTTAAATTAGACAAGATATATAATATAAATTCGACGACTGGTTAAATTAAACGATATATTATATAAATATAGAATATTTATTATATACTTAGTATATTATAATAATGAGACCAAATTATAAGACGCACTGTAGTGTTTTAATAATGACATGATTTGCACGCGTTTATGGACAATACTCTTATAATGAAACACACGTGTAATGGGTTTTTATTCAGGAAATTTTTTTTATACTTTCTATTCGTATTTATTTTTAACGTATTGCATTACAATGTTAACCCATTTGTACAGGAGTGTAAACAAATGTAAACCGGTTTCAGTCACATAAGAACAATAAAGCTGTATAGTATCACTTGATAATTAAAATTTTACATAGAATCTCATAGTGCGTCTAATATTTTACAAAGGAACTGTATTTAATTTTTTTTTTAAATATCAAAACATATTTCTGAAAAAACAAATATCAGTATAAAGTTTGATAGATAAAATGAGTGAGAGTTTCATCATAGAAAGATACATAATCTCACCTGTTGTGTGTGCAAAAGAAGAAATGAGAGAAGAGATGCGTCGAAACAGTATGTGGTCCTCCTAACATTTAATCTCGGGGAGTTATAAGACTTCTCTTTTCGTGGGGAGCCAATCGGATGGGATGCGCTTCATGACGTCATTAACACATGCGTGCTTGAACAGGTAGTGGGTGGACAGAGGCTTTTATGATTTTGTTTTTCAGCATATGGACTATAAGGTAAGTGAAGAATTTACTTTTTGTTTATCACTATACCCTTATTGGTCAGATATAGTTAGTGGGAGTTCTCTGATTGGCTGCTTAACCAGGAGCTCTTCCAAGTGAGGCGGAAAAAGGAAGTGTCAGCGGGGGAGGGGATGCATAAAGTGAGGAGGCGAGGGGTGAAATCACGTTTATTAAGAATTTGCGTCAATATGTGATCCAGACGTAATCAAAATTATGCAGTATTATAAATGGAATATCTTAGTCCTTTTCATTAGTAATAGTACTTATTGTGTAATGTTACAAATCGTACTCCGAGTACAGAGGCCGACAGAGTTTTTAAAAAAAAAATCAGCCAACTGTTGAATAAAATATTTTTTTATGACTTTTCGACGAAAATTATTTTTTTCACAAAAATTTAGTGACCAGAATTTTGTTTTCTATTCATTATCTTGCTTTAAAAAAAATGGCTGTACAAAATTTTCAATTTGAATTTTGACAATTACTAAGCGACCCTCCAACACCCTGGAGTTGAAACGCTTATTTTTTTATTTTATATCTGTCGTTGAACAGCCGACCCAAATTTGGGTTTACCGCTACTTATGTTCAACTCCGTATGCTAGTCATTTTGATCCCGATCCAGAAGACAAGGGAACTCCTGGATCAAGTAGTGGGAGAAATTTGCCTTCGTAGAGGACTTTTTTGATGGAACTAACCCGCATTTGCGCTGCATGGAGAGGAAGACCACGAGAACTTCCCACGGTTACACTGACGGCAAGGGGACTTTAACCCATGATCCGTCTACCACTGTCGATGAAATACATCGCAGCGACAATTCATCGTGAGCACAACTCGTCTCAACGACAATTCCTCGTGAGTACAATTTCTAGCGGTTTCGATGAAATACATCGCAGCGACAATTCATCGTGAGCACAACTCGTCGCAACGACAATTCCTCGTAAGTACAATTTCTAGCGGTTTCGATGAAATACATCGCTGCGACAATTCATCGTGAGCGCAACTCGTCGCAACGACAATTCCTCGCGAGTACAATTTTTTTGCGGTTTCGATGAATACATCACAGGGATAATTCATCGGCCGGGATAGCCTGGTTGGTAGGGCACCGGACCCATGTCCAAGAGTTCGTGGGTTCGATCCCCGTCGATCCGATCCGATGGCTGGTCGATGGGAATTCCGCATCCGACTTGCACCGACCACTGTGCTGACGTGAAATATTCTCAGTGGTTGACGGATCATGGGGTAGAGCATAGTCTTCGAGAAACAAGGCCGTTGAGATCACCAAGGTTCATTAGTGACGTCACAAACAGTGATATATAGCTGATAAGCTATTAGCCGCCAATTTCAAATACTTGTCCGTCGCATATGTCGTTACAAACCATTCTCAAAAATACGTATAGCATTATTTTACAACTTTTAACAATGCCATACGCATGTGTAGTTCCGAAATGTAAAGGGAACTACAAAAATAGGCCTGAAGTATCAGTTTTCGAAAAGTGAGGAAATGAAACGAGAATGGATTAACTCCATTAAACGAGACACTTATCAAATAACTATTATAGTTGAGTATTTGTAATTTATCTTTTATATTTTAATATTCGTTTTTGTAGACTTTATACTAAGCTTCTTAATTACATAATGAAAGAAGTTGTATTTAAGAATTACAATGTCTTAGTTATTGTTTATTGTTAGCGAATATTAGAATGTAAAACCAGCACAGCATTGGTACTTTTCCAAAACTTTTAGACGGGAAATAAGACAAATTTTAAAAGCAACTGCCTTGTTTAAATATATTTATGTAAGCAAATATCAGATGTCACTTAAGATGTAAAATTATTATATTTAAAAAACTAATAAAAAAAAGCTTTAGTTATATTTTAAGAAAAATTAATAACAATGCTGATTGGCACTTGAAACTTATTTATTCTTAACGATAGCTTACGATCATATGAGTAAAATTTCATAAATATTCATACTTGAAAGCAAAAAAACTCCGATGCATTAAATCATATTAATAAATAAGCAATTTAATTCATTCTTAATTTAATTTTTGTACCTTATAATTTAAATGAATATTAATGAAACTCTTGTTCATGTTTCATATGGTATAAATAAATTTTGAATTTGCTACAGATTAAATGTGCGATTCTCATTTTATTCCCATTTTTATGTTTATCTTATAAGTCTGGAAGAGTTTATGTAAACAAGCTTTAAAACAATAATATATTTAATCTTATAAGAAAGATTGTTATCAATAAATTTATTTGTTAGAAGAACTTAAGATTTGGAAATATTTTACTTTTTTGTAATAATCAACAAAAAATAAAAAAGGCATATTTACTTTTGGAAATAATAATTTTACAATCTTAGGGATCGAAATATTCTGTTAAATTACTTATAGTTTATTTATTATTATTACTTCATAATTATTACTTAGCTAAATTATTTTGTCTCATTTTAATATTATATGCGTCGTTTATTTGTAAATAATTGCAGTGTTTATGTTTAGATTATTTCCACTTGGAATTTAAATGTATATCATACGATGCTGAAAGAATTCTTTAGAACCTATTACAAAAGGAAAATTTTGTGAATGCGAAAATAAAATTATAATTTCTTTAATTGTCTCTTTTCTGCCATGATATAACATATTTTTATTTGTCTCGTTTCCTTTTTAAAATGTATCATTTCTTAGTTTCAAATATATGATTAAAACTAATATTTGATTACATATTAGAAAATAATAAATTATACACTTAAATAAGGTTTATTCTTTTCATATTAAAAATAGTCATGACGAATCAAGATTCAAAATCAAAAAAAGTATTCTTATTAAATCATTTTCTATTATGAAATATACATAATATTGCTTTATGAAAAGCATCAAGCAATGCTACATCTTCATTTTATTCAGTTATACCGTAATAAATAACATTGATAAATTGTAATTAGAAGCTAAAAATTCACCACCTAAATATATTTAATTGCAATTAAATTAGCTAAGGCAAAAATATTTTACGTCGCTCAAAAGTTTGAACTATTTATTATAGATTTCTCTTAATACAAATCTGATTTCCACGTTATCTTGTGGTTTAATAACACTTCCGAGGATGACGTCACAAACCTACTGAGAGACCTTGACTCTCGATGGCTATGGTTAGAGCCCCATTGCCGGCAGGCTAACAGTGGGAGGTTTTCGTGGTTTTCCTCTCCGTGTAACGCAAATGCTGGTTAGTTCCATCAGAAATTCTTTCACGAAGACAAATTTCTCCCACTACTTGATCCAGGAGTTCACTTGTCTTCTGGATTTTGTTTAAAATGACAAGGCTACGGAGTTGAACAATAGTAGTCCTAAGCCCAAAAAATTTTGTCGTCTGTTCAACGACGGTTATAAAATAAAATAATATGTACAGCACGTCAGAAAAAAAATTAATGAACTACCATTTTAATCTAATAACGGAACTTCACGTTCTAGGAGTACTTAATAGCTCGAGGGAGGGACTTTAAATACGATAATTAATAAGTAAAGACATATTTTAAGTTGCGAAATCAGACACAGAAACGTGCTTTCTCTGATTTAACATAACTTTTCCGATGGATTCAGATGTCTGACCCCCCAAAATATGGGGGGAAGTATGGTCCCTATAGTTTGGTAAGGAGAGCGATCCAAAGTTTGTTAATTTTACGTTTTGCTTGTTTCGCTATATATCGAGAACTTTTAGTGAATTGAAAAATTTTTACTCACAATTATAAAACTCGTTTATCCAAAGATAATTCCAAGCAAAAGATAAATTTTAATAAATATTTGTTATTTTTTTTATTATTTTATTATGGTAGAAGAAATTTTGAATTGTGAAGTATATAATTTCAAAGAATGTAATTTTATATGCCAAAATACATAATTTGAGTGAAATGGGTCGAATAGTTCATGAGAAATTGAATTTTAAAAGAGTCAGATACTTAAAATTTGATTTCTCAGAAACTATTCGATTTTGTTTTTAACCATATAAAATTACATTCTTTGAAATGAGGCAAAAAATTGTATACCTTACAATTCAAAACTGTTTCGACTATTTTTCAGTAAATAAAAAAAAAAATTAACAAATATTTCTAAAAGTTATCTTTTGCATGGAATTATCTTTGGATAAATGAATTTTATAATTGTGTGCAAATTTTTTTCACTTCACTTCTTGAGCTATAGCGAAATAATAAAAAGTAAAATTAACATTACGGAGTCGAACCTTGAAACTCTCTCTCCTGACCTATAACTATTGGGACCTTATTTCCCAGATTGCGGCAACACCCAATATTTCGGAGGTTAAAAATCTGAATCCGTCGAAAAAAAAAGGTATGTTTATTCGGAGAAAGTACGTTTTTGTGTCAGATTTTTTAAATTAAAATATGTTCTTCACTTATTAATTTGACATTTGAGGTCACCCCCTCGAGCCATTAAGATTGAGTTCTAAAACATAAAAATCTGATTATTCAGGGTAGTCCGTTTTTGTTGTTGTTGCACACTGTACATTTCAAATCTAGAGAGTTTGCTACTACAATTATATACTAATACTTCCATACATTCTTCTTCGTCGGCAATACAGCCTATGACAAGCCAAGACCGTCCCAATAAGTTTTTGCCACCTTGATTATGCCATCTTACCAACATATATTATTAGAATATATATATATATATATATATATATATATATATATATATATATATATATATATATATATATATATATATATATATATATAAGTTCAAAATGAAGAATAAAACAAAGAAAAAAAAATAGACATATGAAAAAAAGGGGGTGGGAAATAATAAGTAAAAAAAATAACAAACAACATTTTATTTAAAAAAAAAAAAAAGAATTGTTAATAAAAAAACCGGAAAAAAAGCCGAAAAAAAAAGATATAATCTTTTCTTCAGCCCACACGATTATATCCGCAAAACAGAGTGCTTTCTGATATTATATCAATAAAGCCAAAGCAAAATTTATTAATACAATAGTGTGAGGAGCACTCAAAATTTTTTTTTATAAAATAACTGCATAAAAATAGATCATAAAAAGTAAAAATAACATGTAAAAACAGATCATAAAATAAAATAAAAAGAAAAAACATTAAAAAAAGGGGGGACTATAAAGCGAGTAGCAAAATCATAACAACTTACATGGACGGATATTTTTCTTGTATTTATTTATATATATATATATATATATATATATATATATATATATATATATATATATATATATATTACAGCATGGCCCCTCGTAATATTGACCCATACTATTCAAACTGGACCACGTGTAATAATTACCGGGTACCCTAATAGAGGAAACTATTATTCAGGCGCTCATTCAATCATCAACGTGGTCGGTTTTAGACTCAACGTCAATATTAAAGCTTATTGCTCGACCTCTAGGCTTTTTTTGCAAACCACCTCTTCTTCAGAGTACTAAATTATAGTTATGAGCTGCCTTGCACCCGGTAAAAATCTTTAAATGTGTTATCAAAAAATACAACTAAAACAATAAAATCAACTTAAACCGAAAGGGTATTAGTGTAAAGGAAATACTACATGGCACTGCTTAAATTGTTATGAAAACTGTAATAAACACCTGATCACATTTTCAGTTTCGTTGATTAAAAAAAAAGTATTTCAGTTTATTTTTTATAATCTGTCATTATTAACGTTTTGTAATCAGCAAAAACAGAATTATCTGAACAACG
The DNA here is from genome assembly GCF_982258835.1 of Parasteatoda tepidariorum. Taxonomy (NCBI): domain Eukaryota; kingdom Metazoa; phylum Arthropoda; class Arachnida; order Araneae; family Theridiidae; genus Parasteatoda; species Parasteatoda tepidariorum. The sequence goes on from NC_141760.1 coordinate 115,635,321, forward strand.
AAAATGAGAGTAAAATAGTAAAAATCATAATGCTATCCAAATTGAAAATAATAAAAAAAAAATACCACAAAATAATTCTAATGATCGATACTTTGCTGTACGCTTAATAAATAATTTTAAGTATTTTTAGATATACAGGAGAATTTTACGATGATGCGTCGAACTTGGATGAGGGAAACATGCATTAATTTTTGTATTGGAATGGGGGAAGGGGGAACTTGTTAAGGCATGAACGCAAAAACAAGCAAACAAATTAAAAAGACACGGGAGTTAACTTACATAATCAACGTACTTCTTTCCAGCTAAGCTGTGTTCGCAACTAATGTTCAACTCACTAGTAATGTATATGTACTTAGTAGCGTCATAGAAGAATGAATGACTGAATCACAATGACTGAATTTCGCTCATGGTATCACCAAACAGCATTGCCGGCCAATCACTGCAATACTGTATTGCTGCTAAGAAACCAAGAAACCCTTTGTTTGTGACATTTTTCAGCTACGCATTTGTGCTACATGGAGATGAAAGCCACGAAAACCTTCCACGGTGAGCCTCATGGAAAGGGGACTCTAACTTATGATCTGGCTACCACTGAGGATATTTTACGTCAGCACTATGGTTGGCGGATGCGGAGTTTGAACCCGGTTCACCTCATTGGAAGGCGAACGCTTTATCCTCTGAGCCATCAAAGATAAATCCAAATTTATACAGTTATAACTCTTAATCATAAGTTAAATAACCCTCATTGTAAAGATATTAAAACTATTAATTTTCAATGGGTACCACAGCAATCCCCATTTTTATCCGAAATGAAAATTGAATGAAAATCAAAATAATAATAATCATGTAAAAAGAGAATGATAAGTAAGCAGGATGAATAATTCGTTACATGCATGATTTAAATCAATCGACTATTTAAATCATGATTAAAATCGCAATTTTAATCACTTTTTTTCTGAATCATTGATTTAAATCAGCTATGATTTTTTCTAGTTGATTTTTTAAAAAATAAATCTTAATTTAAAATTAGTTGCTTAATTTTTTAAATATATTCATTAGGGTGATTCTTTCTGAGGTCTGATTTGATGATAATGAAGATTTTGTCCAAAGAAATAATAAAAAGAAAAGGTATGTAAATCATGATATTTTAAAATAGACTAATAAATAAAATTAGAGACTGCAATGGCTTGAAATTGTTAAATTACCCCCATCCCCCCTTTTACCCATTACCTCTGTGTAAAATAATTTGCTGTGAAGAAAAATATTTACCTATTTAACGTTCAATATAAGTGCTCATATGATATATCGATAAGTGTCAGTGCTATATCATAATTTTCAGTTATTTCTTTGTAATAATAATTTATGAAACATTTTAGTTGTAAAATTACTTATTCTAATGTAAATGTATATGATAAAATTATGAATAGTTTTATTAATACATTTTATCACATAACTTGACATTTAAAGTATTAAAAAATCTCATTGAAATGAAAAAAAAATCCGATTTACATAAAATAAATTTCTTGAATCATGTAGGTGAATTTCATTCCAAGAAGAAATCGGATCTCTCGAACAGTTAAAATAAATGAACTTTATTTACACAAAAACGCAATAAAATCATGTCTGACATTAATTGAAATGGCATTTAATAACTTTTCCGTCGATGTTTCAAAATGAATATTTTTAAAATCATCCAAAATGGAGTGATTTTAATTAGTTTTTGTTTACTGGTGAACTGTCCTTTCGTTGTTCCATGATTTTTGTTTATCAAAGTTTTTAATTAAAAATTTGAACAGAATAGACCTTTTTACAGTGTCCAAAGTGCGGTACTTAGGACAAACCTAAATGTAATTAGTAAATCATAATTAAAATGTATAAGCAATTTAACGTGATAAGATGATGTCAATTAAGTTATACGTAGAACAGAAGAAAAGAAACATCTTAATAACTTTCGATCTATTAATTAGGTTGTCACCTACTATCTTAATGGTTTGAAGGCCAAACATTCAACAGGCTATTAAATGAGTGCATACCAGTATTGGGCAAAAATATAATCGATTACATTTTTCGATCACAGTAATCAATTACTTGTAATCATGATTACGAGATAACATAATTTTGATTACAACTGTAATCGTGATTACAACAAACAATTACAGTAAACAATTACTGGTAATCGTGATTACAACTTTGATTACAGTTGTACTTGTGATTACAATAGTCGATTATAGTAATCATTTACTTGTAATCGTGATTACAACTTTCAAAAATTCTGATTTCAGTTGTAATCGTGATTACAATAATTGATTACAGTAATCAATTACTTGTAATCTTGATTACAGCTGAAATTAAAATTTTGATTACAAATAAAAGTGTCAAAATCAAATGATTACAAAGTTTACAACTGTAATCATGATTCCAAGTAATTGCGATGACAAGTAATCACAACAGAAACGATTACGGGTAATTATGATTATAAGTAATCAAAATATATGACTACATGTAATCATATATTTAGATTACTCGTAATCACGATTACAAGTAATTGGTTATGTAATCAGGATTACAGTTGTAATCAAAATTATGAATGTCTTTAATCATGATTGCAAGTAATTGATTACTGTACCTGAAAAATGTAATCGATTAAATTTTTGCTCTACTCTGATGTAATCAAAAATTATGATTTGTAATGGTTACTTGTAATCGTGATTAAAACGAACGTGAAAAAAAAAGTTAAATTTTTTTTCTCCTGTCAACTAAATTTTAGACTCATCCCCAAGGTCATGATGTAGATGAAATAGCTTTTTAAAAAAATATCCTTAAAAAAACCCTCTGAAAACATTAAAAATGACCTTAAAATTATAAAAAGGGAGAACAGAATAAATAAATAAAAAAGTACATACACTACAAAATGCGATCACAGGTTACCCATTAGCAAAATGGTTGTTTTCTAATTTGTTTGGAAGAGAAACTTTATTGTGTTTTCACCTTGGACATCTTTAACTGTTAATCTTGAACTGCTCGGTACACAATTTCGCAGACAAATTTAAATGCAGATCAGACACATTCTGTGTAAAATCTTTGAATGACTGAATAGACAATAAGCATCCAATTGAGATCAATATTCACATTTTCGGATGAGTACAATGGTGTTTGATGGAGATTGTAAGCTGCATCATACACCCGTTTCGGATTCACAAGTTCATACATGAAATATGAGTTGAAAGCTAGGCGTTTTTTTTTCAATTTTACATGAATACTGATAGAATCATTTATATTGCGTGGAACACAGTCAACGGTCTTGTTCTGATTGGGTACGTTGACAATGGATCCTTTTATCCCTAACTGGTGATCAACACCCAGTTCTCGTATTTGCATGAAAGGGGTTCGGAGAGTCACCATTCGCCACTTTGGTACTTTTGTGAGGGACGGGCTTCAAGCTTGCATTCGCGAACGGAATCCTTTCCTTTTTCCGTTTGTGTGCAGCGCTTAAGGTATTCCCGTCTTCGCTCTTTGACTTTTTCCAGCCTCGGGTAAGTTTAGGCCTTGGCATCGTTATTTTCTTGCTTCAACTCTAACTTTTGGGACTGCGTCCATCAGTTTTGACCCTCTTTATGTGTCATATTCACCTGAATTAGTATTGGAAAGGATCCAGTTTGAACTGCAGGTTAGAATTTCTAATTCTTAATTGAAACAATAAAAACAAAAATATCGTTTAAATGATGAAATTCTCTTTTATTAACAACTCAAGAAGTATTTATGGGATCTCTCTGGTTCCCTATCTCAAAAATAAACTCACCCACTTTATGCATAACAAAACTAAAAGTGAAAAAAAGAATTCCAAAAAAAAAAAAAAAAAAAAAAATAGTGCGTGGAGTCTCTCCGCGCGGAAGAAGTTAAACTTCGCAACCTGCGACGTTAATTGTAGAAGAATCAGCAGTCGTAGAAGGATCACTAGTTCTATTCAACGACTCTTTTTCCTGCTCGCTTTCGTGCTCTGTAATCACGGTCATATCGTGCATTTTTCCCTCGTGGACCTCTTGAACTGGTGGAAGTGCTTGTGGTTGCCTCATCGTCTCACCGTGGAAAATGTATTTGTATTAATAATGTATGTGAATGCGTCATAATGTAATTTCAAAGGAGAAAACCTAACAATCAATTGATATTCACAAGAGACGTACCTTGACGTAACCTTAAATCCGTCGCATTGTCCGTGGGATTGTTTTCACTCATTTTTTACAATTGTTATCCACTTATTTTGAAAATGAAAAATTCTACCCTATTAAATTCAAAACAAACTAAAAAAATATTTATGGAAAAACAATACTTTTATGCTAGTGAGAACCAAAACAATAGGGAAATGAATGAGGGAAAACTGGATCCTACCTCGTGATTTACCGGCCAATAAAAATGTAGCGTTAAACGTTTAACGCAATCTTGTTGGAAGTCGCATAAGAACTATAACTGCAATGATCTAATTGCAGCGTTCGCCATAGCAACGCCTGTGCACCGTTTACTGTTACTCTTGATTATTGCAGTTGAAAAGTGAGGACGCCATGAAATCCAAACAAAGATTCATTTTGTCAATGGGTAAAAAATTTATTTATATCCATTTCATGTTAGCCTTTTTTTTTTAAATAAAACAAATGTAAACTGTAACTTGCATTTATGAATTAATAAAAATTAAGATCATATTTAATATACAGGTGTAGTTGAGAAATAGAATAAAAAAGGCCGATAAAACGGAATCAATCCATCTCTTAATTTCATTCTTTTGGAAGATCAGAATTTCACTGTCATAACAAATGATTTTTAATATTGAAAGATTGTCCAAAAGCACATTCTTGAAAAACTCTGTTCAACATCGACGCTTTGTAATTGGAAGAATATATGAAATAAACAACATTCAATGTCAACATTTTACACACATTTTTGAAAAAGCATTTATAATCAAAATGCACTTAAAATGAAAAATATTATTCAGAATTCAATTTTTTTAAAATTCATCTGATCGTACATAAGAAGCTTCACTACTTATTCGCAAACTAAACATTTAAATCAACAACATTTAAACTTCATCTAAATGAACAAAAGAATTATTATCGGTTATTATTTAAGTACAGAAATATAAATTGTCAACTGGGAACAATTCAATTTTAACAAAATAGAATGAAATATGAGAGGGATAATGATGTACTTTTTTTCACGTTTTCTAATAAACATTCTTTTCGATTAAGTTCATCTTAAACCATTGATGGATTCAATACAAACAGCTAATTTGCCATTTTGAGGAAGTTGTCGTCTGCCTTTATAAATTAAAATAGAAATAATTATTTTGCTCGTCAAAATTTTAAAAAAAGGCAAAAACATTTTCATTTTCTTGTTGCTCGAATCGATTGATTAAAATCGCATTACATTAGCCTACCGTGAAGAAGTCAAGTTCCTGGTAATTTTCCCCCGTAGATTAAAAAAACAAAACAAATTTCCTGTTTCGGGAAAAGAAGGGAATGGGATTCCATTTTACGCCCTCATTTAAAATTCTTTATTTTTTCTTCTGTTTTCTTTTTATATACATTTTTCTTTGTGTGTAATTTCTTCTTTATAGAACAGTTTATTTAGTTGTTCCTTGAAAAAGTGAGGCGAATATTTATTGTCGCCAAGTAGACTCGATATTTCGGATAATGAAATCAATCACAATAATATAAAACTTTCTCATTTGTCTTACTTTAACTGATCACGTCTAAAATTCCAGATTCCATTCAACTTTTCTTCAGAGGGTAATCATTAATTTAAAAATAATCTAGTTATTTTTAAAACACGGTGTATTGCGTTTAAAATTAAAAAAAAAAAAAAAACTAATTCAGCAAGCACAAGCTAAACGTGGACATTTTAAATAATAAATTCCATCATTTTGAGACATTTCATGCAAAAACTTATAAATAAAACTGCGGTTAGGACTGTCACACTAAATTGGTTACATTTCATTTTATTTTACAACCGTCGTTGAACAGCCGATCTAATTTTGAGTTTTCGACTACTAATGTTCAACCTCGTAGCTTTGTAATTTTGAACCCAATGCAGAAGACAAGAAACTTCTGGATCAGTGCCCCCAGAGGTATGATTTGTTATGGGAACATGGAGGACTTTGTGACTCGACAGAGTTGAACGTGCGTCACTTACCATTTACTACACGGAGGGACTTCGGCAGGCTGGGAGCGAACCCTCAACCTCTTGGACATGAGTTCATTGCCCTACCAACCAGGCTATCCGGCTCATCACGTTTTATATTTTACAACTGTCGTTGAGCAGCCGACCCAATTTTTAGATTTGCGACTACTAATGTTCAACTTCATTAGCCAATTTTGAACCCAATCCAGAAGACAGACGAACTCCTGGATAACGTATCGGAGGACTTTTTGATGTAACTAACCCGCATTTGCGTTGCATGGAGAGGAAGACCATGAGAACCTCCCACGGTTAGCTTGACGGCAAAGGGATTCTAACCCATGAACCGTCTACCACTGAGGATATTTCAAGTCAGCACTGTGGTCGTAATTCGTATCATCGGTGGGATTCGAACCCGGTTCACCTCATTGGAAGGCGAACGCTCTATCCCCTGAGTCAACGAGGCTGTTTTTTTCTCTTTAAATGGAGAACAATTTTTTCGTGAGCAGAATAACAATAAGTGAGAATTTGTTCATTTTAAAATATCAAACGATGGATCCAAAAAGCTGGTGAAAATGGATTCCTTCATTTTCATGTTCTTCATAAAAGCAAACAATATAAGTATAAAATCAGAAAAAGGAAGAGAATTATTCTCGTAAGAAATGTTTAATATGTCTATTTAATGTAAATCAGTTAAGATAAAAAAATTATTATTTTGAGTAAGTGTTCATCAAAATTTTTATAATTCGTCATTCTTGTTTTGACTTCGTGTTGTTTATCAATAGAATATAGATTACGAAAGAAACCAAATACTCATTTAATAATTGAGTTAGTTCTACCATATCGTCGCAATATACATATTTGCAAAAGAAATCCTTTTTCATAAAAAAATGGTATACATGTTTGCTTATTATTAATGTCAAAAAATAACATATTATAAAGAAGTTAATGAACTTCTAGCGTGTAATTTTTGATCCAATTCCTTTACAATTTTTTAACAGCTTTCCTGACTATCCCGAGTTTACTCGGGTATATATGTATTACGCAAATATTTATCATTCCGAGAAAACTCGGGCTCAGTACATTTTGTTTTTATCGGGTTTTTACTTCTGGTTGGAAGCAAAACACATAATCGGCTGTTATTGGAAGTTTTATTTGGGAGTTTTGATGTTGGACTGCACACGTGTTTTGTGCGATTGGTTGCTGAATTTACATAGCAATAAGCGTAAAAAAAAAATGGCTTCACTGACGTTTGAAAGGTATCACTTTGTGTTGTTTTAAGAACTATCATACAAAGACTAATATTTAACTTTTTTCATTTGATATAACTCGGGATAGTAAACTGTTGTTAAATTCAAGGTTTCTTACACATAAAAAAAAAAATTCAACTTAGAGCTTGTGCATTATGTTTTGTTTTAGTTCCTTCTATTTATTAATAAAAAAAAATATGTTGATTTTTTGTATTTTTTTTCCCCAAAATAATTGTTAAGGGAAGTGGTTAATAGGAAAAACTGGATTCTTGGTCAATCTCTCCTATCAGAGTTGCCGATCGGGAAAAAAGAATCTAAATGTGTGTTTCTTTATTGCCCCAAAAAGTGAATTACAAAATGCAAATTAACTATCTCCTATGAATATGAATTTGGTACTAAAAATGTTACGTAAGTTTTATAACCGTTTCATCGGCCTTTTTTGAAGTGATACTTCTTATGCGACTTCCAACATGGTTGCGTTAAACGTCTTACGCTACATTTTTATTGGCCGGGAAATCACGTGGTGGGATCCAGTTTTCCCTCATTCATATCCATATTGTTTTGGTTCTCACTAGCATAAAAGTATTGTTTTTCTATAAATATTTTTTTAGTTTTACTTGATACACATATAATTTAATAGGGTAGTATTTTTTTTTTCAAATTTAGTGGAAAACAATTGTAAAAAATAAGTGAAAACAATCCCACGGACAATGCGACGGATTTAAGGTTATGTCAAGGTAGGTCTCTTGTGAATATCAATTGATTGTTAGGTTTTCTCTTTTCTAATTGCTATTTATATTTCACCAAATGCAGCCATGAGGGATATTCAATTATTTATTGCAAAATCTTTATTGCCACTATCCACTGCAGGTTCACAAGCTCTGGCAGACGTTACTGGTGAAAAAATTGATTATTGTGAGCGGCCTGTGATCCTTGCAAGAGATTTTAATGCGAATTTCTCGTTACCTGAAGCTGAAACTTTATTAGCCTTCCTTAAAGACAAATTTGGATTGGAAATGATAAATGGTAGAGGAATGATCCAACAACTAAAGGGGGAACTACTGCTAGAAATATTGTAAGAAATTGCAAGAAATATTGAAAAAATAGAACTCAAACATATCGTGTCTTACTTTAGTTATCATAATTCCATTGTAAATGTTATGGATTTGGATATTTCTCCACTCGAAAATGATAGTTAAAAGATGCGATCAATTGTGAATGGTAAGCATTGTTAATAAAGTTTGTCTTAAAGAAACAATATGATTTCACTAAAAATCAATTTCTACCCCTTCCTATTTTCATTTCCACATTACGAAGTTTCACTTCTTACGCGCGGAGGGACTCCACGCACTATTTTTTTTTTTTTTTTTTTTTTTTTTGTTGACGATTGTGTAAGAAGTGGGATCTTCTAAATACGCAAAAAAAAAAAAGGTTACCAGAAAAAAAAATCTTCTTGGAAAAAGTGCGTTTAAATGAAATTATTTGTTCTCCTACGTTTAAAAATGATTTTACATCACAAAATCCCCAGCTTTTAAATCTGTAATTTCATTTTAGGGATAATACTTGTACTCACATAATTTAAAGATTAACCATTTACCGAAAGTAATGAAAGGATTAACGTTAAAATTTCTATCCGTTGATTGTTACAGTCGGATCTCTATTTAACGAAGTCGCTAAATCCTAATAATAAGTTCGTTATATACAAAATTAGTCAAATAGAAAATCACTTTTTGAAATATTTGAACTACACAAAGCAGGTTTTAAATTCATTAACACTAGACAGAATTAAAATAACAATGGATACACTTTTATCTTGTAGACTAGTGTCTACTATTTATTTAATATGTCTTAACCATAAAAGACATCGGCATCGAAAGCAAGAACAGAGCAAAACATTATCCAGTACATGCTACAGACATTTTCAACTAAAAAGAAGATTAAATTTATGCGTAAAATTATAGCTGCATTTATTGTAAAAGTCATTTTAAACATACATTACCACGTGCGTTCTTAAGTTTAATGACTACTGATAAAATCCGTTCATTTGAACTGAATTTTTCGCTTGAAATGCAAGCAAAGAGGGAAAATGATTATACTGCTTTTTCTAAAAGTGAAGTGGCTACGAAAAACAATTCAAGGTCATCTCATCCATAAAATGAGTTAACAAATTTAAAATGTTTTGAAATAAATTGGGAAATAGAAAAGTTCATCAAATAGAAAATTCCCTCCGCAATTTGGAAGTTATTTTACGAAGAAATTTCCGAAAAGTTCCTCGAAAAAAATCGAGGTAAAATTGAAGTTCGTTAAATAGAAGTCCGACAGCATTTATCAACTTATTGAAAATAAGTATTTATGTAATAATTATTTTAAACTGTATGATTCCGTGCTGATTGCATGAACTTGATTTCTTTGCTGACTCAAAAATAAATAAATAATACAGTCAAACCCCGCTATAGTGAACCTTCAAGGGACCGAAATTTCGGTTCACTATAACCGGGAGTTTACTCCCGGTTATAGTGAACCCGGTTTATCCCGGTTATATGTTCACTAAAGCGAGGTTTGACCATATAATGTTTATTTAAGCGCACAGAAACGTTGATTCAGATTTCTTTTTTAACTTTAATGGATGTTTGGGAATCACTTGAACTCGATAATCAGTAGAATAACTGATTTCTGTATTTGAGAACAACTTCAGAAAAATGTTTTTAACGGATGACCCGTAAATGGAAAAAGATAGAGTGATGGATTTCCATAAACTCTATGAATACACTCAGTTTCGAAAATATTTTCAAATACTGAGAAATTCCATAAGATTTCGAAATCGTCATTCGCTTAGGATGCAGTCGCATATTAAATGAGATTCAAAAGAATGATCGCGCTTAAGACATCGCGTCAAAGATTCATAAAACTTCTATTCAAATTCACTGCTAAAGTTTCGGTAGAATATTTTGGATATGTCGTGTTGCTCCATCAAGGAAGGCACTGATGGAAAGTCTATTCGGATTTCTATTTTATTTGTTTGTCCACTTTCAGACAAAAAAGGACTCTTATTTCGGTTTTATCCTGGATAAAGTTTACTTTCTTACCCATGCCTTAGTATGGTTGAAAGCATGGATAGAAGTTCATATACATCACTTGCTTTCATTCAGAGGCCCTTCTGAGAATGATGCATCAAGGTTAGTCGTACCTCTTTAGAGTCCCCTCCGCTGGCTCGAAGTAACTAAAAATATTATAAAGCAGACGATAAAAAAGGAAATAAAGGAGACTCACCACATCAATGCGGGATCCCCTTTTAAGTAAATTCACAATTCAGAAATTCAAAAAATACAGTCCCTTGCCATATTATTAGGCGCACTATAAGATTCTATGTAAAATTATAATTATATCAGGCGATGCTATTCAGCTGTATTGTTTTTACACGGATGAAACCGGTTTGCACTTGCTTACGCTCCTGTATCAATGGGTTAATATTGTAATGTAATATGTTAAAAATAAATACAAATAGGACGCATCGTCTCATTTAATCAATGCGATACACTAACGTAAACAAGTGCAAACCGCGTAAAAACAATAAAGCTGTATACAGTATCACGTGATAATTAAGATTTAACATAGAATCTTATAATAATTTTGCAAGGGAGTGTAAATGCTTGATCAGAATAGAGCTCACAAAGTATGTTGTGAAGAGTCTCCTCCTGAAGATGACAACCACGACAATGAGAATCAATACCCATTATGCGTATAGGTGTCTCCATGAGGGTGACTAATGATCTTCCTCAAACTGTTCCTTTTTGACCCTCAGTCAGTTCTTTAGCTTGTCTCTGACCATACGAGTTCATGAAAAGTGAACAATGGTAGTTTGAATCTAATCGATAGAGAGTTGGTTGTTCTGCCGAGACTGTTTATTCTCAGAATTCATTTCACTGTGGCTAGGGGATGGAACTTATTATTGTGTTCTACTCGTTAAATAGAAATTCCATAAAACCTATTGAGAGAGTAATGAAAACAGAGTAATAAACAAACATTGAACTCGGCCTTATATTTTGCACAGAGAAAAATAATCGGACTAAGACATTTTTTTAATGGAAAACTCTTTAAACTTGCCGAAATGAATATCCTTTACTCTTTTAAACTTTTATTTAAAAATTATTAATATTTTGGAGATAAACTTTCCTAAGAATTAAGGGGAGAGTCCTAAGAATTTAGATCTGTTTTTCTTATGCTTCTTTCGACTTCATCTTCAGACAGAACTTTATTAAATAGTTCAGTAAATTTTTATTACTTCGCTGTTGTTTAAATTGTGTTCTACTTGGTTTGTGTGTTTAAAAATTGTTATGACGAGGATAAAAGGTTTGAAACAATAGTTAAAGTTTATTTATCATTTAATGATGCTTCATTGAACTATTTGTGGTGATGGTTCTTTTTCATAACTATCTACACTGTTAGAATTTTGATTCTAATAATTATGGTAAAATAATCGGCAGCAGTCTCTCCATCCTATTCACCGTCAAGTTTAAAGTAAAGAATATTTTTCACCCTTACGATTTTGAAACCGTTTACGACTGGAGTGGTCATAAAACCGCGAATACAACACTATACGGATTTTTCAACCATTTACAACTAACATGGTTTCAAAACCGTGAAAAGAGAAATTTAACTGGACATAGGAGATATGGGAATTGGAGAGTGCAGGACACTGGAAATTCTTCATGTGTGTTAAAGGGAATGGAGGGGTCAACGCTGGTACTCGAACCCCCGTTCTGCCGGTCATGAGATTGTCTCTCTCGGCTATAATATGTACGTAGTTGCAAGAAAATAAGTTGTATTATTAGGTGGGCTTAGTGGGTGCTATAAAATTATTGTTATTGAACCGTTTCGGGTTAAAAAAATAGTTTTTAAACGATTTTTCTCACTCTTAATAGTTGTCAGGACGTTTTGTTTTATCCCGTTTTTACTCGACCGGAGGCAAAATAAATAATAATAATCATAATTTGCTGTGATTGAAAGTTTGCCAAGTTATGCTGTTGGAGCAAGCGTATTTTGTGTGATGGTATATACGATGGTTGCTAAATTTACATAGAAATAAAAAGATAGTTAAAAAAAATGGCGGATTTGAAAACTTTGTGTTGTTCCTTGTTTTAAAAACTCTCCTATAAGGACTCATATTAATTTGTGGATAGTCCCAGAGAGAAAACATTCATTATAACGGTAATTAATATTTATTAATGATCTAATTATTTGCTGAGCATATACATAAGTATTTGCCCCCCCCCCATTAATTTAATATTTTAATGAAGGCATTTTAATTGAATTTAGAGTCTGATATTTAACGATTTATTCCATGTTTGTAAAATAAAACGAAAACGTTGCCTCACTTTTCGAACGGTTTTTGATCACTACCTACATGTGTGTGTGTGTGTGTGACAGGAACGAGAGAAGGAAAAGAAGAAATAAAATCTGAATTCGTCGCATGGTTTCCAATTAAATTGAATTTTCTGCAACGATATTTATGATTTGAAAAGATTAGGATAGGGAAAATTCTACAGAGCGATAAATAAAGTATTGGAATGTATAACCTTTCTTATTGAAATGTTCCCGTTTTGTCGAAAATAAAAATTTCTTCTCACAATTGTATATCTTGTCAAAATCAAGATAGAAACAGCAAATATAAAGAATTCTTTTTAATCAAGCACTTTTTTTTTTCTTCATTGTAATTCTCCAATCAAATGAAGGCGATGGCAACGTTTTTGGGGATGGTTTGTGTTTCGCTTTTCCCCACTCTCCCCCTCCTTCATTTATCTCATTTTTAAACAGAAAGAGGGGGGAGGGAGAGAAAAAGTGATTCTATTCGGATATTTACGCTTCAGAGCATTTAATGAGAAAAAAACATTTTTTCTTTTTATCTATTCCATCATTTTTTTTTCTTTTAAGGGTAAAAGTTTATTCAACAAAAGCTTGTACAAGATTGAAAATTCTTCTAGTCATTTTTTTTTTTTTTTTGCGATAGGGGAAAAAAATGTATTCCGTTGCACGCTGTTTTATTAGGACGTTTGAAAACTTCGGAATAATAGTTTCTTTAAAAAAACGGTACTGAGATCATATTACCATAGTAAAATTAAGTTAATATCCGCTGTCAAACGTGATGGATATTTACTCTATTCTACTACTACGCTGTCAAAACATTTTAAACAGGATATTTCATAATAAAAAAATACCTGACTGTTGTCATTAGATTTATTTGTTGTCATTTTTTAAAATTAATTTCGTATTCTCATATATCAATATTTAATAACATGTTGTCAAATGATTTTTTTCGTTTTTTTCTCGTATTTTTTATTTATATTTTTGAAAAAAATGCGTTCATATAGAAAAATAGGCTAATTACGTTAGAGGAAAGAAAAAAAAAAACTAATGCGGACAAAAGAAATGAAAATGGAATAGCTTGCGTTGTCACCATGGTGACGCGACAGAAAGTAATTTTCCAGTTGTTATTCGATTCAATATCTTTTGCAGACACGTAAGAGGGCACTCATTAGCGTTTAAAAATTACCAATTTGTAGTGCGATAACAAAGCAATACCTCTGGAGGTTAATGATCTGGGAGTTCTCTTGTCTTTTTGGTTTGAGTTCAAATTGGCTAGGCTAAGAAGTTGGGCACTGGTAGCTGTAAATTCAAATATGGGTCGGCTGTTCAACGACTGTTATATTACATAAAATTTGTAGTGTAAGAAATGCCACAAATGTAATGATTATAATAATAATGACTGGCAGTCAAAATTTTCAATGTGCTTTTGTTAAATGTTTTTTTTTTTCTTCTTTTTTTACGATTTCGCATGATATTTATTAAAGGAATGAAGAAAATTTGATATTTTGTGTTTTCTATTTTAATCAATATGTACCACCTGGAGCTATATATATGTCACTTGCTCGCTTCGCTCACCGGTCCTCACTATTACTTCTCACTCATTTCAGTTTCTATACGATAAACAGATAAAAAGTATTATTCTATTTTTAATAATGTATCATTAATAATATGCTTATTTAAATCAAATTCTGGTATAATGATTAATGGTATGAGCTAATTAATAACAAAGTATTTACACTTATTTTATATTATATTTTTGTACTACTCGAGTAGCAATGGATGTATAAGTCGAGGATGGCGGATTGCGCTAATGGTTTTCTAAAGCCTAGTGGACTGCGCTGATAACATCCCCCCCCCCTTGAGAATGATTAGTGTAATACAGGGCTCAAAGCAAGTAGTTATCTCTTCAATCATGCAATAGAACATTTTCCGATAAAATCGTGGCCTCACCAAAAAATTCTGTTGTTGTTGTTTATTTTGAGGTGACAAGAAGCTTCAAAATCTAGAAAATTGGTCTATATATATATATATATATATATATATATATATATATATATATATATATATATATATATATATATATATATATATATATATATATATATATATATATATATATATAAATATATATATATATATATATATATATATATATATATATATATATATATATATATATATATATATGTGTGTGTGTGTGTGTGTTAAAAAGGTTGAGAAAACATGGAAATGAAAAACAGTAAAGATTTATGAAAAAGGAAGAAAAAATTAATTAAAAATAATAATTTTAAAAAATTTTATAGCCGAAAACAAAATAATAAGAAGCTACAATATCGTCATCAGCTCACACAATTACATCCTCAAAAAGAGTGCTTTCTGTATTCATGTAGCCAGAGTTATATATATCAATACAATAGTGTAAGGAGCACCAAAAATATTGAAACAAAAAAAGAATTAGTTAAGCGAAAAATGCAAAATAAAACAAAAAAAATGCAAATTGAAACAATCAAGCAGAAATAAAAAATAAGAAAATACAGAATAAAACACAAAATGTATTATAAAATTTCAAAAAGTCAGATATTTAGAATTCAATTTCTCAGGATTCGATCGATTTTGCTCAATTATTAAAAAAAATAACAATAAATATTTAATAAAAATTATTTTTTGCGTGGAATTACCTTTGGATAAACGAATTTTATAATTGCGTAAAAAATATTTCTATTCGCTTAAAAAGTTCTCAAGATATAGCGAAATACGTAAAAAGTAAAATTAACATTGAGGGGTTCAAAGTTTGGAGTATTCTTCTGACCAAACTATGGAGATCGTATTTCCCAGATAGTGGTTACCCTCTCTATTTTTCGGGGGGGGGGGGGGGCGAGAAGAAAAAGGTATTCAAAGTAAGTACGTCTTTGTGTCTGAATTTTAAACTTAAAATATCGTCTGCACTTACTAATTAGTAAATGTGAGATAGTGTTCTCGAACCATTAAGATTGAGTCCTAGAACGTGAAAATCCGATCATTAGATCAAAACTAATAAAGGATGGTCCTTTTTCTTACTCTCTCACTGTACATGCATTTCGTGTTAAATAAACAGATCCATTTGCTTACATAATTCCATTCTAGAAATTAACTGAATCCTGGAGATAAGCGTTTGTCAAGAGAATTGGACTGTCAATTAGAGATAGTGTTCATGAGATAGTAAATTAACCCACGTGATAAGATTTCGCTTTTCACACTTCATTTGGTGAATATTCATGTGGATTAATTTTCTCGGTGCCTTATTGAATTGCATGTTATAATAAAAATGTACCCGAAGCAAAGTAAGAATTTAATCAACATGTAGAAATTAAGATTTTAAGATTTAATCTTATAGTGCGAGTAATCATTTGGCCAGGAACTGTAAATTTTAGCGTTACTGAATAACAAAAATTTAAATGGGGTAACTTGTGTGTAAAGAAACAGATTTTTAAAGTGTAAATTTCATTGTTTTAACAGGCGAATAAATATCTAAACAGGCGAGAAAAGAAAAAGCCTCGGAGTCCATTAAAAGTCAACTCTTTTTCTGCATTCATTGAAAATAAAAACTTTATTTTAGAAGCAGCTTTTGATGTTATTTCTAGGCATTCAATAAAAAAGTATCACGCTCTTCAATTACACTCAAACTTATCTGTAAAACATTTTCCCGATAAAAATATTATTATCTAACTCTTTTATTATAGATTTTACCTTCAGTCGAAAAAGTTTAAATTGTTTAAATGGATTATTTCGCTAGAAGTATATTCCCAGAAAGGATCCACATCCCCAAGTGAATATTCTCTGAAAAGAACACACGTATTCAGATTTTTCTGATCGATATAGACAAATCCAAGAACGCCTGTCTTATCCGAAGAAAGCTAATAATAATAATAAAAAAGAAGAGCGAACGAGAGAATCTTATCTGCTCCCTATTGATTTGCATAATAATAGAAGTCGGAATATTAAATATAAGATGACGTTACCCAGGAGCGTCCCCATTGAATTTGTTAAGCCTCTTCAAAATAAGAGACACCGTTTTGGAATATCGTCTGATAACAAACCATAAGTTTCGAATTAGTTTACTCGTTTGGCAACAATGCTTGTAGATAACAGCAGACGAAAATGTGGCCCTCGCTCAATATATGACCCGAAAAAGATCGATACTAAGCCCATGAAAGCATGCAACCTTACGGTAACCTTGTGGAGGAATTTTATTTTTATTCTCACGAAAATGTTTGTATTAAAAACCTTTTTTCTTCTTCAATAAAGCAAAAATATTGCTGTTTCAAACCTTTCACTCTAAAAGGATTAAAAATCATTTTTTAAGAAGTATTGTCAGTTTGTACTATAATGATGTCTTAGCTAACGTCACACTAGTGATAGGATCAAATGGCACTGTCCATTGAAATTTCATGACAAGGTGGATTTTTAGCTCAGCGTACAAGACTTCGAGAAAAGAAACCTTATAATGACCTAGATTTAAGATTATTTTCACCTTGAGACTAGCTTTATAAAAAGAATTTTTTCACGCTTGAAATCCCTAAGTCAACCTGGATTTAAGGTTTTTAAATAAAATATTGTTTACCAAGGTTTTGGATGAGGGTAATGTGTGTAGAATAGAGCAAAAGGTCACAGATCTCGTTTTTAAGGTTAGAAGGTTTACACGTAAACCGCATTACAAACCTTTTAGGTTTTTATCATAAAGGGTTTTGCTTAGTTAAAATAAACCTTATTTGTGGTATCTGGGAAGAGTTCTTGTCAGACATTATTTAGGCTTATTAAGACTTTTACATTCTCAAAGATGTTTTAGAATGTTAGAGTCAAAAATAAAAACTTACATACATTACCTTATCTGGGCGATTAAATTAGAAGAAATTATTTTAATCTATTTAACTTTAAAACCAAAGGTAAACTTTAAATCTTATAACTAGAGCCCGGATTTTGATGACCTAAAAAATCTCAACTAATGCCCTTAAAAAGTGAAAAAAATGCCCTTAAAAAGAGCCAAAAATGCTCTTAAAAATGCAAAAATTGAGCAAAAAATGCCTGAAATAAAGTAAAAATATTGAATTAAAAAAATATTTTGGTCTTTAAAATTATTATGAGTCATTTAAAAAATATAAAGCGATGGAATACTTGTTCTACGTTCATTAAAGTTTGAAAAATATGTTTTATATCCTAAAATAACAAAAAAAAGGAAAATATATTGACACCAAAATATTTTTATTTTGTATAGAAGCTTTAATGGATATAACAACTTCCATCTCATAATATTACTAAACATCAGAATTACATTGGATTATTAAATGTTTTTTGATAATTTGAAATGTAAACGAGCGTCTCTTGTCTGAAAGTAAATTTTCATTCCTGCAGAAGCTTCTTTCAACGTCTACTGATGTTATAGGTGCGTACTTGAAAAAGACGGTCTCTCTTACTTACAATTCTTCTTCAATTTGAAAAGATTTTGCTTCACCTGTTAATATTCTATAGATTTTCTTCATTGTTTGGAAGCCAGTGTAATAATGAAAATTAATAAAAAAAATAGTAAAAATTGGAAAAAATTAACAAAAAACTTAAAAAAATGCATTAAAATGCAAAATACGCCCCAAAATTTGAAGAAAAATGCCCGATAAATCTAAAAAAATGCTCTTAATAGACAAAAAATGTCCAAAAATGCAAAAAAATGCAAATGTCATCAAAATCCGGGCCTTACTTATAACACTTATGCGCGATAACACTATATGTTACGGTAAAAGTAATAAACTGCTGATTTTATGTAATAACCGGTAATTATGTATAATCACCATTAAATTTGGTGAATATGATAAATTTTTGAAAATGTATCAAATTAACCGGTTTATTTTCATAATTCCCAACTCTTAACGGTAAATGTGTGATTGTGCGCAAGCAGAATAGAGTGCAGTTCTCTTTCCACGTCTGCACTGCGGTCGGTGCAAGCCGGATGCGGATTCGTATCAACCAGCCATCGCTGGGATTCGAACCCGGTTCACCTCATTGGAAGGCGAACGCTCTATCCCCTGTAATTTATTTTTATTTCATAACCATTGTTGAACAGCCGACCCAATTTTTGATTTTATGACTACTCATGCTCAACTCCGTAGCCTTGTTATTTTGAACCCTATCCAGAAGACAAGGGAACCCCTGGATCAAGTAGTGGGATAAATTTGCCTTCGTTTAGGACGTTTTGATGGAACTAACCCGCACTTGCGTTACATGGAGAGGAATACCACGAGATCTCCCCACGGTTAGCCTGACTGCAAGGGGACTCTAATTCAAGTTCCGTCTGCCACTGAGCATATTTCACGTCAGCACTGTGGTCGGTGCAAGCCGGATGCGGAATTCATATCGACCAGTTGGCCAGGATAGCCTGGTTGGAAGGGCACTGGGCCCATATTCAAGAGTTCGTGGCTTAGACTCTAGCCGGCCGAAGACTCCCGGTGCAGTGAATGATGCAGGTCACAAAATCCTCCATGATCCCATAACAAATCATACCTCTGGGGGAACTGATCCAGGAGTTTCCTTGTCTTCTGGATTGATTCAAAATGACGAGGCTACGGAGTTGAACATAAGTAGTCTTAAATGCATGAAATTGGATCGCGGCTATTCACGGATATAAAATAAAATAAAACTATCTATCTGTTGTAAAATATTTTTTTTCCATACTGTATGAGTAAAGAGTAGAGCTATGAGTACATAAAGGTTGTACTCATACTTAAAATCCAGTCAAAAATGAAGTTAATATCAAAAGCATTGAAAATAAAGATCTCATATGACAAGATATTTTCTAAAGACTCGTGCTCACATACTTTCAATGAAACCTTCAAGAATTCTAATTTTCACCTTGAAATTGTTTATGAGAAAGTTTTCTATCTTGAACCACCCCGTGAAATTCTTTTATCTAAAGATTAATTCTTTTCAAATTTTAAAAGTTGAGAAACGAATTTAAAGGCAAAGTGCGAATCGATGTCAAGCCGCATATTTTTCTATTTTTAAATAACTTTTGCAGTTTTAGTTGACTTCCTTAATGAAAATTCCACCTCATTAAAAGTTTTTAACCCGTGTTTAATTTTCACCTCTGGAATGTTTCATATCATTCTTTTTTTAATTGCAGTTTTAATTAAATTTCTTTTTTTTTTAATAAATTTAACTGACAAATTTCGCCTCACAAATACAAAGTCGAGTATACAGATAAGTATATTATTCGAATCATTACAATTGTTATACATTTTGTAAACATCGATAAACTGTTATTACTAGAAAGGAACAAATGGTTTTTCAAACAGCGGTTCTTTATTTCTTAGAATTAAATTCATTTTTGAATAGAGTTAAGCGTTTCTTTTCAAAATTCAGAGTACTTTCCTTACATTAAGATAGAAAAAAAAAGAGAAAAATCTAGATATTTAAATGCTGATCCTAGTGTGTAAATTTAAAATTTGTAAGTTAGACATCTTTAAAAATTTAATTCCAAAACTATCATGCGTAGTTTGAATATTATATAATCTCACAACTGTTTTGATAATTTACAAAAATGACCCATATAACAAAATAAGAAAAAAATATTAAAAAAGACAATGAAGAGAGAAATGCCCAAGAAGAGAAACATAATTCCTGTTGAGGAAGAAAGAAAATCACTCTCAAGTTCTCTAATGCTGAGCCCTAAATATAAAGTTGAGCCAAAAAGCGAAATTTAGTAAAATGGTTAAAGGTCTTTTTTTTCTTCATCTTTATAAAATTATAATTTTTCAGCAATTAAGTCCTAATCCAGTCCAGCGATTATCAGCATGAATAGGACCATAAAAGGACACTAGTTTTGCAAACAGTCGTGTACAGCAATTTTGTAACAAACAGGGGAGTTTACTGCAAGGATTAGAACAAGGAGAGCATTGGAGTCCTGCAAGTGCTGTATTTTCTATAGAAAGGCTAAATCCATGATTAGCTTAGCCGTGGAAGTTAAGTTAGGAATTTAAAGAGAGGAGGCTAAGTGTGCGGCAAATAAAAGTAAAATATGCAGACATGCAATTGGTTATTTACTCGAGAAAAAAATCACATGATTATGCCCAACCACATGGTTGGTTCTAACGACGTGTTTGCACTCAGCGGGTTATAACAACTTGGCTTGTTATCACGCTGAATAAATTTTCCGATCATAATTTTGATTGGTTACTTGTAAGCAACTACTCCCAGCGAACATACTTGCCTTCTGAATCGTGGAATAAACGAATGCCACGCCTGTAGGTATTCAATTTTGGGTGGTTAGAAATAACATGGGACAGTAGGATTAGACTTAAAGTGGGACACCCTAATTGCCTAAAAAAATTCTCATTTCTAAAGGGAATTTCCTTTGAAAATATCATGCATATTTTCCTTTTCACCGAGATGAAAATTGCTGAATATATGGGTAATTTCAGAAAATACACTTTGGAAAAAAGATTAAAATTAAAAGATTTCTGATTAAAAAAAGGGAAAGCTATTTATTTAATGATAATTAATACTTTATATAGAGGAGTGTAGTTTACAAGCATTAAGCAATTTATAGTCATTTCCAGGAAAATGACATTGCTTTTTACTTTGCTTAAGCTCGAATTTTCCATATAACGAACTTATTACCGGGATTCGTTAAATAGAGGTCTAACTGTGAAAATCTCTGTCTGACTGTCTCGCTAGTGAGATGCCAAGACATTTTGAGATGACACTTTTAAACTTAAACCCATCTTCACATTTAAACATATATCTATGCATAACCATTATAAAATCATCATAAGAAACTAACAATAATGGTATTAATTAAACTTTGAAATCTAATAGAATTGAGAATTTTATTATATACAGTGAACTTTCAAGGGACCGAAATTTCGGTTTACTATATCCGTAAAAACTAAACTCAGCGGCGGGACAGCTCTTGCGGACCAAGGCCTACTGTGCCCATCGCAGTTTTCTTGACCTTGGGCTCTGGGGTGCAGGAGCAGATGTTCCGGTCAGGTGGTCAGCCGAGTTCGGAACCCCCAGTGTTTAGTTCCCCAGCATGCTTGGTACTCATTTATCGACCCACTGAAGGGATGAAAGGCTGAGTCAGCCTTGCCCGGCCCGAGGATCGAACCAGGGACCTCTGGCACGACAGCGCTATCGCTCAGCCACCGGGCGGCATGTAAACTCTCTTTACACACATAGTATCCCCAAGAGATTTTGAGCTCGCTGATTGGCTTTCTCGGCAACGCCATCTGTGAAGTATGACTATTTCATTTTGCCATGCTTGTTATTTTCAGCATAGATTGATTTCTATACTCCAGCTTTTGTGTACAAACTTGAAATGTCAGTTTTTGCAACAGAGAAACTGCCTTCTTCATTTAAAAATGAAGTAAAAAATATTTCCTCAAATACCATGGGTAATGGAATTTGGGATTGTGGGTAATGGAATTTGGGGAACTTACCAATGCGAAATGGAATTCTAGAACTTCCAAATCTCATGGACAAAGATTTGTTTGTAGGTAAATAACTGGTTTAGTTATTTCAAGAAAAAATTTGTATTTAATTTTTATGGAAAATGCTTTTTTCGTTACATTTATGATTATTACATACATAAATTCTTATGAAGCTAATATCCCTCTAATTTATAGAATAACTTTGAAATCGAATTTAAGTGCCTTACTTAATTCTTATACTCACTATAAAATGAAAACTGAATAGTTTTCACTTGATAATTATTTAATTAAATTAATGTTCATTGAATTAAGTTAATATTTTATTTATTTCTTGTGGATTACTAAAATTAAATTATAAAACTTTTAATTTAAGATCTATTAGTGGCGCCATCTATTATTATAAATTAAAACTAAGAGATCTGCATTATGCCTACCTATTTATTACTTATTTTTAATGTTTCTTTTCCCTTTTTTTTTGTTAAATGTTTTATAATACCGAAAAACTATTAATTGACGTTTAAGAAATCAAGCAATTGTCTTTTAAGATGTTTATTTTATTAATTTTTGATTGCATAATTCCCATCAAAATAAAAGTAAATGATTATGAATTGTCCATTAAATTAATACCATGAGTAATTAAAGAATAAATTTACAAAATATTCCCTCTTTTAATTCTAGTACATTTCTATTGGATTGTATAGATATTTTTTTATTATCTAAGTGCAGGAAATCATTTGTTTGTCCCCACAGTGCGTTTATAAAAGTGGCGCAGGAGAAATGTAAAAGAAGTTTTTCAAAAAATTCTACAATTTTTACATTTTTTTAACATTTTAGAATATCATCCTCTAAGATATGATGAGATCTTTTTCAAACATAATTTTAAAAAATTATTCATATGCATTTTAAAATCTCATATAATAATTTCAAACTTAACTGAGTGGTTCTGCAATCATACTTAATAAATTTAAGTAAGAGATTTTAATTTCTAAATGCATAAGGATATTCACAATGCTATTCAATTTGAATATTAATCAATTCTTATATATATATATATATATATATATATATATATATATATATATATATATATATATATATATATATATATATATATATATATATATATATATATATATATATATATGTATATATATATATATATATATATATATATATGTATATATATATATATATATATATATATATTACATAAAAGCTAGCTAATGAAACTTTAATTTATGTTTAATAATTATTATTATACTAATTTGATGTTTTACCTAAACATGATAATTTACCTTGCATTCGCTTAAAATTCATAGCATTAATATTAAAAAATATTAGAATAAAATTTAAAGCAAATTAGATTTAAATAAATGTGTTATTCTTAAAATACAATTAATAACTCTGTTTAATTGTTTGAACAAAACTTTAACATTTGTCATAAAATTAGTATGAGAAATATACTGGAACTGATTTATGATTGATTTACATTTTGGGGCAAAAATGGGGCTACAAAAAGGCGTAACAGAAGCCAATGCCGAGAAAGCCAATCAGCGAGATCAAAATCTCTTGGGGATACTATGTGTGTAAAGAGAGTTTACATGCCACCGGGCGTCACTATATCCGTACTGAAAAACATTTTAACTCATTCTTCTGAACTGCTTTTATTACACATTATTTAAATAAATGACCAACAAAAAAAAAATACAAAAATGATTAAAAAACAATATGTAGTAACAAAAAATGTGTTAACGCCTTGCATACAAAAAATTTAGGGATGTGAAACTGAGATAAAAGAAGCAAACAGGAAAAATGGTTATGGCTACTCAATAGATGGTTTTAAAATTATACGTATTTTATACGGTATAAGTATTTAATGTAGAAATTTCAAAATTACCAAAAAAATAAAGAAGGAAAAATCAGTCGAAGACAGAAAAAAGTTCATAATATCCAATTTCCTCTCCTTTTTCGGTTCACTATATCCACAAAAAATAATATTATATGTGTATAATATGCGAGGTACGAGAGCGAACATTTCGTTCACTTTATCCGGGAGTTCACTATAGCGGGGTTTAACTGTATTATATTTTTATGACAGTTATAATATTCGGTGAGAATCACCTATATATTCTGGATAAATAATTGATTTATACCATTTATTTGGAATTTAAAAAAACTTCGTTATATTTATGTTTTAATAATCACCCTTTCTTATTCAACTATTTCATAAGTTTCCTTAAAGAGTGCAAAGAAAGATTGTAATTTCATTAAGCTGTCTCCTCATCTGAAGAAAGAGAGAGTTCCTTTTTGAAATAGCTTTCTTCAAACGAAAGAATAGAGAAAGGTGACCATTTAAGAGAGAAGATTTATCTTACTTAGTAATAGGATTAGAGAAGTCAAATCTTTCTTCCGCTTTCTCTCTCTTCTTTTTCCCTTCTCTTTATAAAATAGAAGGAAAAAAAAACAGGAATATTTTTTTTAAAAATATTTTAATATCTGTATATTTTAATATAAAATAAAATATGACAGAATAAGTTGAGTAATGTTCATTACAAATGGATTGTTTTCCTTTACTCTAATCCCATTTTTTTGCGTACTTAAAATGTCTTAAAAATCAAAAATGGAGGGATTTTGGAAAAATCCTCAAAAATACCTACAAAAGTTAAGTCTTTTTTAAGTGCTCTATGAAATCTAAGTGTTTTCTGTATTGGTTAATCATTTATAACATTCAGAAGCTTTTCTGTGAAACACTATTTTAAACAGAATTATTACTTTTTTATGTAAAATATTTTATTACAATAGAGTTGCCTAACCTCTATTTATACGTATTTTTAAACTCGTAGAGGAAAATGAAGATGCTAAAACCGATACATATGGGTGCCCCATATTAAAGAGCGATTTCACACTTTAATTGGAGTCGTCCTAAATCAATTTATTGGTTCGATAGCAGGTGTGATATGTTTCAATGCATATTTGGAGTGTGTTAGGCTACACTAAATTTAAATCCTGATAAATATGGGATCAACTTTTTTTTTTTGGATGAGCAAAAAATAATAATAAATGAATAAAAAACTATTTAAAGTTTAAAAATCCAATACTTATTCAATTCCTACTATTAGTCCACCCCCTCCCTTCATCTTGTTCAAATTTTCAATCTTTAATGAAATACATTTTATTCACCCACGCATTACATTCTTTTAAACTTGTAGTCTCGATGATTCTTGATGTTAATACAGTTTTTTCAACTATTAATTCATTCATTAAATTTAATGAATTAATATTAGTTTTATGTGGGTGAAAAAATAGTAATTATTTAATAAAAAGTAACTAAAATAAAAATTTTCTTTGTCGATAGGAATTGACTTTAAATTTTTTTAAATATTTTACTTGCTTATTTTTAACGAACTGAAATACTAAAGAGAAATGTAAAATGCCTGGTCCTTGCAAAACTATCCACATTAAACTTTTCAATCATTCACACAGCATACAACAAAATAAATACCTAATAAAATGACAAAACTAGACATTCTGAGGATTTACAAAAAACCTCTCAGCCTTCCACTCTTAAGAATATATAAAATGCCAAAACAATCCACTGTAATCAGTATACATCAATGATTTTATGAAAAATTTTGCAATGTCTTTTGGATTATGTATACTGACAAGGAGGAAAAAAAGATTTATATAAATTTTAAGAAAATTGGTTTGACAACTGTTTACTTTCTCTCGCTAGAACTATCCATTTTAACCCTTTGACGCATAATTTTTGCTAAACATATTTTTCCTTACTTTGTATTAATTTAGGCCAAAATAAGTGAAAAATAGTAAGTGAGATTCGGAGCTATAAAAAGGGAAAAATCGAACTTGTGACAGGTAAAATGATCAGACTTTTTCCCCGAGAGGGAAAAATCAACAAGAACTCTTTCTTTTTTAAATTGGTGCATATGTTGCGCTCATGTAAAGATATTATTATATTCGTGATTATGTATTTACATTCTGTTTTATTAAATTTATTGTGTTACTAAAAAAAGGTCTTCAATGATCTGTTTTAAGCATAAACACCATCAATATCTTTATTTATTATATCTAGCATTTTAATAATTTATGGTACAGAAATACAGCATCAGACAACAGTGTCTTTTTCTGCGTAAAAGATAAAATTTTACAAACACGGTTCGCTTTATAAACAGTAGTTTTTTCCCTTCAAATTTGCAGTTAGTATTTAGTAATTTAAGACAAACAGTTATTCATCATTGAAATTTATTTTATCTGCAAAATTCAATATTCATAAAATTCAAAATTCAATTCATTCAATATTCATGAAAAAAAATACGAATGAATAAGTGAGATATGAAATATGAATGAAAAAAAATTCTAACTACGTTGTTTGGATTTTATATTTTAGAACACATAAAATTCCGATAACTTAATATGATTTTTTAGTACCTATTAGATTGTTTTTTTTTCTTATAATTAAAAAAAAATTGGTTTTGAGTTTGTGAGAGGATGGAATCATGGCATTGAAATTCTCCTTACTTTTGGTCACAAACACGTGAACTCAGAAAATTGAAATAATTATTATAAAAATTTTAAACAACTATGTTTTTTAAGTAAATTAAAAAAGAAATTAGTTTCTCTTTTGGCAAACCTAAAACGAAAACTGCACATCACTTTCATAATTAAATCCAATCCCTACACACTCTTTTAGAAAGTGATGCGCTGTTAAGTCTGACAAAAATAGAAGAATTACTTTCTTCTTTTTATTTTACTTTTAAAACACGTAGTTTTTAAATTTTTATTTTATTTCTCAATGATGAATTTTTGTTTTAAAAAATGAAAAACTCATTTTTATAGCTGTATTTCTGAGTATGTTCTTAAACTGCTATATTTTATGCATTGAATCATAATAAAATAACAAAAGCCTTTTTAGGAGTGTATTTCGCCGACTCCTATTTCTCTAAGTTGACGATTCTTTAAATGTTCATATTTAGTTTTGTAGTTTTTGAATAAGATTACATGTCTAGTTTATAAAAAAAAAAAGACAAATTATCTTTAAGGCCAATAACATGTTTTGAAAAATTCCATTATACATTAAAATTATCTTAAATGTAAACAGTACTCGCGGCAGAATCACAGCTACACGGCGATATTGTCGAAGAACGTTACAGAGTTCTTGCAGAAAGATTTTTCTTTTGAAAAAGTAAAAAAAAAAAAATTGCTTTTCTTTTCGACGGAAATTTACACGTAATATTTGAATCATATATTTAGATAGACACTTTTTGACGAAGTAAATTTACGACGATAGTATCGTAAATCGATGTAATGTTTCGATTGTATTTTCGGCAGTTATTGACATTGCTTTTTCATGTGGGGATCCCGATATATTTCAAACCATATGGAAAATTCGAATCGTGCATTTGAGTATTTACTTTTTAAGGCAATAATTCTAAAGAACTTTCCGCAGTTAGTGCTATTGATTTCTTCATAATTTTTAAATCCGATATTTTTTACGCGATATTATTTATTACAACAACGTCATCTCGAAAAGAAACACGCTTTTGAGGATTCGCGTAATTCCGTCGTCGATCTTTTTTTTCACCAATTACAATTACGGATTTCTTGATTTTTAATTACTTTCTTTATTGTGATGATTATTTACAAAATGCGAGAATATCACCCATAATATTAGAATAAAAAATTATTACATGTTTAATTAAAAAAAAATTATGTATATTATTTTGTAAACACAGCGCTTTTGTAATTTCAAATGAGTAACATATATGTTTATTATTATTAAAAGTATCTTGCAGAAAGATATTAGTACTAAAGAGTTTTGTCACAGATAGCTCGAAAAAATTATGCCACAGGAGTAGCTTGGCTATACTGGGAACTTTTGTTACACAATAAATAAAAAAATACATATTTATATTCTTTAAAAGTTTCTGAAATTTGTATAGCACCAGGGCCGGATTAACCTATAGGCACACTAGGCACGTGTCTAAGGCCTACTAAATTCAGGGGCCTACGAAAAACTTGGGAGAAATTTACTTTTGACAATGTTAATTTCCTTCACTTAGTTATCATAGTAGTATCATGAAAACTATGAAGCTATTTGTAGTATAAATATTTCTTGTAATTAATCTCACTATCAATTTCACTATTTTCTTTGCTGGTTTGTTGTTGTATTGTTGACGTGAAGTGTTTACATAGTTATCGATCGAACTAATCATAATGGTATTATCGATATCAACTGCAATATCGGCAGTATGTCGGTATTGCAGATAAAGTTCGATAAACAAATTTGTAAATTAAAATCCATATTAATAAAAATGCAAAAAAAAAAAGCAAGAAAATTTTAGCATATATTTTGAAAAGAGAGGAGGAGTGGGGGAAGGAGGGGAGGGCCTAGGGCCTACGAAAGGTATAATCCGGCTCTGTATAGCACCTAGAGTTAGGATTAAACAAATATAAAAATGTCTTAATTTTGTATGGCAATTAGGCAATGTTGTGAACAGCAATTAAAAGTAGAAAAAAATGTCAATTAATTGCAGGAGGACTTTGTGTGGAGTGTTGGTGACAAGAAGTCCTTGCATTCTTTTCCCCCCGATACTTTGTAATTGCAGATGAATTCCAGAATGTCGGATGAAATGTTGCCATCTGGTAACTGAAACACAAAGTTCATTTTCATTAGGGATTACAGGAAAGGGAATTTTCAATCAAAAACAAAGCTCATTAGATAACAAGGAATATAAAAAAAATCAATTCCTACTTAGGTAAATAAAATGTTTTTTTATTTTAGTTACTTTTTATTAAATAATTACAGTTTTTCTCCCTCATAAAATTAAATTATTAAATTTAATGAATGAATTAATATTTGAAAAATAAAAAACTGTATTAACATCAAGTGTCATTATTATAAGTTTTTAAAAAAAATTTAATTGAACTTGAGTGAATGAATGAAAAAGTATTTTTATGAACGATTGATTGAAAATGTGAACAAGATAGATAGGGAGAGTGTGAACAAGATAGATAGGGAGAGTGTGAACAAGATAGATAGGGAGAGTGTGAACAAGATAGATAGGGAGAGTGTGAACAAGATAGATAGGGAGAGTGTGAACAAGATAGATAGGGAGAGTGTGAACAAGATAGATAGGGAGAGTGTGAACAAGATAGATAGGGAGAGTGTGAACAAGATAGATAGGGAGAGTGTGAACAAGATAGATAGGGAGAGTGTGAACAAGATAGATAGGGAGAGTGTGAACAAGATAGATAGGGAGAGTGTGAACAAGATAGATAGGGAGAGTGTGAACAAGATAGATAGGGAGAGTGTGAACAAGATAGATAGGGAGAGTGTGAACAAGATAGATAGGGAGAGTGTGAACAAGATAGATAGGGAGAGTGTGAACAAGATAGATAGGGAGAGTGTGAACAAGATAGATAGGGAGAGTGTGAACAAGATAGATAGGGAGAGTGTGAACAAGATAGATAGGGAGAGTGTGAACAAGATAGATAGGGAGAGTGTGAACAAGATAGATAGGGAGAGTGTGAACAAGATAGATAGGGAGAGTGTGAACAAGATAGATAGGGAGAGTGTGAACAAGATAGATAGGGAGAGTGTGAACAAGATAGATAGGGAGAGTGTGAACAAGATAGATAGGGAGAGTGTGAACAAGATAGATAGGGAGAGTGTGAACAAGATAGATAGGGAGAGTGTGAACAAGATAGATAGGGAGAGTGTGAACAAGATAGATAGGGAGAGTGTGAACAAGATAGATAGGGAGAGTGTGAACAAGATAGATAGGGAGAGTGTGAACAAGATAGATAGGGAGAGTGTGAACAAGATAGATAGGGAGAGTGTGAACAAGATAGATAGGGAGAGTGTGAACAAGATAGATAGGGAGAGTGTGAACAAGATAGATAGGGAGAGTGTGAACAAGATAGATAGGGAGAGTGTGAACAAGATAGATAGGGAGAGTGTGAACAAGATAGATAGGGAGAGTGTGAACAAGATAGATAGGGAGAGTGTGAACAAGATAGATAGGGAGAGTGTGAACAAGATAGATAGGGAGAGTGTGAACAAGATAGATAGGGAGAGTGTGAACAAGATAGATAGGGAGAGTGTGAACAAGATAGATAGGGAGAGTGTGAACAAGATAGATAGGGAGAGTGTGAACAAGATAGATAGGGAGAGTGTGAACAAGATAGATAGGGAGAGTGTGAACAAGATAGATAGGGAGAGTGTGAACAAGATAGATAGGGAGAGTGTGAACAAGATAGATAGGGAGAGTGTGAACAAGATAGATAGGGAGAGTGTGAACAAGATAGATAGGGAGAGTGTGAACAAGATAGATAGGGAGAGTGTGAACAAGATAGATAGGGAGAGTGTGAACAAGATAGATAGGGAGAGTGTGAACAAGATAGATAGGGAGAGTGTGAACAAGATAGATAGGGAGAGTGTGAACAAGATAGATAGGGAGAGTGTGAACAAGATAGATAGGGAGAGTGTGAACAAGATAGATAGGGAGAGTGTGAACAAGATAGATAGGGAGAGTGTGAACAAGATAGATAGGGAGAGTGTGAACAAGATAGATAGGGAGAGTGTGAACAAGATAGATAGGGAGAGGGTGAACAAGATAGATAGGGAGAGTGTGAACAAGATAGATAGGGAGAGTGTGAACAAGATAGATAGGGAGAGGGTGAACAAGATAGATAGGGAGAGGGTGAACAAGATAGATAGGGAGAGTGTGAACAAGATAGATAGGGAGAGGGTGAACAAGATAGATAGGGAGAGTGTGAACAAGATAGATAGGGAGAGTGTGAACAAGATAGATAGGGAGAGTGTGAACAAGATAGATAGGGAGAGTGTGAACAAGATAGATAGGGAGAGTGTGAACAAGATAGATAGGGAGAGTGTGAACAAGATAGATAGGGAGAGTGTGAACAAGATAGATAGGGAGAGTGTGAACAAGATAGATAGGGAGAGTGTGAACAAGATAGATAGGGAGAGTGTGAACAAGATAGATAGGGAGAGTGTGAACAAGATAGATAGGGAGAGTGTGAACAAGATAGATAGGGAGAGTGTGAACAAGATAGATAGGGAGAGTGTGAACAAGATAGATAGGGAGAGTGTGAACAAGATAGATAGGGAGAGTGTGAACAAGATAGATAGGGAGAGTGTGAACAAGATAGATAGGGAGAGTGTGAACAAGATAGATAGGGAGAGTGTGAACAAGATAGATAGGGAGAGTGTGAACAAGATAGATAGGGAGAGTGTGAACAAGATAGATAGGGAGAGTGTGAACAAGATAGATAGGGAGAGTGTGAACAAGATAGATAGGGAGAGTGTGAACAAGATAGATAGGGAGAGTGTGAACAAGATAGATAGGGAGAGTGTGAACAAGATAGATAGGGAGAGTGTGAACAAGATAGATAGGGAGAGGGTGAACAAGATAGATAGGGAGAGTGTGAACAAGATAGATAGGGAGAGTGTGAACAAGATAGATAGGGAGAGTGTGAACAAGATAGATAGGGAGAGTGTGAACAAGATAGATAGGGAGAGTGTGAACAAGATAGATAGGGAGAGTGTGAACAAGATAGATAGGGAGAGTGTGAACAAGATAGATAGGGAGAGTGTGAACAAGATAGATAGGGAGAGTGTGAACAAGATAGATAGGGAGAGTGTGAACAAGATAGATAGGGAGAGTGTGAACAAGATAGATAGGGAGAGTGTGAACAAGATAGATAGGGAGAGGGTGAACAAGATAGATAGGGAGAGTGTGAACAAGATAGATAGGGAGAGGGTGAACAAGATAGATAGGGAGAGTGTGAACAAGATAGATAGGGAGAGGGTGAACAAGATAGATAGGGAGAGTGTGAACAAGATAGATAGGGAGAGGGTGAACAAGATAGATAGGGAGAGTGTGAACAAGATAGATAGGGAGAGTGTGAACAAGATAGATAGGGAGAGTGTGAACAAGATAGATAGGGAGAGTGTGAACAAGATAGATAGGGAGAGGGTGAACAAGATAGATAGGGAGAGTGTGAACAAGATAGATAGGGAGAGGGTGAACAAGATAGATAGGGAGAGTGTGAACAAGATAGATAGGGAGAGTGTGAACAAGATAGATAGGGAGAGGGTGAACAAGATAGATAGGGAGAGGGTGAACAAGATAGATAGGGAGAGTGTGAACAAGATAGATAGGGAGAGGGTGAACAAGATAGATAGGGAGAGTGTGAACAAGATAGATAGGGAGAGGGTGAACAAGATAGATAGGGAGAGTGTGAACAAGATAGATAGGGAGAGGGTGAACAAGATAGATAGGGAGAGTGTGAACAAGATAGATAGGGAGAGTGTGAACAAGATAGATAGGGAGAGTGTGAACAAGATAGATAGGGAGAGTGTGAACAAGATAGATAGGGAGAGTGTGAACAAGATAGATAGGGAGAGTGTGAACAAGATAGATAGGGAGAGTGTGAACAAGATAGATAGGGAGAGTGTGAACAAGATAGATAGGGAGAGTGTGAACAAGATAGATAGGGAGAGTGTGAACAAGATAGATAGGGAGAGTGTGAACAAGATAGATAGGGAGAGTGTGAACAAGATAGATAGGGAGAGTGTGAACAAGATAGATAGGGAGAGTGTGAACAAGATAGATAGGGAGAGTGTGAACAAGATAGATAGGGAGAGGGTGAACAAGATAGATAGGGAGAGTGTGAACAAGATAGATAGGGAGAGTGTGAACAAGATAGATAGGGAGAGTGTGAACAAGATAGATAGGGAGAGGGTGAACAAGATAGATAGGGAGAGGGTGAACAAGATAGATAGGGAGAGTGTGAACAAGATAGATAGGGAGAGTGTGAACAAGATAGATAGGGAGAGTGTGAACAAGATAGATAGGGAGAGTGTGAACAAGATAGATAGGGAGAGTGTGAACAAGATAGATAGGGAGAGTGTGAACAAGATAGATAGGGAGAGTGTGAACAAGATAGATAGGGAGAGTGTGAACAAGATAGATAGGGAGAGTGTGAACAAGATAGATAGGGAGAGTGTGAACAAGATAGATAGGGAGAGTGTGAACAAGATAGATAGGGAGAGGGTGAACAAGATAGATAGGGAGAGTGTGAACAAGATAGATAGGGAGAGTGTGAACAAGATAGATAGGGAGAGTGTGAACAAGATAGATAGGGAGAGGGTGAACAAGATAGATAGGGAGAGTGTGAACAAGATAGATAGGGAGAGTGTGAACAAGATAGATAGGGAGAGGGTGAACAAGATAGATAGGGAGAGTGTGAACAAGATAGATAGGGAGAGGGTGAACAAGATAGATAGGGAGAGTGTGAACAAGATAGATAGGGAGAGGGTGAACAAGATAGATAGGGAGAGTGTGAACAAGATAGATAGGGAGAGTGTGAACAAGATAGATAGGGAGAGGGTGAACAAGATAGATAGGGAGAGGGTGAACAAGATAGATAGGGAGAGTGTGAACAAGATAGATAGGGAGAGGGTGAACAAGATAGATAGGGAGAGTGTGAACAAGATAGATAGGGAGAGGGTGAACAAGATAGATAGGGAGAGTGTGAACAAGATAGATAGGGAGAGGGTGAACAAGATAGATAGGGAGAGTGTGAACAAGATAGATAGGGAGAGTGTGAACAAGATAGATAGGGAGAGTGTGAACAAGATAGATAGGGAGAGTGTGAACAAGATAGATAGGGAGAGTGTGAACAAGATAGATAGGGAGAGTGTGAACAAGATAGATAGGGAGAGTGTGAACAAGATAGATAGGGAGAGTGTGAACAAGATAGATAGGGAGAGTGTGAACAAGATAGATAGGGAGAGTGTGAACAAGATAGATAGGGAGAGTGTGAACAAGATAGATAGGGAGAGGGTGAACAAGATAGATAGGGAGAGTGTGAACAAGATAGATAGGGAGAGGGTGAACAAGATAGATAGGGAGAGTGTGAACAAGATAGATAGGGAGAGTGTGAACAAGATAGATAGGGAGAGTGTGAACAAGATAGATAGGGAGAGTGTGAACAAGATAGATAGGGAGAGTGTGAACAAGATAGATAGGGAGAGTGTGAACAAGATAGATAGGGAGAGTGTGAACAAGATAGATAGGGAGAGTGTGAACAAGATAGATAGGGAGAGTGTGAACAAGATAGATAGGGAGAGGGTGAACAAGATAGATAGGGAGAGTGTGAACAAGATAGATAGGGAGAGTGTGAACAAGATAGATAGGGAGAGTGTGAACAAGATAGATAGGGAGAGTGTGAACAAGATAGATAGGGAGAGTGTGAACAAGATAGATAGGGAGAGTGTGAACTAAGAGTAGGAATTGAAAAAAAGGAAAATTATTCTGAATATTTTTAATGTCTCGCTGTACCTATCAACGGTAAATTAATTTGCAATGCAGCATCCTTTTTTCAGAAACTACATTAAAATTACAGAATTTAATTCTGGTAGTATTAGGATTAAAAACAAATAACGTGTGCCATTGTCAATTATTTGACGTAAATAAAAATTGAATTTAAAAATAATTAACTTTTGGAAAAATGTATATGTCACGGTAAATGTGATTAACCTATTGATTATATATAATAACCGGTAATTATGCGCAATCACCACTAAATTTGGTACACATGATACATTTTTGAAAACGCATCAAATTAACCGGTTTGTTTAGATAATTCGTAATGGTAATTGTGATAAAATTCCCTAACTTTAAGAAAATTCGTTCAGTTTTCGTAACTGCTTGGCTTGTTAAGAAGATGTTATTGAATTAAATGTAAGAGAATTTGTGAAGAAAAATTTATTTTGCTTGAAGATCTATCACTTCGAGAATGCGTTAGAAAGACAGATCTCTTTCTGGATGTGCTTGTAGGGGATAATGCGCGAGTCTGATAAGTGTAAATGTACTTTCTAATTTTCGTTACAGTCTAATATGCTTAAATAAGTAAACTTAAAATATTTAGTAAATTGTAGTAATAGCATTTAACGTTATGTTAAAAAATGTTTTTTTCTTCTTCACTAGAATATGAGAACTGCAGTTTGTATTTTTATGTTCAACTGTTCAACTGTTATACAAGTTCATGCAAATTGTATCTCTTCTTCATTTCACAACACCTGTTAGTACCTTATTTAAATTTCGTTCTTGCTAAATAAATGTATGGGACTTAAAATAACAATTTAAATAAAATTTTTAATTGTAAAATATAAAATATTGTAATTCGTGGTCTCTTACGCCATAGTGTCCAACTAAAAAAAATATCTTTTTGAGTAGTACTCTAAAAAACTGAACTCTATTGTACTGGCTCAATCAATCATAATATTTATCACATTTAGTATGGCGAGTGCCGACCAGGTGGCCTAGTGGTTAGCGTGCTTGACTGCGGAGCAGATGGTTGCGGGTTCGAATCCCGCTCAGAGCATGGATGTTTCTTTCTCTCTCTGTGTTCTATGTCCTTTCTCCTTTGTGTGTGTGTGATTGTGTGAATGCAACCCGCCCTATAAGTGGGTCTGTGGTTGTGTAACGTGGGCGACGTTGCTCCACCGCCGTGGCATCGCCACAGGTGCTCACTGGGTAACGGGAAGAGAGTAGCAGTTCTGGCATTCCTGAGGCCAATGTACCAAATTTAGGGGTGATTATGCATAATTACCGGTTAGTATGTATAATCACCAGGTTAATCACATTTACCGTAACACTGATCATTAGAATTAGAAGTTCATAACTTTTTTTTTTAAATTTCTTATCAGCTTTTTAGAACATTATTTGTTTTTTTACTTGAAAACATCAAAGGAAAAGTCTTAAAAGCATGAGTCATTAAAATAGAAGCATAAACATATTGAGATAGTCTTTCTCAAATGTTGAGAAATCTATTCTTCTTTAAACTCTAGAAACCTGGGATTATCTCCACACTTATTGCTTCTTCTCTCATTTGATTATCCAGTTCAAATTTGTCCCCTAATAATTAATCCCTGTCTTTGCCAGTTTCAACGCCAAGAATGATTCCTTTTCAATAGAACTGTATGGTGTTATTTATGATTCATTTTTTTTAAACTTTTATTTATGTGTGGGAAAATTTCTTCCCCCCCCCCCTTAGAGGATATTTAACTTCAATTTCGTGTTTCTCTGCCTTACACGTTGAATTTTTTTTTTTTTAGTGTCCCTTAAATCGAGTGTCTCCTATTAAGATGCAAATATATTAAGATCTCTATTCAAAGGGATTAATATATACTTGTCCCTTACAGGAGGTACTATTTCTCTCTCTCGCTATATATATATATATATATATATATATATATATATATATATATATATATATATATATATATATATATATATATATATATATATATATATATATATATATATATATATATATATACAGTCGGACTTCTATTTAACGAACTTTTCTTTGAGATCCGCTTTCCCCATTTCCCAAAATATTTCAAAACATTTTAAACTTGTTAAAGCATTTCATGGATGAAATGACCCTGAATCATTTTTCGTAGCCACTTTTAGAAAAAGCAGTAAAATCTCTTTCCCTCTTTGTTTGAATTTCAAACAAACACACAAATAAAATGAACGGATTTTATCAGTAGTCATTAAACTTAACGCATGTGGTAATGTATGTTTAAAATGACTTTTACAATAAATGCAGCTATAATTTTATACATAAATTTAGCTTTTTTCTTTTTGGTTGAAAATGTACTTAGCATGTACTGGATAGTGTTTTGCTCTGTTCTCGCTTTCCATGCAGATTTCTAGTATGGTTAAGATTTATAAAATAAATAGTAGATACTAGTCTACAAGATAAAGGTCTATCCATTGCTATTTTAATTATGTCTAGTGTTTATCAATTTAAAACCGAATTTTTAATTTGTGTTGTTTCTGAGCACGTTCTGTCACATGAGTCGAATTTCGTAACTTAAAATATCTCTGCACTAGCATATTTAAAGTCACCCCCCCCCCCCCCGAGAGCGTGAAGATTCGTCATTAGATCAAAAGTTATTCAGGGTGGTCGTTTTATTTTTTTTCCTAACGTGCTGTACACATTATTTTTTTTTATAACCGTCGTTGAACAGCCGACCCAACTTTTTGGATTTACGACTGCTAATTTTCAACTCCGTAGTTTTGAACCAATCCAGAAGACAAGAAAACTCCAGGATCAGTACCTGTCACATTTACGCTTAATGTAATGTGACAATTTTAATTTCTAATTTTACCTAAGCCTTTAATTTTTCTTTAAACGTTATTCCTCTTTTTTTATTTTAGCAATCTTTTTAACTTTCTTGGTGACCTTTCTCATGGTCAGCGCGGTCATCGCACTTCCTGTGGGGAAAGTCAACCAACCCCTCTTTTCACGCCTTTCTTTTTCTTCCTTTAATTTTAGGGGGGCTAACTAACCAATCTCTTTACTTTAAATTTCAAACTCTCCGCCTCTTTAAATTTAATTGGTCGTAATTTTTCTGGTCCTATACCAGTTAAGGAATTTTTAAGTCACTTTTTGGGATAGATTTTCTCTCTGGGTGCTTCTTTCTTGCATGTTCTTTTTTTTCCGAGATGCGGACTTCGGTCCGTATCGAGGGATTTCTTTTTTACATTTTTTTTAACCTTTATCTTAAATTAAATCCATAGCTGTAATCAATTTCTGAAAAATTTAAAATCAACAGTTTATACCTTTAATTTTCCTTTAACATTAAAAGTCCTCTCAAATTTAAGTTTTCTTTTCATATTTATTTTAACGATTAAATTACTCGTTCTTTTATATTTTACTTTTATGTATGACGCCTTCATTGTTTTAATTCTCTTATCACCCATTTCTAATAATCGCCATTCATGTGTAGTAAATGTAACGATCGATATTTGTTACTAAATAAAAATAATTTGTTAATAATTGAATGTGGTGCTGAAGTGCTTATTTCCCCGTCTTCCTTTGATGTCTGTTTGTTTAATATGTCCTCATGTATGGTGAGTACCCTTTTATTATTGTTTTGGGCATTGTATTCTTGATAATATTGGAAACATCAATTTACTCCATTTATCTTAAATACTTATATCTGGATATAGCATGACCTTGTTTCTTTATCTTTTTATCTTTAATTATTTTTAGTTTCACCCTTATTCTAAATTCGGTGATACCAATTTATCCAATTTGTTCAAACCTCACACTTTGTGACCCTTTGGACCTATTGGGTTATTGTTATCCCACATTAGCATTGTACTACCACTTTCCTTAACGATCACATTTCCCTTTAATTTAATTTAATTAACTATATATATTTTCGGCCTTAATTATATTTATCACAACGTTTCAATCATTTAACTGTTTTTTTAATCATGACTATATCCAATTACTAGTACATATACCAAATATTTCAATCTATTAATTATAATTCATAAATAACGTTACATTATACGCACCAATTCCTTTTTTTATTAAACTGCTACAGTACCCCCTAAGGTATTGATTTGTA
Source organism: Parasteatoda tepidariorum (assembly GCF_982258835.1). Taxonomy (NCBI): domain Eukaryota; kingdom Metazoa; phylum Arthropoda; class Arachnida; order Araneae; family Theridiidae; genus Parasteatoda; species Parasteatoda tepidariorum. Next base: position 115,674,035 of record NC_141760.1, read on the forward strand.
ATGGGAACATGGAGGACGTAGCGACTCGACGGATTTAACGTGCATCGCTCACCATTTACTACACGGGAAGTCTTCGGCCGGCAGGGATTGAACCCACGAACTCTTGGGCACGGGCCCAGTACCCTACCAACCAGGCTATAAATATATATGTATATAACGAAGGCAGAAAATGAGCATTACCATATAATCATTCTCCCATTGTCCGTCAGCATTTCCCAAAAGTCCAAACGTGCTATGCCAGTCATCAAGTTCAAACTTGCATATAAAGTGTTCGTCATTTTTGCACTTCACACGGATAGAGGGCGATCTGATATCAACCCCTGACTCCATAGGGGTCACTCTCCTATAAGGGAAGAAAAACGTCATTTCTTTCACGAGCAATAAAATTATGACGGATCAGTGATTTTTTCTGATCAATTTCTTAATATAATTTTTAAGAAGTGAAAAACAGGACGTGTAAAATGGCTGTAGCGACATACTTACACATTTTTGAACTGTGTGGGGGTCTCTGCCTCGTTGCCATTGATGATTACCTGATTCCTGTGGTTGATTGTGATGGTCATTTCCGGAAAGAGAACGTGAAGAGTTTTCCCGGAAGTGATCACAGAGAAGAGCGAAGTCTTGAGGTCGTATGCAAGCAGGAAAAAAGAATTAGATGGTAGGAACTTGTAGGATAAGCCGTCAAAGGTGCATATTTGCAGTGAATCAGATGCCATTTCAATTTTAGCTACCGGTTGTTGTGATGAATCCAGTGGCCTCAAGGAAATCAACTAAAAATATGGATGAAGCACTCACTATTAATAGAAGTCAAACTTGTGGCAAAATGTTTGTCATCTATTCAAATTTTTTCCCCTTAAATTAAAATCATTTTTAAAAAAATGACAAAGTAGGTAAAACCTCCCTACTTGCTTGTAGTTTTAATTACTATGAGAAAGGTTTGATCTAATTGAAAACCAATACAGCAATAATTAACTGTCTGGAAAGAGCATTTATTTACTTAATTTTTTTTTATATATCCGTCGTTGAACAGCCGATCCAATTTTGGGTTTACGACTACTGATGTTCAACTCTGTAGCCTTGTCATTTTGAATCCCACCCAGAAGACAGGGGAACTTCTGGATCGAGTATTGGGAGAAATTTGCCTTCGTGGAGGACTTTTTGATGGGGATAACCTGCATTAGCGTTACATGGAGAGGAATATCATGAGAACCTCCTGACGGCAAGAGGACTCTAACCCATGATCCGTCTACCACTGAGGATATTTCACGTTAGCACTGTGGTCGATGCAAGCAGGATGCGGAATTCGTATCGACTAGAATTCGAATCCGGTTCAACTCATTGGAAGGCGAATGCTCTATCCCCTGAGCAGCTCTTATTTACTTAATTATCCTCTTCATGCCTCCTGTTTAACCATTCGTTCAGCCATAGACATTTTTGTGTCTCCAGAATATTTCTTTAGCCAACTGTTAAGTAATTTATTCTGTTAGTTTTCTTATTTCGTACCCCTATAATAATACACTCCTTACCATTACATTAAAAGTATCAATTTTAATTATTAGATCGTCAAGCTTTCGTCAGCTTTCCTATTTCTGCATCTGTTTTTCCCTCGCTCTCAACTATTGCACCAAGATATATAAATTGTTATATATAAATCTTCTATTCACCAAAGATTTATTTAATGATAAAAAATAACTGAAATCTGTTAAATGAGTTTAATTTTAATTAGAAAACTGTGCTATATAAATCAATTCTATTATTCTTTTTTTTTCGTATGTTTGATTCTTAACTATATTTTGTGAGGGTTCTTTTTTTTTTTATCCTTTTTTAATACTCTTATATTTTGAATATTTAACAAAATTTTGATTTAGTACACCATGGGTCGCCATTTTTGTAAAAATAGGAGGATAATAAGAATCTTATAAGAAATGAAATGGTTTACCTCTGTGAATGAAGAAAGCATTCTGCCTGTGCTGAATTTAAAGATGTAATTTCCATCTTTCTTTGGATAATCAAACGTATGGATAGTATGAATGGCCCAGGCTGCAAAGAGAAAAAAAAATCATTATTTGCATTCCAGTACAACGCATTTTATTTAATTCACTGAAATGTGGACTTACTTGTGAGTGAATTTCCTTTCATGAAGTTATAAACATTTCGGCCAGCTCTGGATAGTTGGTCAATGGGAAGAATGGCCTGAAGAGTGCCTACAATTTCTCCAACAGGAGGATAAATAAATTCTTCCATCTGAGAAAAAAATAAATATCTATGTAACGTTTGAAAAGAAATTGATAGAAATAGTACATGTTTGTTAATTTTATAAAAACTTGTAGCCGAACAAATTGAATACAATCAATTTTGATAGCAAATTTGAATATAATCACCTTTGTTAGTTTAAATTGACTTTAAAAACAAATGAAATACTATCGGTTCTGACATATGAATAGAGAGAATGTGCATAGAGTTTTGTTAATCTTAACTATAAACATATTTTCTACCCCTTGGGGGACACTTCGATAAGTTCACGCATAATGAGTAATCTCTTAAATAAATTTCTCTCCTTGCTTCGTATTGTTATGCATATTCTAATTAAATATCTGATGTCTAACTTGAACTAATAATAAAAACCGACTTTTTTACGGATGCTTTAAAATTATTACTTTTGCCAAATAATTTTATAACCACAATGATTGAATCAATTAAAATTCGAAAAATAAAAATTTACACGAATGCAATTATTTACCTCTTCTAAATGAGAGGAAAAAAATGAAATTTGGAAAATGAGTCGAACCGCTTTTTATCTCAAAAATCCAACCAATACTTTCTCATTATCTTCACTATACATTTGCTTGTTCTTCGCGTCAACCGTTCACAGCCCATCTTCACTGTGTAACAACTCTCATGCAGAACTGATATCAAAATACAACGTTTTATCTTCAAATAGGAGCCCCGTTCTAGTTTTACAACTGGCCGAAATTCTTCTATTTTTTTTTTACTAGACCGGATAAAACAGATACCGGATAATCGGGAGCTATGAGACAGGTAAATGTTCAGATACAGTACAACTAGCGCTGGGCATTATTTTCTTTATTGTAAATTAACTTACCTTTTGTTTCGACTTTTGTAAATAACTGTAGATGGGTTGAAGTGGATGTTGAGGATCGTTGATTGTGTTCATAAACTGCAGCTCTATCTCTCTGTAGGCTGAATCGAGGAGGGATTTCACTTTTAAAAATGTTTTCGGACTTATTTCAACACTCCACGCATTTCGGTGGATATCGCCACTCAACTCTATGCTCTCTGGAATTCCATCCTTAAAATAAATGAGCTATTTATTATGCATAAAAAAGTCCCAGAAAGCATGCAGTGTCGAAAAATTTCTTTTTATTCTCACAAAAATGTTTGTACTAAAAATCTTTTTTCAATAAAGCAAAACTATTGCATCAGTTTCCTCCTAAAAGAATTAAAAAAAAAATTTTAAAGCTTTTTTATAAATGTATTGTCACTTTAGGTAAAATTGTCCCTTAGATCAATCATGACGTTTTAGCTGACGTCACACTAGCGATAGGATCAAATTGCATTGTCCAGTCAAAACAAGGTGGATTTGAGCTGAGCATACAAGACGTTGCCTTAAAAGAAATCTTATAATGACCTAGATTTAAGATTATTTTCACTTTGAGACTAGATATATTAACTATAGGTAAAGGATTTTTTTTCAGGCTTGAAAACCGTAAGTCAACCTCGATTTAGGGTTTTTACATAGAAGGTCGTTTTCCAAGGTTTTGGATGAGGGCAATGCACGTAGAATAGAGAAGATTCTCACAGATCTCGTTTTAAGGTTAGAAGGCTTACTCGTAAACCGCTTAACAAACCTTTTTAGGTTTACATTAAAAGGTTTTTGCTGAGTTAAAATAAACCTTATTTCGATATCTGGGTAGAGTAAACCTTTCAAGTGCTGAAAAATATGTCTCAAAACAAATTTTGACTCAGGATTACAAATGAGGAAGTTATTTGTTTGCATTTTGTAAATATTTACTAGGTTTACACCTTAAAATTTTTTATAGGTTTATCTTAACTCACTTTTATCAAAATTTTAAACATCCAATGGAGGTGATTGCTGTTTTATACTTCATATAGGTTGCTTAGCTTTTTTTGATCTTGTACGATGTACTGGTATTCAGCTGGTAATGTTATTAAAATGAAGAATGATAATAAATCAAAATTTGAAGAAAGAATGTCTTAAAATGTAAAGGGAAACTTGTTTCGAAATGTCAGGCAGTAAACTGTTTGAGATAGTTTGTTAAGTCATTGGACGATTTTTTGAGGCCCTCACAGACGCATCTGTCGACGATTCAATTTTTTTTAAGTATTTGAAAAATAACATAAATGTTGTTTGCTAGCTTATAGCTCTATGTGATCAAAAAAAGTGTTTATTGTTCGTACTTAAATATTTAGTTACTTTTAAGTCCCCACATTAAATGAATTTAATGATCAACGTCAACGTGGTAGTATTGACGCATTGCGTCTTTAGTGTCATAATACGTTTAATTAATAGTTCTAAAGACTAAATTAGTTGTTCTAAAGTGATTTGAAAACACGAATTTATTTTGTTTACAGTAAAGGGATACCTGCAAGTGACGTACTGTGGATATTACGACCCTGGTTATGTTGTTGAAACTTAGCATTTGTTTACGTTAGCAACTGTTTTTTTCCCATTTAATTTCGAGTAAGCCAAGCAAGTCAAGTACCAATTCTCTTAAGTGACACAGTTTTCAAGGATTCCCAAGGATTTCAATTGTACACAAAGCATACTTATATACATATATTTAGACAAATACAGACGCAAAGCCAAGTAGAACATAAACAAACTTATTATGCATCAAAGTTACACAAAACAAAAACATATTACTGTTACAATAAAATACATAAAACAAATAATAAACCTAAGTTGAGTAAAAGAAGAAAGAATTATATTTCAAGTAGTTCGATTCTCTGTATTCAATTAATTAAGCGTTTATTGACATTTTGAGTTATGAAAGTGAAATTTAGCTCCACTTTGCTTGCTTATTAAGATGAGCTGGTGCTAACGTCATAGGTCACATGGGTGGGTATTGGGTGTCATGGAATGCAAGTATTCAATTATTTTAAAACGTGTTTGTATAAAACTAAATAATTTAAAATTAACAGTAATTGAAATGGAAGTAAAAAAGTTATGTATTTAAGGCTACTACAGTGGACTCTTAAAAAATGTTACATTGCTGTAACTTGCAGGATTGCTTATATTTAGATACAGAACAGAAAAAAAATAATTTGATACATAATTAATGTTATAACATGAAAAATGTAAATTAAAATTTTTTTTTTTTAAACTTCGATTTATTTCGAAGTTTAAATAAACTCCTGCGCTGAATGTTTCCTTAAATTTAGAGATTATTTGTCAATTTTAACTCTATTTACATTTCTCTTCAAATTGTTGAAAAACAATTACTGCTAATTTCTTTATCGAGTAAAAAAAAAGCAAGTTTTGGCACAAAAAAAAAAAAAAAAAAAGAAAAAAACTTGAAAATCTTTTTCAATGAACATTAAAATGACTACAAAATATGTTGTGACACCCTATTGTGAAATTTTCTCCCTACAATTTTTTTTTATTGGTGTCAAAAAAGTATCATGAGATAGTCATCAAAATTATAGTGCATAGAACAATGTCAATTTCCAGTTCGGTGCAAAATTTTTATTTTGAGAAAAGCAAGTTTTTGTCATAAAAAAGCAAAGTAACACTAATAGTGTCAAATGTTTTACAAATTTTTATGATCTTAATAATTAATACGCTTTTTTTATACCAGAACCAACTTATTATATATAAATTTAGCAAATTATGGCATCAGAAACTAAGTTGGAAGAGAATACGGTATTACAATAAAAAGAATTAAAAAAATTGCGGTACATTATACAATTATTTTTTTCCTAAATTTTGCTCATTGAAATGATGAATTTTGATGAAACTCATAAATTTACTCATTGAAATGATGAATTCTACACTGAAGAGAATTTTTTTTTTGGATCTATTATCTCAAGTACTACTGGACGGGCTTTAATGAAATTTCGTTTGAACATAGCTTTGATATAATATAAAAATAAATAACCATTCAACAAACATTCATCAGATTCGGATGTTGTGATTACAGAATTTTAATAATAAGGGTTGCTGAGTTCATGTTTAACATTCTTGGGGTGCAGAGAAGAAAGTAATTTGTTGAGAACTAATCTTTTCTGATATGCGGCATTAAAACACATAATATATTCATGTTTACAAATATTAGAAGAGAGTACCTTTTCATCTTCCAATTGCAATTTTATATTCGATGCAGTCCTCGCAAAAGAAAATTTTCCAGCTCCCGGCAGATCTACATTTATGAGGAATTCCCCATTATGTAAATATTTCATGAAGAATTTTATATTTCGGCAATCTTCACTCTGAAAAACAACAACTTTTGTTTACTTTTTGAAATCAGATTCATTTTTTAAAACTGAAAATTTCAAGTTGCATTTTTATTTCGGGAGAAGAATTCTTCACCCCCTCGGGATTAACAATGATCAAATTAGTCTTATTTTGAATTTTGTGTCATTCGAATTCAAAGCGCATTTTTTGTTAAAATTCTTTATGCATTTTCTACGCGTTTCAATTTATTCTTTTTTTTATGATTATCATTAAAATTTGCTTCGCAGGCTTTTTGAGAAAATGCTGGCAAATTATGGTTTGAATAAAATTTCTTTCCCAAAAATTTAATGCAGAAAATGGTGTGTATAGAAAAGAAATCCCCATAAGAGGATATAGAGCTAAAATAATTATATATTTTAAACCATTAATATTTCCCTTACTCATTTAACAAAGCATTAGTTATACAGTCGGACTTCTATTTAACAAACTTCCATTTTGCAAATTTCTTTATTTAGCGATTTTTTTTTCGTGGTACTAAGAACGTTTTGGAAATTTCATAAAATAACTTCCAAATAGCGAAGGGAATCCTATATTTAATCAACTTTTCCTTGAGATCCACTTTCCTATTTCCCAAAATAATTCAGGACATTTCAAACTAGTTAACACATTTTAGGGATGAAATGACCTTCCATTGATTTTCGCTGCTACTTAGAGAGAGTAGTAAAATCCCTTTTTGTTTGCATTTCAAACGAAAATCTCAAGACAAAATGATCATTTTTATTTGTAGCAATTTAACTTAGGAAAGCATGTGGTAATGTATGTTGAAAATTACTTTAATAATAAATGCAGCTACAATTTTCTACATAAATTTACCTTTTTTAGTTAAAAATGTATATAGCTGTATTGGACAATGTTTTGCTCTATTCTTGCTTTCCATGCAGATGTCTTTTATGGTTAAGACATATTAAATAAATAGTAGATACTAGTCTACAAGATAAAGGTATATCAATTGCTATTTTAATTCTGTCTAGTGTTTATGAATTTAAAATCTGCTTTGTGTTGGTTAAGTATCTCAAAAGGGGTTGAAGTTTTCGAACGAACCCCGATATAACGAACTTATTATCGGGATTTAGCAACTTCGTTAAACAGAGGTCCGACTGTATCTTTATCATTTCTTGAGATGATAAAAAAAATGACATATTTAAAAAATTACCAAACTGTTTTCTTGTATAAACAGACTAGAGTTAGTTTCACATTGAATATAAAATTTAATGAGTGATTTACCATGCAAGTGCGTGAGGCAGTCTTTTGATGGTCTCCGTCATTCCATTCAGCAGTAACGTTGACTACAGATTTGGAAAAACTTATGTTACAAGTTTCGATGGTGCGTCCCAAATCAATATCCTTAAAGATCTCTGAAATGACAAATATTGGTCATTGTATTTGAATGCTGGGTGACATGTTAAAGCCAGAACGCAAAAAAAAACTGTCAAGGGAGAAAAAAATGAACCCAAAGTGCTTCTTTGCAGTCATAGGTAGGTAATTTAATTATGTCACTCTAGAGCAGCACAATGGGCTATTGGCGAGATGATCCGAAGACATACCATCGCAATTTCGATCCTCTGCATAAGAGATGGCACCCCTGCTTTGGTAGCCCGACAACCTGCCCTCGAAGTCGAGGAATTTACGGAAAAGGAGTTTTACGAGGACCCATACCGCACACCATCGGTCCCTACGCAGACTGATTAAAGTGGTCACCTACCCGCTTACTGACCGCAGCCAGTGATGCTTGACTTCGGTGTTTTACTGGGAACCGTGTCTTTACGATCAGTCCACTGCTTGACCTTTGCAGTAATACAATATTTACAATTAATGTACAATATTCCGACCATTAACAATAAATGCGAACTACAGCTGTGATTGTCTGAGAATGCAGTGGGTAGAGGGCATTAGGCGAAGTGTCCGCCTCTTTTTCAACGCGTCGTCCAATCCCTTCAACCGAACATGTATCACTGTTAGTAGTCGCAGTTTTTAACATTCATCGTGAATATTGCTGCAAAGAATCCCTTTGCGTTAATTTTGTAAATAAAAACATTTTTAATCCCGTGCCTTCGACATAAGACCGTACATTCTTTATACACAAGTAATATAAAAACAATTTTTTTTGAAAGTCAGTTCTTACTTAGAACAACATAGAAAAATTTATTTTAGTTACTTTTTATTTAATAATTACAATTTCTTCTCCCGTATAAAACTAAAATCAATTCATTGCATTTAATGAATGCATTAATATTTGTAAAAAAACTGTATTAATATCAAGTGTTATTCATCACAAGTGTTAAAAAAAATGTATTTGACCTTAAATGGATGAATAAAAAGTATTTTAACGAACGATTGAACAAGATAGAGTGTGAACTAATAAGTATAAGGGATTGAGTTAAAATGAGGTTTCATAATTGTACATACGGTCTACTCTCATATTCAGTGTTTTCCAGTAGTTGGAGTTGGTCTTCCAGTGCAGTTTCAGTGTCTTGAGATCTGTTGCGTCACAAGATTGGGATGCCCTGGTTAGAGAATCGAAGAAGTGGGATCGAATGTCGTGTTTCCAAGAGAATTCTTGGCATCCAGTGAGAGAGTGCCTATACTCCATGCTATTGGTCAGATCCTTTTGTGATGGCACATGGAATAGGACAGTTTTGTGATGGAATGATGTGTCATCCATACCCGCCTCGTACACAGAATGAGTTGCCAACTTTAAGTCTATTAAGTTGCTCTCTACTTCAAAATTCTCCTGAAATCTTAAATGAGTGACAAATGAGGGTTACAAATTAGAATACAGCAATCAATTTTCTTAGTAGCAAAAAACGGTTCAGCTAAGAGTCATTTTAAAATCCTGTTCTCAACCAGAATATTTTTTTTTTTAACTTTCAGCAAAACACTTTTTCGGGATTCATTCTGGACCCTAAAAAGAACTCTAAAAACTGAAAAGGGCTTTATATCCCCCCAAAAATGGGCACACCCATCACGAAAATTTGCATGGCTTTTAAGAAACTCAAAATAAATAAAGTTCTTACTTTTGTCATTTAAAAAAAATATTTTTTCAAAGAAAAGTAATAAATTTAAAAATAATTTCTCGGTTAACCTGTTCGATTCTTTACACTAAAGTAATACAAAAAAAAAGCTTTATAAAAAAGTAGTGGTATTATATCTATTTACCTAAATGTTCATCTTTAGTTGCTAGTCACCATTTCATTTCACAAAGTCCCTTATAATTTAAGATATAAAAGCGGATACCAAAATCATTAAAAAATTACTGCGGATGAGAATCTCCTTTGAACAATACCGAAACGATTGTTCTACCACAATATATGTTCTTAAAAATTAAAAATTTTGACTGACTACCCAAGTCAAAAGTTTTGATGGTATTCCATTGATGGACCAACATAATGATTTATGATGGTCCAACGTAAAAAAATTCCCAAATGTGTTTGATGGTATATTCCTGCTGAACTAACAAGAATTCCCATTAAACCATCATGGAAATGCATTATTGGAACCATCATGGACCATCACACATCGTCATGGATTGTTGGTCCACGAGAGTCAAAATTCTCTTGATGGTTCACCATCATAGTATTAAAGTAGCATTTTCCATCATGGAACGATAAAAGTTCATTGGCATATAAAGCACCACATAATAGAAAATATTGGTTGATGGCGAAAATGAAATAATGTTGGACCATCATGAATTTCACTGAAACCAACATAAACCATCAAAAATTGTTTGATGGGCCCATCAAGAATTTTGACTTGGGTATTTAGAGGACGATGGTCCTATCAGATTTCAGCGACTGACAAGGGAAACTAGGGAAGTGTGACTCACCAATTTTGAAATAAACTAGTGGGATGTATGCCTTATGAGGAATAATTTTAGGGGGAAACATTCGTTTCGGCCCATAGAAGGTCCTGTGAGAGATAAAAAATAGTTCAAAAAATAGAAAAATCAGTATTTTATTACTTCAATACAGGCTATTAGTTATTGTAATTGTCTCATACTCTAATTAATTTTGTGGTACTTTCACGTACTGTATAATGCATATTGACTGTCGAAATTGATTTTGAAAATTTTATATACCCGTAGTTTTTCAGAAAAACCTGTTAGGTTAATTTAAAAAAAAATTTACATCGAATTTTTTTAATTTTTTTTCCAAAAAACTTTCCAAATTAATTGGAGTATGAGACAATTACAATAACTAATAGTCTGCATTGAAGTAATAAAATACCGATTTTTCTATATATTGATTTATTTTTTATCTCTCACAGGACCTTCTATGGGCCGAAACGAATGTTGCCCCCTAAAATTATTCCTCATAAGGCATACATCCCACTAGTTTATTTCAAAATTGGCGAGTCACACTTCCCTAGTTTCCCTTGTGAGTGTGCGCATAGATTTAAAAAATGATCTGTGCCTGTTGCAGGCTCACCTGTAAGAGGTTTGTTCACCGTCCATCATGATTCTTCCTTTGCTCACAACAGAAAGTGGACCGGAATGGAACGATGCCTTGACTTGAACCACTTCACTGTTCAAGAGTGGGAAATCGAGATCGACAACGGCATCCAATATGTTCTCTTCTCGCTTATCGAAAGTGTCGCAAATATCCCATCTCAACTACGATTACAAAACACAACATATTTCAAAATTACACTCATTATTAAGAGGACTATATGTTCGATATTATTTAAAAAACTCACATTTGTTAAAGAGCTTTTTGGTGTCATGAATGCTCGCTTGAGTTCTATTAGGTACTGTAAACCGCTGTCGGTACTCATTTTGTGCCAGTAAAGTGACCACGATTTTCTAGGAATAGTCACGCTCCACACTACCGCTTCTTTAGTCTTTGAAACCCAATTGCTGCGAGAAAAATTGAAATAACCCTGGAAGGAAATATGTTTTTAAATTAGAACTGTTGTTTTGATATGTGAATATATCAATTGACAAAATGTAAGAGAGATACATCAATAATTATTCGTTACATATTAAAACAAATTTAATTCATTTATAAATAACCGTATTTGTGAACTCCAAACTTAATGGGCTCTTTTCGTTGCATTTTTGAGTTAACATTGATAAAAAATCTTGGTTTATTTGTTCATTAAAAAAAAGTTTTATTTTTCGACGTTTCTTTTCTTGAGAGTTTTTTTGAAGGACATAAAGAAAAATTATTTTTGCAAACATCAAATTCTACATACCGCTGTTATAAACATTGTGTTGGTAATTAGAAGGGTTTTTTTAAATCCAAATTCAGAGGATTTTTTTTCCACATAGAATATAAATTAAAAATTCGTTTTATTATAACAAATTTTTTTTAATAGTATTTATAATTTATCGGAAAAAAATGACGTAAAGCTTGTCAAACTTACTGAGGATAGGTATCATTTATTATAACGGAGTTTTTCTTTTCGCATGCAATTTCATATTTTGATAATGATGCAAGAAACGTACTGTAGGAACATTTAATAAATAATTTCACAAAATGGTCATCGCATAGATCATTCCGTCGAAAGAAACATCTTAGAACGTCTGAAGAAAAAGGTGACAAACAATAAAAGGTGATAATTGATTTATTAGTAAGGTTGTATGTGAAATTTAAGGTGATACTATGCAGCTTTAATTGTTTTTAAACGACTGGTTTGCACTTGTTTACATTCGTGTATTAATGGGTTAAATTATACGATAGATAATATAAATTCGACGATAAATTATGTAAATATGGAATATTCAATATATCCAGTATTATATATTTATATAGTATATTATAATAATTTGAACAAATCATCAGACGCACTGTAGTTTTTTTAATAATGACATGTTTTGCTCGAGTTTATAGGCCATACTTTTATATTTAAACACACATGTCATGAGTTTATATGCAGGAGATTTTTTACAGACTTCCTATTTGCATTAATATTATTTTTTTAACGTTTTGCATTCCAATGTTGACCCATTGATACAGGAGCATAAACAATTGAAAACCGGTTTCAGCCTCGTAAAAATAATAAAGCTGCAAAGTTATAACCTGACAATTAAGATTTTACATAGAATTATTGTGGTGTGATCATGGGATCACCACAATATTTACTTTTCATACTGGTCTATCTCCAAAAGATAGCGTCCCCTCCTTAGCGGTTGCAAGAATCTTTAAAGACGAGCTATGAGTCGAGCCCTAGAGATCCTGCAAAGGCAATGAAGAGGGCGCTCCTGTTGGAGACAGCCCAGTATGAAAAGTAAACATTGTGGTGATCCCATGATCACACCACAATTATAGTGCGTCGAATAATTTCGATAATTTGACGAATTTCGATTTTGGTGATCCCATGATCACACCACAATTATAGTGCGTCGAATAATTTCGATAATTTGACGAATTTCGATTTTGGTGATCCCATGATCACACCAATATTATAGTGCGTCGAATAATTTCGATAATTTGACGATAATTTGACGAATTTCGATTTTGGTGATCCCATGATCACACCACAATTATAGTGCGTCGAATAATTTCGATAATTTGACGAATTTCGATTTTGGTGATCCCATGATCACACCACAATTATAGTGCGTCGAATAATTTCGATAATTTGTCGAATAATTAATAATAATTTGACTGTCAATGTTGCCCAGTTTGCGATGCGTTTTAAACCAGTCAAGTTCGTTTTGCGCATTGTTCTATAATATATTATAATACGATGAAAAAAAAATTTGTTTCTTTGCTAAACTTACCAATACTCTCCCTGTGTTGCTCTCAATTTTAGTCATACTAATAACCATTCCTTCGTTTTCCGTCGTTTTTCTGCTGATTTCAATCGTGGATGCTGGAATTTTGAACAAAACCGTTCTCCCTTCCTCTTTTCGAATGAAATGAAGTTCAATCCAGGCTTTTCCTGTACTTGCATCCCACCACTCAGGCCACTTCATACTTCCAACCAAACTACAAATACACGAGGATGATAAGTACATATCTGCCAACTTTTAATGCCTTCCATTATAATTTTTCCCAGTGGTATTAGAATGGAAAAAAAATTTCAATTTTAAGCAAAAAAATTCGTTGTATTTGAAAAAGCTTAAACTGCCTACCATGAGAGTAACACATATTAATATATATGCTTAAGTTTTTTAAAAATAGTGGTGATGAAAATCATTTAAAAATTTAAATTATAAAAGAAGAAAATAGTATCTATATATTTACTACCACTTTAAATATAAAAATAAAATTTTACGCCAAATGCGTAAAAGTTGGCAGGTATGTAAGTAGGGTGAACTGACCGGCCTGTCTTCAAAAAATTTGCAACGTTTTTAAAATAAATTTTTTTTTTTGATAAATGTGAGTATCAAAAATAATTCTTATAAAATGCAAATGAATTAAAAATACGTAATATAAAACCAAAATGTTTAAAGTCAATTCCTACTTAAACCAACAAAAATTAATTTTATTTCAGTCTGCTTTTTATTAAATCATTAAAATTTTTCTTCCATATAAAACTAATATTAATTCATTAAATTTAATGAATGAATTAATAGTTGAAAAAACTGTATTAACATCAAGTGTATCACCCACTAATAGTAGGAATGGGAGGTAATTTATTAAGTATTGTTTTCAAGGTTTTGTGGTTCAAATAAAAAGTAGTAAAATAAACATCTTTAAATAAACACCCCGGAGAATGAATACTTGATATTCTGATTGCAATACATGGCTTTTTAATGTTAATGCATGAAAACAATTTTTCTCCTATAATCAATACTTATTATTTTTAAAAAAAAAAACACTTACACTAGGTCACGGAACAACCTAGAGCAAATTTTACACCAGGTCATATGTCTATCTTGTCTGGTCATATGTCTTGATTAAGTTTAAAAATTAATTTCCATTTTTTTTTCTAGTTCAATTCTAAAATAGCTAGAATCCTCCTTTTTAATTGTTTATCGATATCTAATCAATCAATATTTACTACGTATGCCACATAATTGATGCAAATGAATTGAAAATAAATTATGCGACAAACAGAGGGAGGCGTTAAAATTTTGGCCACCAAAAATCAATTTAATTCTATTCAAGCTGGATAAGCTTGGGCAGTTTGTAATACTTTATTTTTTTATTATTAATTTTATTATATAAATTTTTTATTTTATAACCGGCGTTGAACAGCTGATACATTTTATGGTTATCAATGTTCGACTCCGTAGCCTTGTAATTTTGAACACAATAAAGGAGACAAAGGAACTTCTTAAGCCTCGATGGCTCAGGAGATAGAGCGTTCCAGATTCGAATCCCAGCGATGGCTTGTCGATACGAATTCCACATGAGCCTTGCATTGACCACAGTGCTAAATATTCTCAATGGTGGACGGATCATGGGGTAGAATCTCCTTGCCGTCAGGCTAACCACTGGAGGTTTTCCTCTCCATGTAAGGCAAATGCAGGTTAGTTCCGTCGCAAGTCCTCCAAAAAGGCGAATTCCACCCAAAACTTGATCCAAGAGTTCTCTTTTTTTCTGGATTGGATTTAAAATCACAAGGCTAAGGCGTTGATCATTAGTTATCGTAAGCCCAAGAAATTGGGTAGGCTGTTCAACGACTCTTATAGTTATAATAATATTTTTTTATTTTACAAACGGCTTTGAACAGGCCATGCATGTTTTAGGTTTACGGCTACCAATGTTCAACTCCGTATCTTTGTAATTTTGAACAGAACACATACGACGAAGGAGCTTCTGGATGAAGCTAACTTTCATTTGAATTGCATGGAGAGTAAAATCTTCCCAAACTGTAAAGGGTGCGAACCGAGATGTGTGTCGATATAGTATCAGTATAGTCAGTGTCACATGGTTTGTAGCTTAGCTCTTAAATGAAAAAAAAAAAATATATATGAATACACCTTACTCTTCAAAAGACAGGTGCAATTCCGTCAAAATGTCTTCCCTCGTGGTGCCTTTTATCTGCAGGCTATAATCAGGGGTGGTTACCGTCAAAAGTCTCGTCCGTCCAGTTTTCACGTTCGTATTTTCTTCTTCATAAATTTCTTTGTTCTATTAAGAAATGAAACAATCATTCAAATGCAAAGGTATAGTTTACCTTAAGAACTCCCCTAGCCATTCCTCTGAACTCGTGGCGGTGACTATAGCGACGAAGCATAACTATTTCAAGTAGGGGTGTGTGGTCACTGTTTAGGACAGATTTTGGATCGGGTCATCCAGAGAAAGATGATTTTTTCTTCGGTCTACTGTGTTAGCCCTAGAGTGAAGAGAAGGTACCCTACCTGAAATGCGCTATTCTTGTTTCCATAGCAGCAAACGATTTCAGACTTTGTGGCGAGGGGTGATCTTATCGTAGACAAACTATAAGTAGTGTCAAGAGTTCAGTTTATCATGTATCCATTTTATTTCTTTTACAGTAATGAAAGTTCTTATCACAATAATTCTTAAAGATTCCAGCCAAATGAATTCAAATAAGCGAGTTACTTTGAAATGGTATAACTTGGAGAAGAAAAAAAATCAATTTTAATGAACAATAAGTTTGTCAGCGTCGTAGAAACAAATAGACATTTAAAATTTTCTTATATATATATATATATATATATATATATATATATATATATATATATATATATATATATATATATATATATATATATATATATATATATATATATATATATATATATATATATATAAAGAATTGAAGCATTTCCTATTATCATTTCAAAAAAAAAGATGATGTGTTTAAGAAATGAGATGGTTAATAAGGAACGACTTACAGAATAATTAAGTGAATAGAGATCTGTTTTTAAAATCAATGTGTGGTGAAAACTGTCAGACTCCATGGATGCAATGAATTCGGGGATACATGGAATGGTCACATAGGTCATCTGCTGTTGTCCATGTGCTTCCATGTGGAAAAGTAATTCATAACTTCTGTTGAACCCTAGAAAATAAATTTTTTTTATGTGTAGCAAAAAAATATCAAAATCTGAAACCGAAATAATAAGTTTCTTTTTATAAGCCTTGCATGACTGAGAGCAAAAACTCTTTAATGACGTCATTTCACTGCAGCCATATGATTCGTCTACAGTGTTTTATTTTATAAAAGGAAAAATTAAGAGCTTTATTTATGTTTGATAAATCTATTTTGATGAATATTCTAACATTGGTGTTGTTAAGATGTTCTACAATGTTTTTTTCCCTGATATTTTTAAAAAATTCAAAGGCGCGTCAAAATCTATCTTATAATTTTCGAGCAATTTTGATATGGATTTTTTTTATTTATCAATCCATTTTAGAGAGAGCCAAAATTCTCCTGTCAATTTTTCGGCTAATTTTAAGGGCGTTTATTTGATAAAATATTAAACAGTGTTTTGCTACATTTGGTGCTCATAAACAAAACTGCCGCAGCAAATTGTGAATTAAATGATGTAATAAAATGACTTACCAGATGTTGTTATTCCCATCAGAACTTTTTCATTGGTGGATGGAGGATACTTTGTTACATCCACAACATATTTCTTTACTCTAGAAAAAGGAAAACGTTTGTATTCACACACACAATTTGGTTACAGGGCGCAAAAAATAACTTTTAATCGGATTTTTTATGTACTCCATCTTATTGGTTTGAGGGGATGCCCTCAACTATGCTAATATATTAGAGCAAACGATATTTTAAGTTACGAAATGAGGCATAAAAACGTACTTTCTCTGAATTAAACATACCTTTTTTTTCGACACATTTGGATTCCTCCTAATTTAGGGCCGCAATCTGGGAAATAGGGTGAGCAGACCGGTCGAAAGTTTGGACTCATTAATAATAATTTGACGTGTTTCGTCAAATCTCTAGAACTTTTTAAGCGAAATGAAAATTTTCTGCACACAATTATAGAATTAGTTTGATCAAAAATAGTTCCATGCAAAAAAAAAAAAATTAACAATTATTTATTACTTTTCACTATTTTCTTTGATAATAGTATAAAAAATTATGAGTTGCAGTGTATAAAAATTTTTACACCATTTTAGAATCAAATATAAAGGCATTTAAAAGGCAAAATATAAAATTGGAAAGAAATTTGTTCAATATTTCCTAAGAATCGAAATAAGTGGAGCATCGTTTATACGACGATCACTTATACGACGTTTACATTTATACGACGTTTTAGTGTGGTCCCAAATCATTCCTATTCATTTTAATGTAAAAATATATCGTTTATACGACGCACAGAATCGGTTATACGTCGGTTTTTAGATTTTGTTCCTTATTTAATTTTTTATTTTTTCTAGCGTATTTTAAAAAAGGGCGGAATTTGCCAACATGAATGATGCAGAAAAGGGTGTCAACAAGAATGCTTGGATGACGACCGTAATTTTTACTAGATGACTGAAAAAACTAGACAATGTTATGAAGAGGAAAAAAAGAAAAATTGCTCTATTCATCGACCAAAGTCCAGCGCACCCATCGATACTAATTATTTTGGAAAATGTAAAAGCTCTCTTTTTTCCTGCAAATTGCACAAGTGCGCTTCAGCCATTAGATTTGGCCGAGATTAGAAATTTAAAATTGCATCATAGAAAGCAGTAACTTCAACTCGCTATTCAAAGCATTGTAGAGAATAATAGCAAGAAAATATAATTAAAGGTAACATACATTCAAATGGCTCACTGCAATTTTTCTCCTTTGTTTATTTGTTTGTTTTGCTTTGTCTAATTTAGAAATTTATGTAAATTAACACGTTAAACATTAAAATTAATTGAAAACAGAGTTAGTTTCAGTTTTAGAAGTAAAAATCGATTATACGACGTTATCGTTTATACGACGTTTTTCGGTGGTCCCTTCGGCGTCGTATAAACGATGCTCCACAGGCTTTATTTAAAAATTCGATTGCTCAGGAACTATTCAACCGATTTCGTTCAAATTTTATATAATATTCTAAAATGTTAATGAGTCGGATATATTATTTATCTCAGTAATTTAACATGATGGAGTCTTTTTTTCTCCTTGAAGGACTCAATGGTTTTCAAAGTTTAGAGAACTAGTATTAACTTTAATTTTAAATTAACTTTTAAATTGGATCAATTATCTCTAGAACTGATTTTAAAAGAATTTGATTTGAACAAATATGTTCAAACTTATTTTATTATAACACAAATGCTTGTTTCTCATGCAAGTTTGAAGTTAAAAACAGCACAGTCATGCTTCGATCTCACTGTGGAGAGTGAATGTAGAATCTAAATTTATCAAACATAAATTTTGATCGATTATCACTCTAATCATCAGAATATCCCAGTAATTATGGCAGAAAAGGGTAAAACATATACCCAAAATTGTTTTTGACAAATTCCTCCTCCGTACGCCATTTTTTAGACAAATGGGAGTGATATTATTGCATGATTTCTTCTAGAGAGGAAAGTGCTGGTAGGCGGTGAGGTACACTGGTGTGCAAAACTTAAGCAGCATGTGGTTTTTCGGCCACAGCTCCCCAACAAAGTATAAGATAGCCATGAAATTGCAGTATAATATGCACGTAATTCAGTAGAAAGATTATTTGTATGCAAATTTTAGAAATAAAACGTAGTAGGTGATGTAAGTGTACGTAAACCTTGTGGGTCGGCGCGCGCAAGTCAAAGCTGTGATAAAAGGATGAAGAGTACCGTAGTTAAAGACATTCGCTGCAAGTGCAAGTGATTTGCTTTGTGAAACATGTCTTCAAGAAATCATTTAGACGACTGTACTTGAGGAAGAATGATTGGGAAGCTTGAGGAGGGGCGTAGTGTGACCAGTGTCGCCGAAGAGTTCGGGATCAACAAAAGTGTTGCTTCTCGTGCTTGGAATGCCTTTAAAACTACTGGTACAGCTGTTCGGAAGGTTGGTGGTGGCCGTCCAAGGAAAACAACACCAAGAGATGACCGTTACATTGTCCTCCAGGCGAAAAGAAACCGTTTTCAGTCAGCGAGCGCCATATCTCAGCAACTGTGCGCCGCCACAAAGGTGGCTTATTTGCTAGACGTCCTGAACGCTGCATACCTTTAAAAGTTAACCATCGGCGGCACCGTTTAGAGTGGTGCAGAGAACACGAAACCTGGACACCTCATCAATGGAGTCGTTTTGTACTGCTAATGTTCAAGAGCTACTGGAAAGTGAAGATATCACACGAATGGATTTGTCAGCTTACTCTCCAGATCTAAATTCCATAGAGCATGTCTGGGATGCATTAGGGAGACGTCTTGCGACACGACAGTATCCTCCTGGTAACACCCATCAGCTGAAAGATGTGTTAAAGGAGGAATGGAGACGTTTACCCCAAGAACTCCTGGATAATCTGGTGTTTAGCATGGAAAGACGATGCAATTACAGTAAGAGGGGGGCATATCCCATACTAGGGAACATCTGCCAGTTGTACTTACGCTTCTTCAGACAATCATGTGTAACGCCACTATATGTCAAATAAAGCTTTTTTTTTTGTTCCATACCCTACTTTGAGCCTTATATTCATTTTTGCGCCATTATTCTTTTATCATCGTTTAAGTACTAAATAATGTACATCATATTCAAATTTCATGTCAATCGGATGATTTCATGCATAGTTATGACAAAAAACGCACTTGTAGCTTAAGTTTTGCACACCAGTGTAAAAAGGCATATTTTCAGAAGTACGCTGATTTGAATTAGACCAATCTCGAGACGATCGGATTAATAGTTTAGAAATTATTAGGGTTTTATTTATATATTTTATATTATAACCATCGTTGAACAGCCGACCCAGTTTTTTTGGGTTCACGACTATTAATGTTTAACTCCGTAACCTTGTCATTTTGAACCCGATCCAGAAGACAAGGAAACTCCTGGATCAAGTATTGGACTAAATATTTGCCCTCATGGAGGACTTTTTGATGCAACTAACCCACATTTGCGTTACATGGAGAGGAAGACCCCGAAAACATCCCACGGTTACCCTGACGGCAAGGGGACTCTAACTACCACTGAACATATTTTACGTGATATTTTACGTCAGCACTGTGGTTGGTGCAAGCTGGATGCGGAATTCGTTTCGACCAGCCATTGCTGGGATTCGAACCCGGTTCACCTCATTATACCAAAAAAAAAATGTTGTTTAGTAAAATGAGTTAAGATTTTTAAGAGAAACTTAGTCATATGAAACAACGTTTGCAATCACTAAAATATACTAGAACGTTGAACCGGATCGTTCCACTGGTACACCCCTTGGTTCACAAAATCGAACTAAAAAATTTCGAGTTAGTATAGTACTCTCTTATTTCCTGGAATACTGAACATTGGTAGTAAGAAAATGTTTTATTCCTTTTTTTGAAACTAGTTAACTGTTTGAAATTAAATTTATTTTTGGATACATTAAGTAACATGTGAATATGTATGTTTTAACAGTTTAGTTACCTATAGTTTACTTCTTTATAGGCATAAGTAGAAATGCAGTGTTATGAGGAAAATTGACAGCCATATGTAAAATACGTGTTGTACCATCCGTCGATTGTTGTCAAACACCCTTTCATGAAGACCTTAAAATCCTTTTCAGGGCATCTGGTAGATAATTTTTTCGAAAATATTCAACGGATGGATTGACACAAAGAACATGATGGTGATGCACTGCCACTCAAAAACAATTTAGAATGGATCCTTGAAAAATTGTCTGTTCTCCAGCCTGATTTATTCTGTAACTACCTTCTCATGAGAGTTTCGAAAAATCACGTTATATCTGTTGATTTATTTTTATATATATATCTATGTTTAACCGCTTCTCTTATAAAAAAATCAACATATTTTTTATTTCGTCAATAAATACAAGGAACTAAAACGAAACGTAAGTTTTAAGTTGAAATTTTAATTCTTTTTTGTACAAAAAAACATTCAATTTACCATCAGTTTACTATCCCGAGTGATCAAGGGAAAAAAATTTAACTATGAGTCTTCGGAACGAACGAAGAACAACACAAAATGATACTTTCCGAACACCAGTGAAGTGATACGCCATTATTTTTTCTGTGTAGATTCAGCAACCATCTTATATAAAATAAGCACAAAACGCAGTCCCACAATCCAGCTACAAAACTTGGCAATCTTCCAATCACAGCAGCTTATTATTATTATTATTACAGTACAGAACCCGTTATCCGGAAATCAGAAAACCGGAAAACCAAAAAACCGGAACGAAATTAGATAAATTTTCCCGCCATTTTTAAAAAATTTTTTTTTTTTTTCCTCATAAGATTTTAGGATTTTTCGTTCTTTTTTGAAAGATGTTTACCTTACCATCATTTTGGAAATAATCATTAGTGTTTTACTCCATCGTTTTTTCTTCTTTTTAAGATTATTTCCACCAAAAAATTTTTTTTAGTTGGATCTAACAATAAAAAAACGGCTTTTTGTAGCGATTCAGAAAACCGGAAAAATCAGTTATCCGGAATAGCGATGGTCCCGATCGTTCCGGATAATCGGTTCCCTACTGTATTATAATTTTATCTTCCGGCCGTGTAAAACCGTGATAAAAGAAAACGTACTGACGAATTCTGCTACGTCCGAGTTATCTCGGGATAATAAATATTTGCAATATATACGTATCCGAGTTAACTCGGGATAATCAGGGAATCGGTTAAATAGAGTTTTCTTGTTATGGGGATATAATCGTCCCAATCTTATAAAATTTTATTAATTTCTAACACCGGTTTAGACATTTATTAAAAATTCGCATTTCAATAAATGAAGTGGAATATTCTGCTAGCGTGGAATATTATTCTATTGTGGAATATTCAAATCCTTGTGGAATTTTCTAGTGTTGTTGTTGTTGTTGTAGTTCATTTACATCGCACTAGAGCTGCACAATGGGCTATTGGCGACGGTCTGGGAAACATCCCTGAGGATGATCCGAAGACATGCCATCACAATTTTGATCCTCTGCAGAGTGGATGGCACCCCCGCTTCGGTAGCCCGACGACCTGCGCGCGAAGAATTTTCTAGTGTATTTACATATCGTATGCATTAAAGAAAAAATGGTGAAGAAAAGGATTTTATTTTTACTTGTTGGTGGATCCAATACTGAGTTGCCATAGGGTACGGTTTGATCGAGGAATCTGTACAAACGATGAATGCTCCGAGCAGAGTTCCATTCCGAATAGAGAACTCGCATAATCAGGCGTACACCACGAGCTGCTTTCTCGGGTAGAGAAATCTTCATCACCACCCATCTTCAACAACTCTTTGGTTTGGCTGAAAAAGAAAATACGATGGTTGCATTTTAATCGTATGGATCGCATTTTCATGTTTTTAAAATTTATTTTAAGTATCTTCTATTAATTTGAACCCAACTTCTTTCACCCTCGATGCAAGACGACTGGAACAATATTTTTTCCCCTTTTGCCTACTTATCAATATATATATATCCAAAAAATTTCTTCAAATTTAAAATCTTTAAAATAATCTGAATTTTTTTTTGTATACTTCCTTAGTCACACTTATTAATATCTCATACACAGCAGTGTAGTTTATTGACATTTGCTCGAGAAAAAAAATAAAATAGAAATTCACCAAATCTCGAATGCCAGTAAAATGACATATTAGCTTAGAAGTTTAAAAAACAGTCATTTTAAGTTAATAGTAAGTAACTGAACTTAAGCCCTTATGTTAAATGGACCATAAATTGCTTAAATTAATTCTTTTTATCCACTGAAGAAATAATCAAAAAAAAATTTTGCTGCTGATATGTACAGAATAAAATTGTATATAATAATCAATCATTAAATAAATAAATAACTTTTATTACACCCAAGCTTATTACAATCATTTTAAACTTGGTATTAGGTTAATATTTGCTTCCCCTCCTTACAGTTAAAAAAAATTTCTGATAACACTTCAATGTCCTGGCATTCATAAGCCAGGAAAATGACAAATTCGCCATTTTATAACAAAAAACTTTACTTTAATTTAATATTTTGGCCTAAGACGTTTATATTCTGCAGAAAACAGCAGGATTTCCTAAAATAACTCAGATAAATCTATGTAGTTCATTTTATTAATGATTTCAAGAAGCCAGGAAAATGACAACACAAAAACCAACTCACCTTGAAAAATTTTTTGAAATAGATTTTGAACCAGAAAATTGGTTCTTTATTCATGCAACAAGACATGTTCACATAGGAGGGTATCTAATCAATCTATCAACATAAGATATTGATTGCTGGCTCTATCTATTTTGGTTATAAACCACTAAATAAAAGTAGCCAGGAAAATGACAGATTTTCTTGGGACAAACAAATTATTGACAGAAAATATTTTTTAAAGGAAGTTTTTGTAAATAATACCCTCTGCGTATATTCTAGAAATGCTTACACCGGTTGAGATAAAAAAATTGGATATTGAAAAATGTATGGAAAGTTTTGAAGCTAGTTTGTATTGGAAACATTGTTTGGAACAAGCCAGAAACATGAAATTTTGAAGTTCAACTAAATTTTTTAACTATACAAAACAGTCAATGCTAGTGCAAAGTCATTTTAAAATGCTAACAGCAATGCTATTTATTAACTTTTTTTTAAAAAAAGTTCTTTCAGTATTATAGCATTAGATCTTGGAGCAAGGTAAATTAATAAAATAAAAGACATGTTTTCATCAGCTCACATGACTATGTTAGCAAAAAGGAGTGCTTTCTAATATTGTATCTATATAGCCAAAGCAAAATATATCAATACAATAGTGTGAGGAGCACTTACAAAAAATTATAATAAATGAAATAGAACGCATTAAGTAAAAATATCACGTAAAAACAGAAAATAAAATGTAAAGAAAAAACAGAATAAAACATAAAATGAAGACTATAAAGCGAATACCGAATTCAAATGAACTTACATGAACGGGAAATGTTTCAAGAATGATTTGAAATATTTTCGTAACAAGATTGCCAAATTACAAAATATGAAAACAGAAGCGCAAATTGAGGTAAAAGCGTAAATAGAGTAGTTTTGTTTTATAGTGCGTTCTTAGTGCAGTACTGTGCTTTTGATTTGTTAGTTACCAAGGATGAGCCCAAAAATGGATGTGAGCACGATAATATTATACTGGATAATTCAAAGAAGTTGAAAATTAATAATTTTAGAAAATTGTTAATTTTAGAAAATTAATAATTTTAGAAAATTAATAATTTCAGAAAGTTAAATTTTATTTAAGAAAAAATAAAATAAAATGGAAAAGAGAAAGAAACATGAATTGCCTGTTTTGCATATAATTTTGGCCACAGATTCGCCCAAAATGGATTTGCGCATGGCAAAAATTATATAAATTAACAAAAAGGTTCTTTAGTAAATTTATGTACAATAATATACAATTAACTCAAAGAATTTATATAGAATTTAATTACTTTGCTTGGGTATCCATCATTTTTTTATCAAATTTTGAAACAGTTTGTCTTTTGGATAAATAAACATTACTGCATATTCCTTTAATTCTATTCATTTTATTAAAAATGGGATTTAAATAGATGTTCTTAGAAACATTAGAATTCCAAGTAATTAGTTTATTTATATTAAAATTAAAATCATTTCTTTTATCGTATAAATCAACAACGCAGATATTTTCCTCTTTTATAAAACCCAAATTCAAAAAATTGAGATTAATATTGTCATCATGATTACGAAGCAAGATTAATTCCTCGGGGTAAATATTATTTTATAAAATAGTATAATCTTGAAAATTAAAGATAATCAAATGATCAATAAATCGTAAAACAAATTTAATACTAAGAGTATAATTTTTTTCATAATGCAAAAAGTTAGCTAAGAGAGATGAAAAATTAGATCCTTGTGGTATTCCATGAATTTGATGAAAAATATCCGTTATAAAGATAATTATTAAAGAGACAAAAATTAATTAGAATTTCCCAATAATCAAAGTCGCAATTATTGATATTTGTAAAATCATAGAAATAAATCAGAAGGACATCTTTTAGTTTAGAAAGGGAAATGCTATTGAAAAGATCTTGGAAATCAAAAGTCGCAATAGAATTAATTTTATTATGTTTTAATAAATTCTAAAATCGGTTGATTATTAGTTATATTCCAAGAAAAACCATCTTTAATAACATTGTTAAAAATTTTACTTAAATAGTTAGGTTTTGGCTTTTGTCCTTTTTGTATATTCAATTTATATAAATATTTTTATTTCGTGTTCTTTCTTCGTTCTAAAATGAAAGTTAGGCAGAAAAAAAATTTAAATTTCAAGATATTATAAATCATGATATTATTGAAATTTCAAGATTCATAGATATTTCTACAGAAATAGTGAAGAAACATGTGAACTTGTGAACTTACGAACTGAGAAGTATTGTTTTTGGTTCCAATGGCTTCTCTACTGTCAGTGTCATTTTGTTCTGGTCTAATTGGAGATTGGCCATGAAACGAATCGATGAGTAGATAGAGTGGTTCGTTTGAACTCCGATCCGGCTGAAACTATCCAGCACCATCCGGTTGACATATGTCAGGGCGAAGCTGAGAAATAATAAATATTCGATTAGAAAAAAGGTACTCTATAAACATGAAACGTAATTTATTCAAGCACATTTACTTTTGAAAAAGTTTTGTGAATAAGTTAGATGAAAGTTACAAGTTGGATAGAATATATATATATATTATTATTATTATTATTATTACTTTTTTGAAAAATAATTATACGTGAGCACATGCATAGATTAAAAATGTAAACAATTTCATAACTTAATTAAAGCTACTGCATACTAAACCAATAAATTTGCCGAAACATTTACATAATGTTCAAATTTCAAAACCAAAAATGAATAAAAGTAAAAAAAATAATGAACTTTATCAAATATGAATTTGCTCACAAAAATTATTGCACACTAGAAGATGAAAAAACATAAATTTTTTACATCAACTTATAAAAGCTTCCTTTAGTATTAATAATTGAAATATGACTACCATCTGTTACTATTTGGAAGGAGCCGTGGTAGAGTCCAGTGGCTAGAGAATTTAACACCTTTGCGGAGGAGCCTGAGTTCGATCCTTAACTTTTCTAAAACCCACAGAGTACATACGATATACCTGCTCGTAAAATCTGCGGAATCTCTGTGATCGGTCTCTGAGCAGTACCATGAGTACAGGGATCTGGAGAAAATTTCCTTCCCCTTCAGATCTGTGTCTAAATTAAAGTGGCTTCACGAATGAGTAGTGATGCCATCTATCCATTGGGTTGTGAGCCAAGAGTTACTTTCACACTTGTAGTGCTCTCTTAACAAACGAAAGCCGCACATTCCTGACTTAATGCGCAAATGGCTGTTGAGCTTGACCTGTTCAAGTGTCATTAGAAACAACAACAACATTATTTTGAGAAAGGTGCTATCACAAAATTTATTTTTGCTAAAAAATTTTCTTGTGTTTTTCTAATAAGAGAATATTAGGAACAGGAATTATGAACGTAGTAAGCTGGTTTCCAAAAACAATTACGTGTAATATGTAAACATTTTAAACGGGACTTAATTTGAAAAAGAAAATACCTAAGACATGTTTCTGTTGATGAATTAGCCATAGAAAAAGCTAATTTATGCATTTACAAAGCATATTTTTCAAAGAACACACAGGACCTTTCAGATTTCAAATTTTTTAGGTGATGATGTTTCATTAATATTTTATAGTTAAATTTAGATATTATGTGATTAGATATTATTAAACATAAATTTAGATAGTACAGTGAATAACAAAAATCGCAAATAACACTCAAACAGTAAGTGGATAACATGAAAAATTATTTTAAAATATAATATTCATGCAGGTGTATATAACCCACAACATAAATTTTTGTTTTACGTCTAAATCATTGAAGCAACGAAAGGTAAAGAAAATACAAACAAGTTCATTTGGAAAGTGGTCAGAGATTTTCAAGAGTTAAAGTTTGAAGGAATTTAAAAATATATTGGCAATGATTCATCAATTTGAATAATGCATACTTGAAAAGTCTCCTGTTCTTTAACGAAGACTCCTGTATTTTACGACAACCTCCTGTTTACCTGTATATTCTCAAATTTCTCAGTATTTGTTGAAAATGAAAAGATTGGTGATAAACTATCCACTGATGGCAAAAATACTTCTCCTATTCCTCAACAGAGGGTGCCAGTACTGCAGTATGTTGAGTGTTAATAGTTTAAGTCGAGCCGTGGAATTAAGGAGAGCGTTTCGTCTTCCGGTGAGGTAAACTCAGGTTCAAATCCCAGCCATGATGCGTCGATACGAATTCCGCATCCGGCTCGCACCGACCACAATGCTGACGTGAAATATATTCAGAGGTAGACGGATCATGGGTTAGAGTCCCCGTGTCGTCAGACTAACCGTGGTAGGTTTTCCTCTCAACGTAACTCAAATGTGGGTTAGTTCCATAAAAAAAGTCCTCCACGAAGGCACATTTCTCCCAATACTTGACGCAGGAGTTTCCTTGTCTTCTGGATTGGGTTCAAAATGACAAGGCTACGGAGTTGAACAGCAGTAGTCGTAAACCCAAAATTGGGACGGTTAGAAAAATCTCCGTTATTTTATTTCTCCAATGTTTGCAGATGTTTTGAACACTATAGTTTGCTGAGAAATCAGAATGTGACAATGGTTGTTAGAGAAAGAAAGAAGGAAACGACTTTTTAGCACCAAATGCTTCCACTTTCAAAAAAATAACAGCTTATATGGTTTGAGTTTGATTGTTGTACGTTTAAAATATACACTTTCAATGATGGATTACCTGGGCTGAAGAAGAATATCTGATCGACTGGTCAGTTTGAAGAAACTCTTGAGGGAGGTGCCCAGTACAGCGTGAGTTGTCCACCTGAGGGGCATTCCCATCAGGGTGGGTACTTGCTGGTGGAATTCTTGGAGGCGGACCATGCGGGTGGCATTCCAAAAAACACCTCGATGCACCAATTCCAGCAATTGATTCCTTTCAGGCAATTGGAACAAGAATTTCATAAAATCTTCAGATGTGATGTACACTAAAGAAGTACCTGTAAACGACGATTTTAAGGCAGTACTGTTAAATTTAGAAACCAACAAATATTTTAAACTGATAAAAAAAAAACTTTCTTAACACTAAACCTACCAGCACTTAATCTATACCTATTTCTACCTTAGCCGGTCAAATGTTTCTTTATGTTTCTTGATTGAATGTATGGAATATGGATTTTAGGAATGAAATAAGCTTAAAAAAAACTTTATTGTAACTAAGCAAAGTTGTATATTGCCCTTTTTTATGCATTACAAACACAAAGAATAAGAATTTTTAATTCATTGCCCAACGCATTTTTTACAAATACTGGGTGTTTCCATAGTACATTTTTCGCAATTCTAATTATTATTAATTCTATAATTCATATTATTATTCTTATAATTATAAAAATATATAAAAAGAATTATAATTCTTATAATTATTCCCATAATTAATATTATTTTTTCTAAGAACTTGTGCTGTCTGGATTGTTTCGACATTTTTCTGGGTAAAAACTAACAGTTAGTTAGAAATGAAGCGAAGTAAAGCTATCAAAATAAAATACTTACCAAAACATTTAGTTTTTGTCACTCTTTCTGACACAAAAATGCCAATCTAAAACTTTAGGTTCTTTCTTGAAATTTGAATTTATTGTTATTCTGATTGAACTCACTACGCAACAGTGTTTGCAGAAATGGGCAACTCATCAAATGCAATCCGTTGAACATGCATGACATCGACATTTCTGATCCGATAACCTTATAAAGCAATACATTGTTCTCCCGGTCAAATGACCGGTTGTGGTAGAATTAGGTATACGACAAGTATTATTCGAAACAAACAAAATACAAAAGAATATTTATAGAATGTTAGCTGTATATAATTGTCAGAAAAAGTCATGAAGTTAAATGTGCAAAAACGATAATTTGATAACCGCATTTTCGTTGCAAAAGTTCCTAAACAGTCATTTGATTGATTATATATGTTTAATCTTAAAGAAACTACCAAAGGAGTCACGATTTTATACCTTAATTAGATGGAAATGTTTACCGATAAATAATTCTATATTCCTAACAGAAATTTTAATAAATCGGTTAATTTTTCATTATTAAAATTTTTTTTGTAAGAATTGTATATTTTCTCCATTTGATGCCATTTTTATGAGCAATATTGTGACACAACTGATGTAAAAATAGTTCACTAAAAGATAGTGTGAGAAAAACAGCCTTCAATCGAAAGACTTAAAAAACTATTTTGTTAGTATCAAATGTGAAAAGACTTACCAAAAGCATCTAAGTAAATGTTGAAAAATGGTCTTAAATAAGGTTCGAGCATTCTATATTTTTCTACCAGTTGTTTGATGTTGAAAATCATGGATGCATCATCCAGTTTAAACTCCATAGAATCAGTTCTCATGAATCCAGCTATAATCTCCTCAAGTAATTCAGAAATTCTATCGCCGTCATCCATTTCATCCAGATATTTCAGTATGGTTATAGCAATGCCCTCCATGCCTGGTCAAACACACAAACAAAATGTCCAGTTCATCATAAAACTTCATTTTGAAAAAAAGCTTTCATTTTAAATAAAATCTCACATTACGCTGGTGTTAGACAGTAAGAGAATTTGCAGACGATTATCTCTAGAACTACTGGACGAATTTATTGAAATTTGACATGTACACACATTGATACAATACGAAACAAATAACCAATCAAGAATTATAATAAACACGCATGACAGCGGTAGCAGCATGAATGAGTTAATGGGGGGTGGGGTCCCATCTTACAGGCCTTGCAGTGTGATTTCATACTTGAAATAAGGCGCAGTTTATCATTTCCTGTGGCCTGAATTCTCCTGTGGCAATTTCATACCTTGTTGTTTCAACGAATGTGATGCACGATCATGCACGTTTGTTACACATGTTGAATGGTTATTTCTTTTGCATTGTATCAATGTACATACGTATCAAATGTCATTAAAATCGATCCAGTAGTTCTAAAGATAATCGTCTGCAAATTCACTTAATTTCTTACACCAGTATAGAATAACAATTACATGTTTCTTGATTAGTTTTATACCGGTTATAACTTAAGTTTATATAAATAACAGAGATCTTCCTCAGTGGTTTATAAATAGTTAACGATACGTATGAAATTGTTATTATCATACACTAGTTGAAAATTTGGAGTATGATAATTCCAATAATGGTGCAAACTAATTTTGTTTGACCTTGTTTAACCGCTACTTTGTTTAAACTACAAGTGGTTCACTTTAACAAGGTGGTACGATTATGGCTCAATGGATTTTTCCAGCATAACGGTTCAACGTTGAGCTGAATAATGCAGTGAATCTTGGATTCCATCTTTGGAAACAAGCATTAAAAAAATTGGAACTTACTACAAATTATTATTAAATCTTATCAAACGTCATGTCATTTTTAATGTCAGAAGTGGTGCCCAAATCGCATATTTTGGATTTTAATATTTAATGTCGTAATTAATTTAAATTAATTCTGCCCGAAAACATTTAGTTTTAGTGTTATGTGAAAAAGTCGGAAAACTCTAAACAACGCAAACAAGAAGAAAAAAAAAATACTATCAAATCCTGTAAGATGTCAAGAAAAAAAAAAAAAAAAAAAAAAAAAAAAAAAAAAAAATATATATATATATATATATATATATATATATATATATATATATATATATATATATATATATATATATATATATATATATATATATATATATATATATATATATATATATATATAGGATTCTACAAACAAACAAACATCAATGGATGGTAATACGTTTCTGTCTATACGTCAGAGCCCACATATATACTGATAAAATTTTATCTCATAGTTCGTCCCGCAGTGGACTGATCATAAAGACACGGTTCTCAGTAGAGCACCGAAGTCAAGCATCACTGGCTGCTGTCAGTAAGTGGGTATGTGACAACTTTGATCAGCCTGCGTAGGGAACGAGGGAGCGCGGTGTCGGTCCTCGTTAAACTGTTCGACCGGGAAGTGCTCGAGTTCACGCACAGGTCTTCAGGTTACCAAAAGAGGAGAGCCCTCTGCAGAAGATAAAAATTGCAATGTCATGTCTTCGGATTATCCTCGGGGATGTTTCCCTGACCGTCGCCAATAGCCCATAGCCACTCTAGTGTGACGTAAAGAAAATGCCTACATATATACCTCATCCTTTATTCATTATAGTTTTTCATAAATAGCCATGTTTCCATGCATTACTCATCGGGGGTGTTTTTATAGTCCAGAGCCCCTATTCATACTTACTAAAAAAACTTTATTACATTGGAAAATTAAAATAAAAACTTAAAATTTATTTCATAAAGGCTATAGAATATTGCTTTACTTAATACATTAGTTAATCCACTATAAAAGGCCATACATACAAACTATTCCATCTAGTGGTTTTAGGAATTGTTTGTCATAATTAGTTTGCACCTTTAAAAACAAATGGCAGCTAATATCATGATCAGAAATTAAATAAATTAATAAATGTTCTAAATGGCTTTAAATTTCTTTAAAAGAAAATTGAATGAATGATTAAGTAACTAATTAGATCTGTTTTAAAATTATCAGTTTCTTAAAAATTCTTTATATATGGAATTATTTCTGTAAAAGCTAAGAATCTGATTGGAAAATAAATTGGAAAAAACTTATTAGCTAAGTTGGAATGAAAATCGATGCTCTTTTCAAGTGAAAATCGAAGCTCTTTTCAAGTCATTTCTTTTGTCAAAAAATTTTAAGGAAATTTGCCTACATTCATCAGTTTTAAGAATTAAATCTGAAGGATTTCAAATATTGGTTTTGTTGAGAATTAATTCGCATGGATAAATTAGCTTAGCAAAAATTTCAAAACCATTAAAATTAATAAACAGAAGATCATCCAAAAATCTTAATAAAAGAAGCGATTTCTATTAAAATTAAGATAACCAAATAACTTAACGAATAATCAATTCTTACATTACTAACATTAGTACTAAAATTTTTATCCAAAGGGGTGTCATTAATTTTTGAAAAGTCAGTACTTAAATGGAATATAAATGTTGTTCAGGTTAATATGAACGAGAAATGTCCAGATTAATTCATCTATTATATCATTAAAATTAAGCAGATCATCAAAAATATTATTAATTAGAATTGAGGGAGATGAGTTTTCAAAATCAAAACTGTTTAGAGAATAAATTTTATTTAAAATTGTTAGTGTACTTAAAAGTATGTAAATTTTAGTGTATGTGCTTTTTTTGATATTAGTTAATTTTACTGTACACTCATTTAAGAATATTTTTAAAGTAAATGCCAAATTTTTTTACGTTACTTCTGATGCCAATAAATGCGAATTTAGTTAAGGTTTTATAGAATTATTGATTAACAAAAAGGAAAGAAAATTTCTTAAAATTATTTAACTTAACTTTTAGTCTTTTAAAGATAGCTTTAATTTTATTAATAATAGTATCACTGTAGGTGTTCCAGTTTTTTGAAAGTAGTACTTCTGTTTAGTTCATCAAGAATAAGTTGTTTGTACAAGATTTTTCAAAGAATAGTAAGCTTATTCCTGGATTTAACAATAGTGATAATACAGATAGTGCTTAGAATTGCTTCAATTTCTTGTTTCTATTCAGAGTTGAAATAATTTATTCCTTCTTTTACATATCAATTTTAAATCTTCTTTCTTTCTTTATTTATAAATTCCTTCGTATGAAAATTACAAAATTACGTTTGTATGACAGTTTTAAAATAAACTCATCAAGAGTGATGTGAAATATATATATATATATATATATATATATATATATATATATATATATATATATATATATATATATATATATATATATATATATATATATATATATATCTTTTTATTTATATCAGGATTGATTTTATCGGCGGATGCTATTGTCTCCTGTTGTCTTTTTGATTTTTGGTCAGGCATTTCGTATTAAATTACATTTTTTGCCTTTTTTTTAAAATTAAATCGCAATTTCTTTAAATAAATATATATTTATAATTATAGGATAGTTGAGCTTAATAAAACATTTATTTATTTATATATATATATATATATATATATATATATATATATGTAATAACAGGGCTACAACCCTGTTATCAGTGTTGTATTTAGCTTGAAATAATTGCAGTCTTAAGCCATCATACGTTCTAAACAGGTTTATTTAAATTGTATTGCTAACAATTCACGTCCACACTCCCTATGGGCGGGGAATGGACAAGACTTCTGACAATTCCTGAACAGCTTATCAGGATCAAATCATGATGAAAAGGACACGCAAAACTATGCGTTCTTACGTTTTATACCAACACAGATTTGAGGTAAAAAGGCACACTGTCGTACATTCCTTGTAACCTTACGCATTAAGGAAAATCATTTCTCCTGCCTTATATGGAAGTGAAAAAGGGAACGAATCTAAAAATAACTCTTCCTTTGAAATATAAATCTATTTATATTTCAATGGTATGTTTTCAGCCTTGAATTCCCAAAATAGAATCTCTCTACTCTTATTCTTTAACAAAGACATTTTATGAAAACGAAAGAGATTTAATTCTTTTATTAATACAAAAGTATTTAATTTTTGTATTACATACATAAAAATAATATATATATGCATTCTTGGTAGAATGACATATTCTATCGCGGTTTGTCTACTTACAATTAGCAGTATCACAACTGTTATGCATATTATTGTTAGTTTTAGTAATTTGTGAAAACAATTTTCTGAGTACTGTATTTCTGTTAAGAAGCACGTTTACTTTGTAAATAAACACATTTTTATACCCCCGTTCAGCACATTTCTAATTCTTAACGAAGAAAAAAAAATAGTATGCATTTTTAATGTGTCTCTAAATCATCAAATACCTTCTGCTCGGAATTGTGCATGAAATGCAGAATCGAAATACTTCCACCATCTCTTGACTGTCGGTATAGATTTAATAAAATGAGTCCATTTGGAAGCAATCTCTTGAATGTGAGGCCCAAAATGAAATTTTTCAAAAAGTCTATCCATAAATGATCGAGGAAACGTTTTGTCTCTTCCATTCAATGATTCCAAAAGTTTTTCTAAAATCCTACAAAAAACAGGTAAAGAATGCTTAGCAGAAGTAACAGGTAAATAATGCTTAGCAGAAGTAACAGGTAAATAATGCTTAGCAGAAGTAACAGGTAAATAATGCTTAGCAGAAGTAACAGGTGAAGAATGCTTAGTAGAAGTAACAGGTAAATAATGCTTAGCAGAAGTAACAGGTAAAGAATGCTTAGTAGAAGTAACAGGTAAAGAATGCTTAGTAGAAGTAACAGGTAAAGAATGCTTAGTAGAAGTAACAGGTAAAGAATGCTTAGTAGAAGTAACAGGTAAAGAATGCTTAGTAGAAAATTAATTAAAAATGAAAAGATACAGAAAAATGAGAGAAAAAAAACAACTTTAATTGATAAAGCAATGAATGAAAATGACGAAATCAATGGAATAAGATTAGAAATACTATAAATTGTAACATATAAAGCGTGTGTCACACGATTACATGTCATAATTACAAAACCGTTTCGTTGTTTGGTTTTAAAAATGGTTATGCTTTTGTTCTGAGGTTTTTAAAAACGCTTGGCAACGTTCCAGAAAAGCAAGAATTGTTTAGTATGCATTGCCCTGAATTTAAAAATTAAAAGTATGATCAAGAGTTAAAAAAAAATTTTTTTTGAGATTTGAAACTCTCTAAACGACCACTTACTTTTTATCTTATTTCAAAAATGGTTTTGTGAGATGTGTTAAATGGTATGGTAATGTTTTAAAAAATTTGATTTGACATTTATGAAGAGAAAAAAAGAACGTTTTGAGGGCAAGAACACTGACCTTAATGTAATTTAAAAAGTTTATGAAAACTTTAAATGAAAATAATTTTTCATAAGGTTTCAGAAAAGATTCATAGAAAGAGTACGTTTGGAAATAGTGAAAAATATTTACTAGATGTTAAAAAAAAAGTTTAAATTTTTAATAAAATAATTTTTGAAGTTTCAGAAATCTGTGTTTTTTAACAGGTTGATATTAAAAACAGTTTGGTCAAAAGTTTGGATTTATCAAGATTTCTATGTATTTTATTGTATTTGAAATGTAATTTACTTATTAAACTTTGGATGTGTTTTAAAATTGTATTTTGAATTGTTTTGTGATTTCACAATGTGCGGCAAATGAAAAATTTTGCAAATTATTTCAAAATTATTTAATTTTTATCATTAAATTCTTTTTTTAATTTTCAATTTTCATTGAAAAATTATTTAATTTTTAAATAATTATAACATTGCAGAAACTTTTAAAGCAAATTGCAAAAGATTTTAATTTCTTCTTTCATTTTCTTCTTTCAAATATTTTTCTTCCTTTCTTCAATAAATTTTTAAAATATATTTTATTAATATTTTAGTAAATTTAGGAAAGTTGTGTCTTCATGAATTGTTTGTCAAGATAAAGTTTCGAAATATTTCGGAACTATTTTCTGAAATGCTTTCTTTTTTTAGATTTTGTAATAAAAAAGAAAGTGCTAGAAAAGGTTTGCAAGACTTTCTTAATGGATTATATTTTACAGGATTTATATTGAAGGGGCCGAAATTTCGGTTCACTACAATCAGGAGTTCACCGTTCCGCAAAACTTCTTTTTATGACACATAAAATGAAAGCCAAAAATGACTGAAAAATAATACGTAGTAACAAAAAATGTGTTAATTTTTATTACTCTTCGTCTTGGGTACAAAAAAAAATTAGTAATCTTTAGCTGATGCAGGGAAAAATTTGTCCATACAAATCTGCCTGGGTAGGCATTTGTTTAGGGATAAAAAAGTGAGATAAAAGAAGCAAACAAGTAAAAAATGCTTGTCGCTACGTTCCCCTCTATAGATGGTTTTAAAAATCAGTATAAGTATTTATTTTGAAGTAGACATTTCAAAATTATCAACCAAAAAAATGAAGAAAAAAATTCAGTCGAAGACAGAAAACAGTTCATAATATCCAACTTCCTCACTTTTTAGTTCACTATATCCACACAAAAAAAAAAAAAAAAAAAAAAAAAAAACATTGTACTGCACGCAAGGCACGGGACCGAACATTTCATTCACTATATTCGGGAGTTTACTATAAACAGTCTTCACTATAGTAAAGTTTGATTGTATTAGATTTTAATAAGTTCGGGTAAAATTAGTCTTCAGTCGTGTAGCATTTACATCAAGCATATCTTTAATTGAATATTTTTTTATTTTCAAAAATGAGGCATTGATGATAACAAGATAGCAAAATAGATAGCATATGATACCTTTGACTGTAACTGGAATTCTTGCAAGCTTTGTAAGTTGTTTAGGCGAGACTTCAATGAAAGTGTTAAACTATTTAATATCAGTTTAGAGCATCTGTTCCCAATGATCTTTCAGCTAAACCCCAACTTTATATAAAGATAATTATAAATGCAACAAAATAGTATTTTATTTTATAAGATGAATGAACCTTTTTTCATCGCTTAGTAATCTTTTAATTAGAATCCCTACAACTAAATTCGCAGTCTAGTCTACTCTAGTACTGAATTTGTTTTAGATGTTTATGCATAAATTGAATAAAATAAAATGAACCGAATTACGGTTTTCTTTGAAAACTAAAGAAAAAAAAAAATACTAATAGAAGATTGAAAATGGTTGCTAAAGAAATAGATTTCTTTATTAGCAAAGTTTGTGTGGTGGGAAATACAAATGCAATTTTTTTTTAAAATTTATGTATTTTTCATAACTTATTCAAACGGTTGCTATTTTTTTTATAACTGTCTTTGAATAGAAGACCCATTTTTTAGGTTTACGACTACTTATGTTCAACCATGTAACCTTGTCATTTTGAACCCAATTCAAAAGACAAGAGAACTCCTGGATTAAGTATTGTAAGAAATTTGCCGGCGCGGAGGACTTTTTAATAGAACTAACCCGCATTTGCGTTACATGAGGAGGAAGACCACGAGAACCTCCAGCAGTTAGCCAAATGGCAACGGGACTCTAACCCATGATCCGTCTTTCACTGAGGATATTTCACGTCAGCAGTGTGATCGGTGCAAGCTGGATGCGGAATTCGTATCGACTAGCCATTGCCGGAATTCTGTTGTTATTAAAAAAAATCATGTATTTCTTTCTTTAAAAATCTTTGTATTTCTTTCCTTTTTTATTGGCCTTTACTTTTGAATAATTCCATAATTTAACTGCAATATTAAATAAATAATGACTCACCGGTAAAATTTAAATGTAATTAAAAATTCCAGAATCATTACGGGTTAAAAAAAAAACTAACTCGGAATCCCTCTTCCCCGGAACCTTAGGGTTCCGCGTCACACCAATTGTGAGAATAAAGTTTACAAGAATATCTATGAAAATGATGAAATTGAATGATCAGTATCTTACTGTTTTGTTCGATTGTCTGTTTCCTGATCATCCAGGAGATCTCTCACTCTTTGAGTGACGTAGTTTTGGAATGGAGAATTCTCGTCTGATTGAAGGAATAATTCTTTGTCGAAACGGAGTATGAGGTCTGAAGCAGCACTCCGTAATGCTGTCGAACTGTCTCTTGCCATCACAATAGCTAAACTTTTTTCGAACATCAACCTTCCCACACATGTTGTTAACTCCATATTCTGCAGAGACTAAAAATAATTGCTTAAATATAACACTTATTAAGTTGAGATATTTCTTTTCTATAAAGAAAATACAGACGGACCTCTATTTAACGAATTCTCTAAATCCCGATAAAAAGTTCGTTATGTGGAAAATTCGTTAAAGAGAAAATCACAATTTGAAATACTTAAACAACACAAAAGAGGTTTTAAATTCATAAACACAAGACATAATTAAAATCGAAATGGATGCACCTTTTTTTTGTAAATTATTATCTATTATCGAATTGTTTCAAATGGTTTTAACATTTTATCAGATGAAGGTCTTCATCATTTCCTCACAATTTATTGCTGTATTGATTTTATTTTTCACACTGTCCAAAAATTACGATTCAGTTAATGTTTCTGTGGTTGCAGCTTCAATGGAAATACAGCATCGTTCATTTCGCGGTTCTCTCTAACAAGGGAAACTAGGGAAGTGTGACTCGCCAATTTTGAAATAAACTAGTGGGATGTATGCCTTATAAGGAATAATTTTAGGGGGTAACATTCGTTTCGGCCCATAGAAGGTCCTGTGAGAGATAAAAAATAATTCAATATATAGAAAAATCGGTATTTTATTACTTCAAAGCAGACTATTAGTTATTGTAATTGTCTCATACTCCAATTAATTTTTGTTACTTTCACGTACTATATAATGCATATTTATTGTTAAAATTGATTTCAAAAATTTATATATCTGTAGTTTTTCAAAAAAACCCGTTAGGTTAATTTAAAAAAAAAAATTGACATTAATTTTTTTTCATTTTTTTTTCAAAAAACTTTCTAAATTAATTGGAGTATGTAATTGCGAATTAATTAATTAATTTATAATTAATTTATAATTAATTAACAATTAATTAATAATTAGCAATTAATTAATTTTCTGATTAATTTATTAATTAGCAAATTAATTAATTACCCGATTAATTACAAATTAATTGGATTTTGAGACAATTACAATAACTAATAGTCTGCTTTAAAGTAATAAAATACCGATTTTTCTATATATTGAATTATTTTTTATCTCTCACAGGACCTTCTATGGGCCGCAACGAATGTTGCCCCCTAAAATTATTCCTTATAAGGCATACATCCCACTAGTTTATTTCAGAATTGGCGAGTCACACTTCCCTAGTTTCCCTTGTAAGCTGTACCCATATTTTTCTAAGTTCTTCTGTCGTCTTCCGCACTTTCTCCGCGCTGACTAAGAATCCAGCTTTAGCGAAACTGTTACGAATAATACGATATGTAACATCATAGTTCCATGTTTTGGAAATTTCTGTTATGATTTCTCGCAAATTGTTTTTTTGGCATAGATTCCGGTATGAAATGCAAATAAAAATGGAAAGGGATTTTACCGCTTTCTCTTAAAGTGGCTGCGAAAATCAATTGAAGGTCATTTCCCCCATAAAATGCGTTAACAAGTTTGAAATGTTCTGAATTATTTTGGGAAATAGGGAAGTGCATCTCAAAGAAAAGTCGGTTAAATAGAAAATTCGCTTCGCAATTTTGAAAGTTATTTTACGAAGAAATTTCCAAAATGTTCTTAGTTCCTCGAAAAAAATCGCAAAATCGAGTAATTTGCAAAATGGAAGTTCGTTAAATAGAAGTCCGACAGTCTAAATAAATTACATTTACTGATTATATTCATCTCTCTTAAAGTAACTGGGTAAAAATCTCTCACGTGTTGTTGAAAATTTTCCTTTTCACTATTCATATTTAGCTTTCAAAAACCTTTTAATTTCTGACTTCCGATTTTTAAAAATTCTTTTTTTTCGTATACTGACAGGCGAAACCGGAAGTATAGTCCCGAAGTGTAACTAAAATATTTTGTTATGCATTGATTGTTTTAACTTTTTTTTAAATTTGAATAAATTACCTTCTAAAAAAGAAATAAAACACATTTTCAGAAAAAAAATTTTCACATAATAAATTTTTTTCCGCATATTTTTCGTATATTTCAAAATTTTTTTGCATTTTAGGAAGAACGTTGACTATGAGAAAAACCCCTTACGCCAAAACTTTTTGCAAAAAAATAAATAAAAAAGAAAGATAAAATTCGTCGAAATTTCGCATGCAGAATTTGTATAATGTTAGCAATGTTATAATTTGTTATTTTCATCAAGCTTTAAGTAAGACTATTTAGAATTTTTCCTTAAAAATTCAATATTATACATTAATTAGTTTAATTTCATTGTCTTTTTGAAATTTTTTTGTGATATGTGTTGAAAAATCTCAGGTTGATCTAGAAAAAAAAATGATTTTGAAACTTACGCACCACAGTTTGTTGTAGAACCATTAAAATGATTTGTATTTTGTAAGATCTCATTTCACCTAAATATGAAAATTTTTTTACAATTTTTTAACACCCTTAAATTTTTAAACCACATTTCAGGACCCTTTCGAACCAAATAAAAAATTAAAATTTTAATTAAGCCTTTTTTAAATTATTCCAGTTTAAAAATTTGATTAAACCAGTTGGATACCTTAACATGTGATCACTCCAGCCAAGAGTAGAAGAAAAACAATAACTAATAAAATATGGTAGATCAAAATTGTGTTGATTGTTGACTTACCTTTAGAACTGATAATCTTATCTGTTCCGGTGCTTCATTATTAGAAGCACATCCCATTAACTTTTCGAGTCCATCGGGCTTCAGAGTCAGGAGAGCATCCCCCATATTATTTATAACCTATTTTAAAAAACAATCCTCATTTAATAAATGCAAAAGTTATTGTTTTACTCCGAAACGAATGTTCTTTTTGGTAATTAACCACTTTACATATAGACATTTGGAACCAGCTGGGCAGACTAGTCGTTTAATGTATACGGAAAAAAATATTAGAAGGAATAGTATTACTGAGAAAATTACAAACCTAATATAGGACATTAATATATACATAATACAATTTTAAAATAAAAATTATTTTTATAAGATGTGTTCAATTTTAAATTGTTCCATAATTACGTCAATTCGTTAAAAAATGAAATGTAAAGAAAAAATACCTTTAAGTAACGGGTCAAATCTTCAATATGTTCTGATTCAGGAACGCAAAAGCTGTCGATTGCATCAGTCAAATAAGTAGCAATGTTTGTTAAATATTCCTGCGGAAGAAAAGAAAATGTGGAACGAGAGATGATTTTTACTTGACACATCTATTTCAAAATAATGGAATAATTAAAAAAATTCGACTTAAAAAGTCTTATTTTATTAATTTATTTTTCACTTTCTTAAATTAAATTACAAATTTAAAAAGTCAAATCTATATATTTCAGAGTATTTTTAGACATTAGAATAATCAAAACGAAGCATAAAGTAATTCGACAATTTGTTTTTTAAAAAAAATAAATAAATAAAAATAAATGAAAAAAGAAAAAAAATGCTAGAATAAAATTTTATGTTATCCAAAATATTAGAATACTTCATTATATACACGAAAATTCAATATTGAATGTAGAAAAAAAAGTTACTTAATATTTGGAAGCTTTGATAATTGCTCGATCTTGCAAGGAATAAGTAAGCGTTCACATTAGCCGAAATAAACGTAATGCTCACCTTTGTTTGTAAGAAAAACTTTTTTTCCCTTTTACTATTCCTGTCAAATTATTTAAGAGAGCCGCGATGGCTCAGGGAACAGAGCATTCGCTTTCCAATAAGGTGAACCGGGTTTGAATCCCAGCGATGACAGGACGATACGAATTACGCATCCCACTTGCACCATCATGAGTTA
This sequence comes from Parasteatoda tepidariorum, assembly GCF_982258835.1. Lineage (NCBI taxonomy): Eukaryota > Metazoa > Arthropoda > Arachnida > Araneae > Theridiidae > Parasteatoda > Parasteatoda tepidariorum. Next base: position 115,715,944 of record NC_141760.1, read on the forward strand.
GAGTCCCTTTGCCGTCAGGCTAACCGTCGTGGGAGGTTTTCCTCTTCATGCAACACAAATGCGGGTTAGTTCCATCAAAGAGTCCTTCACGAAGGAAACTTTCTCCCAATGCTTGATCCAGAAGTTTCCTTGTCTTCTGTATTAGGTTCAAAACTACATAGTTGAACATTAGTAGTCGTATACTCCAACAAAAAATTGGGTAGGCAGTTCAACTACGGTTATAAAATAAAATGTAAGTAAAACCAAACAATGGAAACCGGGCTGCTGTACTTAACCTTTAAACATATCAAAGTTGAGAATACCAGGCAAGTTTAAAGCTGGTAATGACATTTACATTCTAGCCTTGCTATTATCCTATTTAATCAGATTATTATATACAGTGAAACCTGCCAAGTTGACCACCTGGTTGCAAGCTGGACACCTGCATAAGTTGACCTCAATTATCAAGAACGGAATTTTTCCTATATAACATAAAGAAGCAAAACCTTTTAACTTGACCACCTGTTTATCTTGTATGCTGATCACTGAAATAAGTCAATTTTGTATAGGAGAATTATGAAATTCTATTCTAAAACCCTCAAGTTAATCAGAAAAAAAAAATTCAGAAAATTTTCTGTCATTTTGCAATGCATGTTAAAATTTCACTTGGTTGGTGAAAAAGCTAATCTAAACCCTTTTGTGAGTTGACCATCTGGGGAAACTGTAGGGGGTCAGCTTTTGACCATTTCCTTCATTCAAAACATTGGGCTGATGTAAAGTCTAAACAACAGCGCCAAACAACTATGAGGGAATATTTTTGTAACAAATACGTTTGTAAGTGTAGTAATAACAGAATAAATTTTAAAGTGTTCAAATAATTTTGTTTTGTTAAAGTTTTCAAATTACATGTTTTCGTGTCCGTTTCATGTTTTCGTTTATTTTTATTGAACACTTCATATGCATAACTAACGAAATAATTTTTTTTTTAAAAAGTTAGTTAAATATTAGAATTATATGTAACAAATTGAAGTTCATTCAAGTTTAAACACATTGCTTAAGATATTCATTAGGCTATTTGCTAAATAAAATGTTTAAGTCAAGTAAATTTTTTTTAAAATATATAACAACATGATATAGGAAACGAAGAAGTAAACAACGACCCACCCCCTCTATAAGTTGCCCACTTGTCTAAGTTGACCACTAAAACAATTCCCCACAAGTGGTCAACTTACACAAGTTTTACTGTATAATGAAAGGTGATCTTTGCCGTCAGCCTGGTTTTTGTGGATTTCCTGAAACGCAAATGCGGGTTAGTTCCATCAAAGAGTCCTACATGGAGGGAACTTTTTCCCAATACTTGATCCAGAAGTTTCCTTGTCTTCTGGATTGAGTTCAAAATGGCAAGGCTACGGAGTTTGAACGCTATTAGTAGTAAACCCGGCTGTTCAACGACGGTTATAAAATAAAATTGGTATAAGATCTGGTGTATTACAAATCTATAAGGTGAATACAAATATTTCTTAAGAATAAAATCATGTTTATGCACTTCATCATCATTTGATTACCAAAAGAAACATACTTTTGTTACTAAATATCTTTTTCTAATCCATCAAACCCCAGACAATCTTAATTTGTATCATAGTTTGTTTTACAATCGTAAGTGGTTTTGTTTTTGGAACACAGCGTTGAATTTTAAATTTATGAAGACGCCTTAATATTTTCGGTTCCTTCTATCTTATTTTCTAACATACTTTTTAAGTACGCCTTCAGTTATCTCTGGTTGACTTCCAATCTCTGGCTGTAACAAAGCAAGCTTGCTGTACTTCCGTGACCAGCTAATTCACCAGATCTTAACCATATTCAAAATTTATGGGGGATAGTAAAGAAGATGAATCTAACTGAGATAGTAGTCTACTGAGTGAAGTGCTCTACTTGACTCACTACTTGGGTTCATGAGGACCAAAAAAAAAAAATTAAAAAAATGCTTAATTCATGAAAGATTGTTTAATTGCAATGATCAAAAGCGATGTTGCAGAATATTAGGTAACTTTTTTTTCTCCATTAATAATTGAATTTTAGTATTTATAATGAAATATTCTAATAGTTTGGACAGTATAAATTTTATTCTAATATTTTTTTAAAAGTTAACAGTCGAAACTAACTTGTGCTTTATATAGATTTTTTTAAAGTTAAAAAGTACTTTGAAATATATAGACTCAACTCGCTAAATTTGTAATTTAATTTAAATAAGAGAAAAACAAATTAATAAAGTAAGATACTTTTTAAAGTCGAATTTTTTAATTATTCTAATTTTTTTGAATCAGTGGCATACTTTGTGTGTTCCATGATGATGGGTGTGACGAATCATTGTTCCAAGGGTCATCCAACACAAACTCAAAGATGTTTCTTTGCACGTAGTCTGAAAATAAAGAAGATTAAAAAATATATTTTAACATCAAATTATATATCATTCATAATATTAAGCACGATAGTTTCCAGATTTGGGTTACACAAAATTACGCATAATTTTAATACTGTAAAAAGCATGTTTATATAGAGAAAATAAGTTTTTTTTGTTGATTTCGTAAGCTAAAATATCGTCTCCACTTATAAGTTAGCTTAATTTGGGGTCACCCATTAATATTGAGTCCTTGAAAATTCGATCATTAGATCAAAAATTATTCAGAGTGGTATGTTTCTTTTTTCCGCACTGTGATGCTTTTTCGATGAACTGTTTAATTCCTAAATTACAACTTAATATTTATATTAGCATTTTCTGCTATCTATGACATCAATAGCTGTTGCACTTTAGTTTATTTTCTTCTTGGAAAAGTTTGTTACTACTTGCAAACTTGTTGGTAAACCATTTCTTTTCTTTTTCTAAGTACAGAGCTCTTCAATCTGTAGCAGTCTATCCTAGATATGTAGTTTAAATCGAAATATAATAAAAGAAAATCTATATCGTTTAAATAGGATTTACGGTTTATTTTACTTTTTTGCTTCCAATCCTATAGAACTATCTAAACGAACCCGAAAATATTAATGTAAATTATTATTTTTTTGAAAGTAATTTATAATAATAATATAATAATAATTAGAACATTTTTAACTTATAATAAAAAAAAAGTCTTACATTGAAATTTTTACAAGATGATTCCTTTCTAATTCAAATATTTTTTTTAAACAATTTCCAGCAAATATTTCTCTAATTGCTAATAACGTTTGCAATCTTAACCACCTTCTAATTTGAAATAGCTGTTATATTTGTAAAATCACATCCTGAAGCTCTCTAAATTTGATGTTTAATAATTTTACGAAATTGTGCGTAGGAACTCTTTATGTTAAGTTAACACCAATATTGCAAAGAGCTCACACCAAAATCATGCACATGATTTTGGTGTAATCCAAGGTTTCAGATTAGGGTAATGTGCATAGAATAGAGCTGATTGTCACAGTTTCAAGATTAAAAAGGTTTAAACGCATAACTAACCTTTTCAGGTTTACATTAGAAGTTTTTTGCTGACAAGATGACTAAGGTGTTAGAGGGATCGCTTCCGAATGAGAAGAACCGTGTTTGAATCCCAGCGATGGCTGGTCGAAAAAAATCCGCATCCGGCTTGCACCGACTCCAGTGCTAACGTGGAATATCCTCAGTGGTAGATGAATCAGGGTTTAGAGTCCCTTTGCAGTCAGGCTAAGCGTGGGAGGTTTTCCTCGCCATGTAACGCAAATGCAGGTTAGATGCATCAAAAAGTCTTTCACGAAGGTAAATTTCTCTCAATACTTCATACAGGTGTTTCCTTGTCTTCTGTATTGAGTTCAAAATGACAAGGCTACGGAGTAGAACATGAGTGATCATAAACCCGAAAATTGGGTCGGCTGTTCAACGACGGCTGTAAAAAAAAAATGAAATGAGATATACGTACAAGAATTGAGCGGAGAGTTGGTAGCGAGGCTTCACGTATCTTGCTCCACAAGTAGAAAACATAATTCATGTAGGTTGATGATATCTCTCCTTTCCTCATCAGAAGGTTGAGTGAGTCTAGACACTCTTCAGTGCTGCAGTGCAGGAGGGCATCACTCAGATAAGACATTCCCAAAGCCTTCAAAAAAAAAAAATTTTTTTTTTCCAATGGACAATGTATTGAAATATCACGATCTAATATAACATAAAATCACCCCTTGTCTCCATTAAGTGCTTGCTTAGCCCCATCGTAACAGGCGCTTTATTCTATACTAGTGGGCTGCGCCCCCTGCTCGCTAACGCTCGCCAACCCCCGAAAAGTGCTACGCAATCTTATATGGTTTGCTTCGCAAACCAAGCTCGCTTCGCTCGCTACTAACTTAGGTACATTGCAAATGCACAAAATTCTAAGAATTCAAAACAATCATTCAAATCCATATAACAACTTTTTTTCTTAAAAAAATTACATCTTTTTAGTAAGTACTGAGTCCTTAAAATAAATTTGAATTCAAATAAATGACATGTAATTCGTTAAATCTATTAGAAATGTGCTATAGTATAAAATCTTAAGATAAAATTTCTAAAACTGATATCTCTTTAAAAAGATTAAAATTTCGGCTATAATTAAGTCTATTAAAAATTTAAATAAGTGAATTGCAATAGAAAAACCTGCATAAACAAATAAATTCTAGTAAAACAAATAAATTCGTGATATAAATCAAAAATTGTCAAATAAATTCGTAATACATAAATTCGTGAAAAAAAACGCTTTCGACAAAAAACCAAAATGGAGATCTATCGACAAAGACTTCTGCCTAGCTTATGCTCTCCCTGGTTATTTCAGTTTCCGTTTTTAAAAGCGCTATATGTTGAGCCATCTTCGCTAGATTTGGCATGTGACATTTTTATCGGTAATCATTGGTCTATTTTCTAGCGTTGCCATGCGGGGAGTTGTAATGAGGCTTATTTTTATCGCCGTGTAAGAGAAATATATATATAGATACGCACACTAGTGTAAGAAATTATTAGGATTTTCGGATTGGTCGATTACTAGTCTAGAACTACTGGACCGATTTTAATGAAATTTGATCTATAGATACAAAACAATATAAACAATATACATCTCAGATAAGACATGCCCAAAGCCTTAAAAAAAGAATTTTCTTCCTAATGGACAATGCATTAAAATATCACGATCTAATATGACATAAAATCACCCGTTGTTTCCATAAAGTGCTTACTTAGCCCCATCGTAACAGGCGCTTTATTCTATATACACACACTAAGGTAAGAAATCATGAGAATTTTCGGATTGGTCGATTGCTAGTCTAGATTATCTAAACCAGCCAATTGGATTAACTAAAACAGTCAATCTTAGAATTAACTAAAGCAGTGAATCCTGGTTCTAACCAAAACAGACAATTCTAAGATAAATTAAACTTGTCAATCCCAGGATTAAATTAAATCAGTCATTCCAAGGATTAATTAAACCAGTCAATCTTGGTAATAACTAAACCAGTCAATCCTGGAATTAACTAAAACAGTCAATCCTAAGCAAGTTTTTCCAATGGACAATGCATTAAAATATCACGAACTATTGACATCAAATAACACTTTGTTTCCATAAAGTGCTTACTTAACCTCATCGGAACGGGCGCTTTATTAAATATACACACACTAGTGAAAGAAATTAAGACAATTTTCGGACTTGGTCGATTACTAGACTAGAACTACTGGACCGATTTTAAAGAAATTTGATCTGTAGATACAAAGCATTACAAACAATATACATCTCAGATAAGGCATGTCCAAAGCTTAAAAAAAATAATTTTTTTCCCCAATGGACAATGCATTAAAATATCACTATCTAATATGACATCAAATTACCCTTTGTTTACAAAAAGTGCTTACTTAACCCCATCGGAACGGGAGCTTTATTCAACGCACACACGATAGTGCTAAGAAATTAAGAGGATTTTCGAACTCGGTCGAAAAATATATATAACAATACACAGACAAATAACCATTCAAAAATTGCTATTTTGAGTATCAAAAATCAAAATTTAAATTTTTTTATTTCTCATTACCAAAACCAGTGATTTCACGATTTAACTATATCGGACCATCGTTATCATAATTAACCAGACAAACCTAGGATTAACTAAACTAGTCAATATTTGGATGGCCTAGGATCCTAGGACCGATCAATCCTAGGATTAACTAAACCAGTCAATTGGAGTAACTAAAACAGTCAATCTTAGAATTAAATAAAACAGTCAATCCTGCGATTAACTAAACCAGTCATTCCTAGTCAAGTTTTTCGAATGGACAATGCGTTAAAATATCACGATTTAATATGACATCAAATCACCTTTTGATTCCATAAAGTGCTTACTTAACACCATCGGAAAATAACCATTCAAAAATAGCTATTTTGAGTATAAAAAATCAAAAGTTACATTTTTTATTTCTCATTACCTAAACCTGTCAATTTTTGATTTAACTAAACCGGACCATCATTATCTTAATTAACCAGACAATCCAGGATTAACTAAACTAGTCAATCCTTGAATGACCTAGGATCCTAGGACGCTTCAATACTAGGATTAACTAAACCAGCCAATTGGATTAATTAAACCGGTCAATCCTGGAATTAATTAAACCAGTCAATCCTAGTCTAATTTTTCCAATGGACAATGCATTAAAATATCAAGATCTAATTTGACATCAAATCACCTTTTTGTTTCCATTTAGTGCTTACTTAACTACATCGTAACGGGCGCTTTTTTTAATATACACACACTAGTGTAAGGAATTATAAGAATTTTCGGGCTTTATCGAACAATATACATAACAATACAAAAACAAATAACCATTCAAAAATTGCTATTTTGAGCATGAAAAATCAAAGGTTACATTTTTAATTTCTCATTTCCTAAACCAGTTAATTCCAGATTTAAATTAACCGGACCATCATTATCATAATTAACCAGACAATCCAAGGATTAACTAAACTAGTCAATCCTAGGATGACCTAGGATCCTAGGACGGATCAATACTAGGATTAACTAACCCAGCCAATTGGATTTACTAAATCAGTCAATCCTAGGAGTAACTAAACCAGTCAATTCTGAATTAACTAAACAATCAATCCTGGGATTAACTAAACCAGTCAATTTGTGATTAACTAAACCAGTCAATCCTAGTCTAATTTTTCCAATGAACAATGCATTAAAATATCAAGATCTAATTTGACATCAAATCACCTTTTGTTTTCATTTAGTGCTTACTTAACTACATCGTAACGGGCGCTTTTTACAATATACACACACTAGTTTAAGGAATTATAAGAATTTTCGGGCTTTATCGAACAATATACATAACAATACAAGAACAAATAACCATTCAAAAATGGCTATTTTGAGCATGAAAAATCAAAAGTTACATTTTTAATTTCTCATTACCTAAACCAGTTAATTCCAGATTTAACTTAACCGGACCATCATTATCATAATTAACCAGACAATCCAAGGATTAACTAAACTAGTCAATCTTTGGATGACCTAGGATCCTAGGACGGATCAATACTAGGATTAACTAACCCAGCCGTTTGGATTAACTAAACCGGTCAATCCTAGGATTAACTAAACTAGTTAATCCTGGGACTAACCAAAACAGTCAATCCTAAGATAAACTAAACTAGTAAATCCTGAACTAACTAAACCAGTCAATCCTAGGATTAACTAAACCAGTCAATTCTAAGATTAATTAATCCAGTCAATCCTAGGAGAAACTAAACCAGTTAATTCTAAGATTAATTAATCCAGTCAATCCTAGGAGAAACTAAACCAGTCAATTCTGCATTAACTAAACAATCAATCCTGGGATTAACTAAACCAGTCAATTTGTGAATAACTCAACCAGTCAATCCTAATCTAGTGTTTCCAATGGACAATGTATTAAAATATCAAGATCTAATTTGACATCAAATCACCTTTTGTTTCCATTTAGTGCTTACTTAACCCCATCGGAGCGGTTGCTTTATTCAATATACACACACCAGAGTAAGAAATTATGAGAATTTTCGAACTGGGTCGATTTTTTAGTCTGCAACTACTGGACCGATTTTAATGAAATTTGATCTGTAGATACATAACAATACAATACAAAAACAAATAACCATTCAACAATTGCTATTTTGAGTATCAAAAATCAAAAGTTGCGTTTTTTATTTCTCTTCATCTAAATCAGTCAATTCTCGATTAAACTAAACTGCACAATCATTATCCTAATTAACCAGACAATCCTAAATTAGTAAATTAACTAAACTGGTAAATCCTTGGATGACTTAGGATCCTAGGACCGATCAATACTAGGCTTAACTAAAGCAGCCAATTGTATTAACTAAAACAGTCAACCCAGGGTCTAAACAAAACAGTCAATCCTAAGATAAACTAAACTAGTCAATCCTAGGATTAACTAAACCAGTCAATCCTTGGAGTAACTAAACCAGTCAATCCTAGGAGTAACTAAACCCGTCAATCTTGAGATTTACTATACCAGTCAATCCTAGGATTAACTGAACCTGTCAATCCTACTCAAGTTTTTCCTATAGACAATGCATTAAAATATCACGATCTAATATTACATCAAATCACCCTTTGTTTCCATAAAGTGCTTACTCAACCCCATAGGAACGGGAGCTTTATTCAATATACACTAGTGTAAGAAATTAAGAGAATTTTCGGACTTGGTAGAACAATATACATAACATTACAAAAACAAATAACCATTCAAAAATTGCTATTTTGAGTATCAAAAATCAAAAGTTACATTTTTAATTTCTCTTTACCTAAACCAGGTATTTCTAGATTTAGATAAACTAAAAAATCATTATGAAAATTAACCAGACAATCTTAGTATTAACTAAACTAGTCAATCCTTGGAAGACCTAGGATTCTAGGACTGATCAATACTAGGCTTAACTAAACCAGCCAATTGGGTTAACTTAAAAAGTCACTCCTGGATCTAACCAAAACAGTTAATCCTAAGATAAACTAAACTAGTCAATGCTAGGTTTAACTAAACCAGTCAATCCTAGGATTAACTAAACCAGAAAATCCTAGGATTAACTAAACCAGTCAATCCTAGGAGTAACTAAACCAGTCAATTCTGAATTAACTAAACAATCATTCCTGGGATTAACTAAACCAGTCAATTTGTGATTAACTAAACCAGTCAATCCTAGTCTAATTTTTCCAATGGACAATGCATTAAAATATCAAGATCCAATTTGACATCAAATCACCTTTTGTTTCCATTTAGTGCTTACTTAACTACATCGTAACGGGCGCTTTTTTCAATATACACACACTAGTGTAAGGAATTATAAGAATTTTCGGGCTTTATCGAACAATATACATAACAATACAAGAACAAATAACCATTCAAAAATGGCTATTTTGAGCATGAAAAATCAAAAGTTACATTTTTAATTTCTCATTACCTAAACCAGTTAATTCCAGATTTAACTTAACCGGACCATCATTATCATAATTAACCAGACAGTCCAAGGATTAACTAAACTAGTCAATCTTTGGATGACCTAGGATCCTAGGACGGATCAATACTAGGATTAACTAACCCAGCCGATTGGATTAACTAAACCGGTCAATCCTAGGATTAACTAAACTAGTTAATCCTGGGACTAACCAAAACAGTCAATCCTAAGATAAACTAAACTAGTAAATCCTGAATTAACTAAACCAGTCAATCCTAGGATTAACTAAACCAGTCAATTCTAAGATTAATTAATCCAGTAAATCCTAGGAGAAACTAAACCAGTCAATTCTAAGATTAATTAATCCAGTCAATCCTAGGAGAAACTAAACCAGTCAATTCTGCATTAACTAAACAATCTATCCTGAGATTAACTAAACCAGTCAATTTGTGAATAACTCAACCAGTCAATCCTAATCTAGTGTTTCCAATGGACAATGTATTAAAATATCAAGATCTAATTTGACATCAAATCACCTTTTGTTTCCATTTAGTGCTTACTTAACCCCATCGGAGCGGTTGCTTTATTCAATATACACACACCAGAGTAAGAAATTATGAGAATTTTCGAACTGGGTCGATTTTTTAGTCTGCAACTACTGGACCGATTTTAATGAAATTTGATCTGTAGATACATAACAATACATTACAAAAACAAATAACCATTCAACAATTGCTATTTTGAGTATCAAAAATCAAAAGTTGCGTTTTTTATTTCTCATCACCTAAATCAGTCAATTCTCGATTAAACTAAACTGCACAATCATTATCCTAATTAACCAGACAATCCTAAATTAGTAAATTAACTAAACTGGTAAATCCTTGGATGACTTAGGATCCTAGGACCGATCAATACTAGGCTTAACTAAAGCAGCCAATTGTATTAACTAAAACAGTCAATCCAGGGTCTTACCAAAACAGTCAATCCTAAGATAAACTAAACTAGTAAATCCTGAATGAACTAAACCAGTCAATCCTGGGATTAACTAAACCAGTCAATTCTAAGAATAATTAATCCAGTCAATTCCAGGAGAAACTAAACCAGTCAATCCTTGGAGTAACTAAACCAGTCAATCCTAGGAGTAACTAAACCCGTCAATCTTGAGATTTACTATACCAGTCAATCCCAGGATTAACTGAACCTGTCAATCCTACTCAAGTTTTTCCTATGGACAATGCATTAAAATATCACGATCTAATATGACATCAAATCACCCTCTGTTTCCATAAAGTGCTTACTCAACCCCATAGGAACGGGAGCTTTATTCAATATACACTAGTGTAAGAAATTAAGAGAATTTTCGGACTCGGTAGAACAATATACATAACATTACAAAAACAAATAACCATTCAAAAATTGCTATTTTGAGTATCAAAAATCAAAAGTTACATTTTTAATTTCTCTTTACCTAAACCAGGTAATTCTAGATTTAGATAAACCAAAAAATCATTATGAAAATTAACCAGAGAATCTTAGTATTAACTAAACTAGTCAATCCTTGGAAGACTTAGGATTCTAGGACTGATCAATACTAGGCTTAACTAAACCAGCCAATTGGGTTAACTTAAAAAGTCACTCCTGGATCTAACCAAAACAGTTAATCCTAAGATAAACTAAACTAGTCAATGCTAGGAATAACTAAACCAGTCAATCCTAGGATTAACTAAACCAGTCAATCCTAGTCAAGTTTTTCCCATGGACAATGCATTAAAATATCACGATCTAGTACAACAAATCACCCTTTGTTTTCATAAAGTGCTTACTTAACCCCATCAGACGAGAGCTTTATTCAATAGACACACACTAGTGTAAGAAATTAAGAGAATTTTCAAACTTGTTTGATTACTAGTCTAGAACTACTGGACTGATTTTAATGAAATTTGATGTGTAGCAATACTATACAATACAATAACATAACAATACAATACAAAGGCAACTATCGATTCAAATATTGCTATTTTGAGTATCAAAAATCAAAAATTATATTTTCTATTTCTCATTACCTAAGCCAGTGAATTCTCGATTTAATAAACCGCACAATCATTATCTAAATTAATCAGACAATCCCCAGATTATTTAAACTAGTCAATCCTCTGGATGAAAAAGGATCCTACGACCGATCAATCCAAGGAATAACTGAAACAGGCAAATGGATTAACAAAAACAGTCAATTTTAGATTTAACTAAAACAGGCAATCCTGGGACAAACCAAAACAGTCAATCCTAAGATAATCTAAACTAGTAACTCCTGAATTAACTAAACCAGTCAATCCTAGGATTAATTAAACCAGTCAATCCTAGGATTAACTAAACCAGTCAATCCTAGGAGTAACTAAACCAGTCAATTCTGAATTAACTCAACAATCAATCCTGGGATTAACTAAACCAGTCAATTTGTGATTAACTAAACCAGTCAATCCTAGTATAAATTTTCCAATGGACAATGCATTAAAATATCACGATCTAATTTGACATCAAATCACCTTTTGTTTCCATTTAGTGCTTACTTAACTACATCGTAACGGGCGCATTTTTCAATATACACACACTAGTGTAAGGAATTATAAGAATTTTCGGGCTTTATCGAACAATATACATAACAATACAAAAACAAATAATCATTCAAAAATTACTATTTTTAGCAAGAAAAATCAAGAGTTACATTTTTAATTTCTCATTACCTAAATCAGTTAATTCCAGATTTAACTTAACCGGACCATCATTATCATAATTAACCAGACAATCCAAGGATTAACTAAACTAGTCAATCCTTGGATGACCTAGGATCCTAGGACGGATCAATACTATGATTAACTAACCCAGCCGATTGGATTAACTAAACCGGTCAATCCTGGGATTAACTAAACCAGTTAATCCTGGGACTAACCAAAACAGTCAATCCTAAGATAAACTAAACTAGTAAATCCTGAATTAAGTAAACCAGTCAATCCTAGGATTAACTAAACCAGTCAATTCTAAGATTAATTAATCCAGTCAATCCTAGGAGAAACTAAACCAGTCAATTCTGAATTAACTAAACAATCAATCCTGGGATTAACTAAACCAGTCAATTTGTGAATAACTCATCCAGTCAATCCTAATCTAGTGTTTCCAATGGACAATGTATTAAAATATCACGATCTAATTTGACATCAAATCACCTTTTGTTTCCATTTAGTGCTTACTTAACCCCATCGGAGCGGGAGCTTTATTCAATATACACACACCAGAGTAAGAAATTATGAGAATTTTCGGACTGGGTCGATTACTAGTCTGCAACTACTGGAATATTTTAATGAAATTTGATCTGTAGATACATAACAATACAATACAAAAACAAATAACCATTCAACAATTGCTATTTTGAGTATCAAAAATCAAAAGTTGCGTTTTTTATTTCTCATTACCTAAATCAGTCAATTCTCGATTAAACTAAACTGCACAATCATTATCCTAATTAACCAGACAATCCTAAATTAGTAAATTAACTATACTGGTAAATCTTTGGATGACTTAGGATCCTAGGTTCGATCTATACTAGGCTTAAATAAAGCAGCCAATTGGATTAACTAAAACAGTCAATCCAGGGTCTAACCAAAACAGTCAATCCTAAGATAAACTAAACTAGTCAATCCTAGGATTAACTAAACCAGTCAATCCTAGGAGTAACTAAACCCGTCAGTCTTGAGATTAACTATACCAGTCAATCCTAGGATTAACTGAACCTGTCAATCCTACTCAAGTTTTTCCTATGGACAATGCATAAAAATATCACGATCTAATATTACATCAAATCACCCTTTGTTTCCATAAAGTGCTTACTCAACCCCATAGGAACGGGAGCGTTATTCAATATACACTAGTGTAAGAAATTAAGAGAATTTTCGGACTTGGTAGAACAATATACATAACATTACAAAAACAAATAACCATTCAAAAATTGCTATTTTGAGTATCAAAAATCAAAAGTTACATTTTTAATTTCTCTTTACCTAAACCAGGTAATTCTAGATTTAGATAAACCAAAAAATCATTATGAAAATTAACCAGACAATCTTAGTATTAACTAAACTAGTCAATCCTTGGAAGACCTAGGATTCTAGGACTGATCAATACTAGGCTTAACTAAACCAGCCAATTGGGTTAACTTAAAAAGTCACTCCTGGATCTAACCAAAACAGTTAATCCTAAGATAAACTAAACTAGTCAATGCTAGGTATAACTAAACCAGTCAATCCTAGGATTAACTAAACCAGAAAATCCTAGGATTAACTAAACCATTCAATCCTAGGAGTAACTAAACCAGTCAATTCTGAATTAACTAAACAATCATTCCTGGGATTAACTAAACCAGTCAATTTGTGATTAACTAAACCAGTCAATCCTAGTCTAATTTTTCCAATGGACAATGCATTAAAATATCAAGATCTAATTTGACATCAAATCACCTTTTGTTTCCATTTAGTGCTTACTTAACTACATCGTAACGGGCGCTTTTTTCAATATACACACACTAGTGTAAGGAATTATAAGAATTTTCGGGCTTTATCGAACAATATGCATAACAATACAAATAACCATTCAAAAATTGCTATTTTTAACATGAAAAATCAAAAGTTACATTTTTAATTTCTCATTACCTAAACCAGTTAATTCCAGATTTAACTTAACCGGACCATCATTATCATAATTAACCAGACAATCCAAGGATTAACTAAACTAGTCAATCCTTGGATGACCTAGGATCCTAGGACGGATCAATACTAGGATTAACTAACCCAGCCGATTGGGTTAACTTAAAAAGTCACTCCTGGATCTAACCAAAACAGTTAATCCTAAGATAAACAAAACTAGTCAATGCTAGGAATAACTAAACCAGTCAATCCTAAGATTAACTAAACCAGAAAATCCTAGGATTAACTAAACCAGTCAATCCTAGTCAAGTTTTTCCCATGGACAATGCATTAAAATATCAAGATCTAGTATAACATCAAATCACCCTTTGTTTCCATAAAGTGCTTACTTAACCCCATCAGACGAGAGCTTTATTCAATAGACACACACTAGTGTAAGAAATTAAGAGAATTTTCAAACTTGTTTGATTACTAGTCTAGAACTACTGGACTGATTTTAATGAAATTTGATGTGTAGCAATACTATACAATACAATAACATAACAATACAATACAAAAGACAACTATCGATTCAAAAATTGCTATTTTGAGTATCAAAAATCAAAAATTATATTTTCTATTTCTCATTACCTAAGCCAGTGAATTCTCGATTTAATAAACCGCACAATCATTATCTAAATTAATCAGACAATCCCCAGATTATTTAAACTAGTCAATCCTTTGGATGAAAAAGGATCCTACGACCGATCAATCCAAGAATTAACTGAACCAGGCAAATGGATTAACTAAAACAGTCAATGTTAGATTTAACTAAAACAGTCAATCCTGGGACAAACCAAAACAGTCAATCCTAAGATAAACTAAACTAGTAAATCCTGAATTAACTAAACCAGTCAATCCTAGGATTAATTAAACCAGTCAATCCTAGGATTAACTAAACCAGTCAATCCTAGGAGTAACTAAACCAGTCAATTCAGAATTAACTAAACAATCAATCCTGGGATTAACTAAACCAGTCAATTTGTGATTAACTAAACCAGTCAATCCTAGTCTAATTTTTACAATGGATAATGCATTAAAATATCACGATCTAATTTGACTTCAAATCAACTTTTGTTTCCATTTAGTGCTTACTTAACTACATCGTAACGGGTGCTTTTTTCAATATACACACACTATTGTAAGGAATTATAAGAATTTTCGGGTTTTATCGAACAATATACATAACAATACAAAAACAAATAACCATTCAAAAATTGCTATTTTGAGCATGAAAAATCAAAAGTTACATTTTTAATTTCTCATTTCCTAAACCAGTTAATTCCAGATTTAACTTAACCGGACCATCATTATCATAATTAACCAGACAATCCAAGGATTAACTAAACTAGTCAATCCTTGGATGACCTAGGATCCTAGGACGGATCAATACTAGGATTAACTAACCAAGTCGATTGGATTAACTAAACCGGTCAATCCTGGGATTAACTAAACCAGTTAATCCTTGTCTAATTTCTCCAATGGATAATGTATTAAAATATCACGATCTAATTTGACATCAAATCACCCTTTGTTTCCATAAAGTGCTTACTTAAAGTACACGTGTAAGAAATTAATAGAAATTTTCAAACTTGTTTGATTACTAGTCCAGAACTACGGGACTGATTTGATTTTAATGAAATTTAATGTGTAGATACATAACAATACAAAAACAACTAACGATTCAAAAATTGCTATTTTGAGTATCAAAAATCAAAAATTATATTTTCTATTTCTCATTACCTAAGCCTGTGAATTCTCGATTTAACTAAACCGCACAATCATTATCATATTTAATCTGACAATCCCCAGATTATTTGAACTAGTCAATCCTTGGATGAAATAGGATCCTTGGATCGATCAATCCTAGGATTAACTGAACCAGGCAAATGGATTAACTAAAACAGTCAATGTTAGATTTAACTAAAACAGTCAATCCTGGGACAAACCAAAACTGTCAAGCCTAAGATAAACTAAACTAGTAAATCCTGAATTAACTAAACCAGTCAATCCTAAGATTAACTAAACTAGTCAATCCTTGGATGACCTAGGATCCTAGGACGGATCAATACTAGGATTAACTAAACCAGCCAATTGGATCAACTGAACCGGTCAATCCTGGGATTAACTAAACCAGTTAATCCTAGTCACCTTTTGTTTCCATTTAGTGCTTACTTAACACCATCGAAGCGGGTGCATTATTCAATATACACACACTAGAGTAAGAAATTATGAGAATTTTCGTACTTGGTCGATTACTAGTCTAGAACTACTGGACGATTTTAATGAAATTTGATCTGTAGATACAAAAACAAATAACCATTCAAAAATTGCTATTTTGAGTATCAAAAATCAAAAGTTACATTTTTAATTTCTCTTTAACTAAACCAGTCAATTCTAGATTTAATTTAACTGGACCATCATTGTCATAATTAACCAGACAATCCTAGGATTAACTAAACTAGTCAATCCTTGGATGACCTAGGATCCTAGGACCGATCAATACTAGGTTTAACTAAACCAGCCTATTGGATTAACTAAAAAAGTCAATTTTAGAATTAACTAAAACAGTCAATCCTAGGGCGAATCAAAACAGTCATTCCTTAGATAAACTAAACTAGTCAATCCTGGGATTAACGAAACCAGTCAAAGATTAACTAAATCAGTCAATCCTAAGTCTAACCAAAACAGTCAATCCTAAGATAAACTAAACTAGTCAATCCTGGGATTAACTAAACCAGTCAAAGATTAACTAAATCAGTCAATCTTGGGATTAACTAAACCAGTCAATCCTAGTCAAGTTTTTCCTGTGGGCATTAAAATATCACAATCTAATATGACATCAAATCACCTTTTCTTTTATCCTAGGATCCTAGGACTTAACTAAACCAGCCAATTGGATTAACTAAAACAGTCAATTCTGTGTCTAACCAAAACAGTAAATCCTAAGATAAACTAATCTAGTCTATTCTAGGACTAACAAAATCAGTCAATCTTATTATCAAATAAACTAGTCTATCCTTGGATGTCTTAGGATGCTAAGACCGATCAATACTAGGAATAAATAAGCCAGCCAATTGGATTAACTAAAACAGTCTATCCTGGGTCTAACCAAAACAGTCAATCCTAAGATAAATTAAACTAGTCAATCCTGGGATTAACTAAGCCAGTCTATCCTAAGATTAACTAAACCAGTCAATCCTAGTCAAGTTTTTCCAATGGACATTGCATTAAAATATCACGATCTAATATGATATAAAATCACCCTTTGTTTCCATAAAGTGCTTACTTAACCACAGCGGAACGGGCGCTTTATTCAAATACTCACACTAGTGTAAAAAATTGAGAGAATTTTCGGACTTGTTCGATTACTATTCTAGAACAATACAAAACCGGTCAGAACAATCTAGAACAATTTAGACCGATTTTAATGAAATTTGATCAGTAGATACAAAACAATACAAACAATATACATCTCAGATAAAGCATGCCCAAAGCCTTCAAAAAAAGTTTTTTTTTCCAATGCATTAAAATATCACTATCTAATATATCCAAAAATATATGGTAATGATCAAATTGATTTGGATAACAATATTTGGATAACAATATAAATATCCAAATCACCCTTTATTTCCATAAAGTGCCCCATCAGAACGGGCGCTTTACTACTTTACTTACACGAGTAACAAGATTAATTAAGAAATTAAGATAATTTTCGGACGATTAGATTGTCCTAAAACAGTCAATCTAATGTTATCTAATCTTTTACTCTTAGACTGTTATCTAATCTTTTCGAGAACTGAAACAACCTAGGTGCAACCAAAACAATCCTAAGATAAAATCCTAAGAGCTACATTTTTTGTAACTTCGGATAAATCATTACCAGTCCATTCAACTAAACCGGACCTTCCGGAAAATGTAATTCGGTCAATTCTACTTTCACTCTAGACTAGAGTGAAAGTGCCCGATCTGGGGTTCCCGGAAACTTAAGATTCAGTTATTCCTAGGAATAACTGAACCAGTCAATCCTAGGAATAACTGAACCAGTCAATCCTAGGAATAACTGAACCAGTCAATCCTAGGAATAACTGAACCAGTCAATCCTAGGAATACCTGAACCAGTCAAACCTAGGAGTAACTGAACCATTTACTTGTTCCTAGGATGTAATTCGAATTCTGTAATTACATCCTAGGAATTCTGTAATTACAGAATTCGAACCAGTCAATCGTAGTAGTTCTAGAATTTTCGACCCAGTCTAAAAATTCTTTTGGTCTGCAAAAAAATACCAAAACCTTAACGATATTGCTAGTCAATTCTAACGATATTTTATCAACGACAATCTAACGATAACTGCGTGACTTTTATTCTTTTGGGTTCCTAGAAAGTCAAAATAACAAGAAAAAAAAGTCAAAATAACCTTTCATACCTTTTCATGTGGTGAACACTCCTCGCCAGGCATGTTAGAGCAAGACAAAACAGAGTCCAGTATCGGACGGAGGTCAGTGCACGATTCCATCCACGCCACGAAATCAGTGAACAAGGAGAGGGTTGAAAGTTTCATTTCTTCGGCAGAATCTCTGACTAATTGACTGAGCATAGTAATGCCCTCTGATTGGCATGGCTGAATGATAGACTCAAACTCAAATAGAACACTCTTTTTGAGTTTTAACTCTGGCTGATAGACTTTTTCTGCACGAGGAGCTGCTCTCATTAACTTCATAGTGTGTCTGAAAGAAAAGAAAAACAAGCCTATAGTGCACAGCCATACATAGTAATAAGCTTTGTATGGCTGTATGTCTATTTGAGTTTCATTTAAATATAAAAAATCGGTATTACCATATAGTATAACTATACCATATAGTATAACTATATGGTATATACATAGTATATACCATATAGTTATACTAGTTATATAGTTATATATACTAGTTACCATATAGTTATATAGTTATAAAATTACGTCAAAATACAACAAGTAACATAGTACATAGCTATACTATGCAGAGTACCAGATAGTACAGATTCATAAACATAAAACCAGTACAGATTCATGAACTTTAAGTATTGTGAGTGGTATAATTACGTTTTATACGTTTTAGAATTAGGAAAGCTATGCACGAAAACTCAGAAATTGCACCTCTCATATTTTAAAAATCTGTTAAATTCGCAACTAAAATAAGAAATTAATATTTATGGATAAAAACTATTATATGTCATTAGCTTGAAAAATATTGATAAATATAACACATTAAAAAATATTTGAAGGAGCTCTTTTTTTAGATAATATTTTTAATTTGAATGTTTTTTATGTGAATTTGAAAAAAAAAATATGCTTGATAAAGTTAGGTTAAGAAAGATCTCTTTCAAATCCAGATAATGAACTACTGGAAATTTCTGATCCTAAAGTGAAAACTGAATGCGTTAGAAATTGTACGAACATGTCAAAACTAATCTAATTTCAATTTAAGAAATTCACTAAACTCAAAACAAAAGATAGCGTTAAAAAAATTTTAATATTCAAGGTAAAAAAACGAAATTTATAAATAAATCAAAATAAGGGCAAAAATGGTCATTTTCAGGTTAAAAATAACTTAAATTTTAACGTTTATTTAATGGATTTGAGACTACCACTTAAAACAAAAAATTTGGTCGAAATGCTCTTAACCTTGTGGCATTTTAACGTTATCTTCATGTAATTAATATTTATCTCAGCTGTATGTGTGTGAAGGTCATTCAATTCCTCTTGTATAGAATTTAAATATTTACCGTTAGTATTTTGTAAAAAACAATATCTAGGGATGATTTAGTTTAGATGTATAGAAACATCAAGAGTTAGACACCTTATTTTTTACAACGAAGGATAAATGTTCTATAATTATTTTTACATATTACGTTCATACAAGTGGAGGGGGTTTTGTGAAAATTAAATGAAGATTTCATGCGTTCTATAAAAAAAGGACTCTTACAAAATGCTAATGTGCAATGATCCTCCAACATGCGTCTCTCTGCAATGAACACTCACAATCTTTTTCTCAGATGTGTCCACTCGATGCTCACAATCCGTCGTAGAGTTAAATGCGTGTCCAACAGAAATCTGAAACAAAACCAATGTCCATCGTTTAAACTGTCCTCTCTTTGGACACAAACAAAACATCCATCCACAAACAAAATAAGATCCAGGCTGTCATCAGCTTGAAAAGATTTACTTTACAGTATTTACCAGTCATGTATCCCCATAACCCATTATTTGGTTCATCTTAGCCGAAGTGTTTCGATACTTACTCGACTTCCACTATTTTTTTTTTATCCGGCATTGAACGGCCGACCCAATTCTGAGTTTACAATTCCTTAATCTTATAGTTTGGAACCCAACCCAGAAGACAAGGGAACACCTAGATCAAGCATTTTGAAAAACTAGCTTTCGTGCAGGATTTTTCAATGGAGCTAGCACACAGTTGCGTTACACGGAGTAAAAACCACGAAAATTCTCCACGGTTAGCTCAACGAAAAGAAAATTCTATCTCATGACCCGTTTATTACTGAACATTTTTTATGTAAGCAGTGTGCGAGTCGGATACAAAAATCGTGGTATTACGATTCTGATTTTAATTATTATTAAAAAATAAAGTAGATGATAAAGTAGAGATGCACTGGGTATCCTGCCAGATTTTCAGTACCCAGTTATTATTTGAACCCGTCGGACAAATGTTCAGTGTCAATGTCGGACAAATGTCGGACAATGACAAATGTCGGACAATTCGAATAATCCGGATCCGGTTTTCCACTGCTGGGTAATATTTGTTTATTCTCAACACAATTATCTTACGATTCATAGTATTAGAACAATTTGAACAAGCACAATTTGAAACTCATTCTTATTTAAAGAAAATAAAACTGCTGGCTTACGCAAAACAATTTTTTTTATTAGAGTGCAAAATATACAGAAAGAAAGAATGAACAGAAAATAGCAAATACAAAATAAATTAAATGAAGATAGAATGAAAAAAAAATCACCTTCAGTGGTAACAAATTTAGAGCGGAAAACCATTATTTATTTTGAACAGATCAATATCGTTTTGCAAATAAAAAAATAAACATAAAATTAATAAATACAGTCGAACCCCAATTTAACGAATCCCGTTTTAAAAAATCCTGGTTTGACAAACTGTTAACGAATTTTGCGATTTAACGAATTTTATGAAGTTATTGAATTAGATTAATAGGAAACAATGAATAGCGACACAGAAATTGATTATAATGAATCTGCAGTGAAAACTGTTACCTTTTCCGATGCTTTGCAAGGAACAGTGAAAACTTACCTAATGCAGCCAATATGTCAATTTCTTCTCTTCCCGACGTCGAAAAAAGAACTTTTATTAAAGTAAGAAATAAACAAACCTTACTCACGAAATGCTTTAACATTTCAAATGAATGCATCATTCGTTGTATTTTAAGTTCCTGAATAAAAACTGAAAGAGATTTCTATTCATTTTGTGTATTTGCTTATTAGTGATGTCTCCAGATTTTTCATAAGGATAGTAAATTTGTTTTTTTTTTTTTTGCTCTCGATATTACGAATTATCCTCGATTAGCGAATAATATTTTCGGTTTCTATAAATTCGTTTAATCAGGATCCAACTGTAATACTACTACTACTAATTTTAATGTATTAAAACTAGATTTTACAGTCGCATTGATTTCATATATAATTTACCTTCATTTAAAGAGAGTAAAGAAAAAGGTTTTTCTATCATTGTCACTGAAGGTTGTTTATACAAGTTTTTTAATTGGTGAAGTGCGTTATCTAATCCCTTAAAAAATACATAAACTTAAAAAGAATGCTTCGCAAAATATATTATAACTGATCAATCGCAATTTTTTTTTCATTATCTATTATTATCAATATCATCTCAATATTTTTACAAAAACAGAATGTCCTGCAGTGGGCTGATCGTAAAGACACGGCTCCCAGTAGAACACCGAAGTCAAGCTTCACTGGCTGTTGTCAGTAAGCGGTTGGGTGACCACTTTGATCGGCCTACGTAGGAACCGAGGGTGCGCGGTATGGTTCCTCGTTAAATTGTTCTACAGTAAAGTGCTCGACTTCACGCACAGATCGTCGGGCTACTAAACCAGGGGAGCCATCCCCTCTGCAGAGACTCGAAATTGTGATGGCATGTCTTCGGATCATTCTCATTGATGCTTCCCAGACCGTCGCCAGTAGCCCATTATGCAGCATCTGCATAAATAAATTACCTACCTACCTACAAAAACAGAATTCCTTTTTCACAAATCGACAACAGCCTCGCTGAAAATCAGATTTAACGCTTATTTTAGATTTTAAATATTATGAGTAGAATTTTCACACTTTCATAAAACTGGCAAAAAATAAATCTGCGAAAGTGTTTGTTTATGGATGTAGAAAAAACATTCTGAAATATTGGGTAAATAAATTCATCAAATTAGGTAAAGCACAAAACCGTATTATTTCAACACATTTACCAAACAAAGGGCTCAATTTGATAATATTTAACCGTATTTTAATACCTCATAATGATTTCTAAAAATGTACTCTGAGACACAAAGATAGTCCCATGAATCGAGTATAGCTCAAAACTTGTGCAAAATGCAGTCTTAAAAATAACTTATTTTCGGTTCTCAAAAATGCTGTTTTGAGAACTATAAATATTTCTCCAACAGATTTTTCCTAAGTTAGAGCAGTGATGGCTCAGGGGACAGAGCCTTCCAATGTGGTGATCCGGACCCCAGCAATACGAATTTCACATCCTGCCTCCACAGTGCTGACGTAAAATATCCTCAGTGGAAAACGGATAATGGGTCCCCTTACCGCCAAGTTAACTGTGGGATGTTTTCGCGGTTTCCCTCTCCATGTGACACAAATGCGGGTTAGTTCCATCAAAAAGTCCTCCACGAAGGCAAATCTCTCCCATACTCGATCCAGGAGTTCCCTAGTCTTCTGGATCGGGTTCAAAATGACAAGAGTATGGAGTTGAACATTAGTCTTTAATACAGAAAAATTGAGTCGGCTGTTCAACGACGGTTTTAAAATTATTCTAATGAGTACACGTTTGCATTTGTCAAAGAAGAATATACTTCATTTCGCTAGTCAAGATAAAGAAGAAAAAAATCCTCACATTACATTAAATCTGTAGATTCTGGAAACAAATAATTTTTTTTAAAAGGATAAAAACAATATGACTATTGTAACTTTCGATAAAGGCAAATTATAGGCTTCATTTCCTCTATTCGCTGGCCTTTGAAGAAAATCACAATTGAATTTATTCCTTCCTCTGAACCCTCATCATCTTAAATTCATGTTGACAATGTTCTTCTAAATTAAAAGGTAATACAATCGTATAAATACAATATCGATTGTTCCAGAGAGTAAGAATTTCAAGTTTTTTACTTTCCTAAGAGAGATCTGACTTATGGTTCAGATTGTATACATGAATTTGTTTGAACATAAAATAAACACAGTCACCACCTACAGTTTTACAGGTGTGGGAAGAATTTATTGTTTTAGAAAGCCTAAATTAATGTATGCATGATTACTCATACTTATTTTTTTATTTTATTGTATATCTGTCGCTGAACAGCTGACACAATTTTTGGGCTTACTACGACTAATGTCCAATTCCGTAGCCTTGCAATTTTGAACTAATACAGAAGACAAGGAAACTCCTGGATCAGTACCCCCAGAGGTTTGATTTGTTATGGGAACAGAGGACTTTGCAACTCGACAGATTTAATGTGCATCAGTCACCATTGACTACACGGGGAGTGTTCGGCTGGCCTAGGATCGAAAACACGAAATTTTGAGCATGGGCTCAGTGCCCTACCAAACAGGCTATCCCGGCCCTACACATATTTATTAGCAAATAAAGTTTTTGCAGAAATTTAAAAACAAGTACAGTCGGACCCATTTTCTCCCAATTCTTCATTCAGGAGTCCCCTTGTCTTCTGGATTGGGTTCCAAATTTCAAGGCTACGGAATTGAACATAAGTAGTCGTAAACCCGAAAAATTGGGTCGGCTGTTCAACGACGGTTATAAAATATAAGTTGGGTTTTAAATGACAAGAATTTTTTTCTCCAACTATTGAAATAAAATTTCCATTTAATTACAGAGCTAACTTCCATTGCATACTTTCTTGTATAGTTCATTCAATATACAGTCATTTCTTTAAAAAAAATATTTTATACACTTAACAAAAGTTAATTAATAAATGTTATAACTAACTATTAAAAATAATCAGCAGTTATTGTTGTAGCTAAGTCTGTTATTATTCTGTTAATATTCTCGAATTTACATTTTTTTAAAGCTATGCTTTAATAAATACTTAAAGTTATGTAAACGCGTATAAGATTGTCTTTAACTATAACTTGTAAATTACTTGTTCATTAAAAAAAGGTATTTTTTGCTTAATTACTATATTGATGGCTCGAGTAATCGAGTGCTAAAACATAATTTTACGGGGTAATCGTAATCTAGTAAATTAGGGGGTAAAAACACGGGTAGTAAATTAAATTTTATCTACTACCCGGAACCAGCTGGATATAAAATTCAGCTTTTACTTGGTACCCAGACCCTAGAAAATTTTTGAACCCGGTACAGTACTATAAAGTAAACTCATGATATTGCCTTGCTGTACACCATATTAGGATAAAGAAATTTTTGATACCGGTATTAGGCGTTAAATAAGTCATATTTACATTTCAACAAGCTCTATTTATTTTTGAAACTTTTAAATATTGGCTATAAAATAATTATTTAGAATTCCAAAGAAGTAGTACAGTTAAATTAATTACCAATCGCTCTGTGAGTAAATTATCTCTTTAACGAAAGAACTTATTTTAATAATAACCCTAAATTAAATTAATGAATTTATGAGTTCATGTTGAAAAAAAAACTTTTTTTCTTCCTAATATAAAGTGGAATGAAATCTATGAAACCAAATCTGTGGATTAAAGAAAATTTTGGTATCTCCTAATTCAATAAAATAATTTTGATGTAATCTTAAAAAGTTTAAAATACAAATATGGACTGAAGTACGAGTAGAAACTGGCCCACCTTGTCCCAGAATAAAGATGAGACGCTGGGTCGTTCCACGGAATGACCTGGGGGGACACACTGCGACACATCTTTTATGACCCTCACTCTCTCTCTGTCAAGGGGTATTACTGTCAGTGGACACACTCCGTGGACATCGGTCTGCATCTATAAGACATTAAACAGTTATCCAGGGCCAAATCTCTCAACAAAATATAAGCACATTTTAAGTACTTTTTAATCACTCAAAAATATTTTTAAGCACTATATACATTACTAAACTGCTGTTTGTAGAAAATGCAACACCATGAAGGAATCATCAGAATCAAATGAAATTCGCAGCAAATGTCAATTATAGGATATTATGCAAATTAATAAAGTTTCAGAGCCATCGCGCGTGCGTGGCGCGCGCAGCGCCCTCTGAATTGATGCTGAAAGCGTATAAATAAAGTGCTGTAGCGGGACGTTGAAAATAGTCTATGATTATTTGTTAGTGGCAAACGTTTAGTGAGACCTGAGTATGCCTCAACGACGGAAGAATAAGAAATTCAAGCAACTTACGGAGTTTGAACGAGGGAGGATAATCGGCCTTCGAGAAGGAGGATTTTCCTATCGCGCAATAGCAGCTCGTATGCAGCGGAACAGTTCCACAGTGATGCGAGTTTGGAAGCAGTGGACCGACGAGCACCGAACAACTCGAAAAACAGGCACTGGACGACAGAAGGTGACGTCAGAGCGCGATGATCGACACCTGCTCCGCATGGCGGTGAATGATCGCACAGCTTCCTCCAGGCAGCTGGCAGCACATTGGTCTACTGCTACAGGTGTACAATTGTCGGCTTCGTCAATTCGTCGTCGTCTGCTGCGCCGTGGATTGCGTGCAAGGGTGCCATTATACAGGATTCCCCTCACGGCGGATCATCGACGGCTGCGTCGGCAGTGGGCTCTTGAGCACAGAGACTGGCGAGCTGATTGGCACCAAGTTGTCTTTTCAGATGAATCACGCTTCAATTTGTGGACCCATGATGGCCGTGTTCGTGTTAGACGTTATGCCGGTCAACGCTGCCTTCCTGAGTGTATTATTGAACGACATAGTGGTCGAACACCCGGAGTTATGGTCTGGGGTGCGATTTCGTATCATGGACGATCCAATTTGATACGAATTGAGGGTAATCTCAATAGCAACAGATATGTCCGTGAAGTGCTACAGCCCGAAGTCGTTCCTTTCCTTCAAGGCATCCCTGGAGCTATCTTTCAGCAGGATAATGCACGCCCACATGTTGCGCGGACTGTTAGAGACTTCTGTTCAGCACAACGCATGCAACTTCTTCCTTGGC
Source organism: Parasteatoda tepidariorum (assembly GCF_982258835.1). NCBI lineage: Eukaryota > Metazoa > Arthropoda > Arachnida > Araneae > Theridiidae > Parasteatoda > Parasteatoda tepidariorum. Next base: position 115,742,527 of record NC_141760.1, read on the forward strand.
CTGCTTATTCGCCGGATATGTCGCCTATTGAGCACGTGTGGGATATGGTTGGTCGGCGTCTCACTCGTGATCCGCGTCCTGCAGTTTCCAAAGACGAACTTTGGTTGCGCATACAAGCGATATGGAATTCTCTTCCTCAAGCAGATATTCAACATCTGTTTGACTCCATGCCACGTCGTATAGCAGCACTTATTGCAGCGCGTGGTGGCTGCACCAAATACTGATTTCGGACGCTTAATTTGTTTCTTTTGTTTTGAAAATTTCATCATTTATTTGTATCAGTACAAGTCGTTTCTGCATTAAATTTCATTTGATTCTGATGATTCTTTCATGGTGTTGCATTTTCTACAAACAGCAGTTTAGATTACACTAGATTGCCTAAGGAAGTCATTTTGACTATTTTTAATTTCAATTAGAAAAACATTGGTGTATATAATGACACAATTTCTTAGAATTCTGAACAATATATAACTTTTTTTACTGCTAATATTTATTAATAACTTGTTATGTAACTGTAAATAACAAAAAAAATTTAAAGATTAATTTTAAACAAATTTATTTACTCATTCACAATGCAGTCATTTTGACTGCTTTTGGGCAATATAGGTATATACTAATTTTCAGTCTTTCTAGTGTTAATAAAATGCAAAATAATTTTCAAAGATTTTACATGATCATGATTAAATAACTATTTTCAGATAAAGAACTCTTTTCTTGATTATATTAGCCACCATAAGAAGATCGAAAGATTTTTCTGTTCGATATCAGAGGGTAGAATATGAAGTCTGAAATTGAGAATGCAGCAGAGTTTCACATGAGAGTGCTAGAATCTCATCTCAGCAGACACACTTGCGGACTCGCAAATATTTCATCAAATATGTAAAATGATTGGCGCTTTCATACGCTAAAGACCAATGGTACGCCGAAATGAATTGTGGTGGAATGAATTGTGAAAACGTTGAATAAAACAATTTCAAAACCACGTTTTTGCATTACACGTAGCGAAAATTGATATTATGCGGGCGGAGTTATCGACCATGCCAACCTCCATCTATCAAAAGATATCTCGTGATTGAATCAAGTTAGCATGTCTTATATACCAGTGAATTAATGTTTAATTTTCGTAGTGGTAGTTACGCCACAATACTCCCCCACCAGAATTTTATCAGAGATAGAATTCGATGAACGGTTTCCACTTAGTTGCTGCACTTGTGAAAGACCGGGAGAGCTGGAATTAAGATCACCGGGTTTTTGAGTGCTGAATGTGAGAGGTGTATTAACTTCACAGACGTGGTCGCTCCTGTGTTGCCTTTAGCAGTCGAGTGTATACTGGCCGACGTTGTGTGTATCTTCGAGACGAGACTGAGCAGCAACAGAGTGAGGAGGGGGCTGATGCCGCTATCACCAGTAGCAAGTCAACTGTTCAATGTGAATCATCCATCGAAGTAGGCGTTACTGCGTGATCAAATCACGTCCGGGTCACCAATGTGGGGCGGGGTTATCGACCATGCCAACCTTCATCTATCAAAAGGTACCCCGTTGTTGAATCAAGTTAGTATGTCTCATATATCAGTGAATTGAAGTTTAATTTTCGCAGTGGTAGTTACGCCACAATATAAAGCACTTTTTAAAAACACCACTGAAAAAAAGCACTTTCAAGCCCTTTTTAAAAACTCTACGCACTATGTTATCAAATAAATAATCCCGCTATAGAATGCTTCTAGTGGTTCCGCTCAATGTTAGCTCATTCTCTTTATAGTCAACAACTAAGAAATTCTTCATTCGTTTAGAGTGCCCTCCTTTTTGCAAAAACATAATACAAAAAAACGCTAAGCATATAATTACAATAATTAGTAACACACTTAATAAAGGAGTGTTTAAAATGAATCATTTTGAAGGAATAAAATAAAGTGAGTGATTTCAAAAACCAATGAGAGAATGCGCGGAAATTACAACGAATAAATGCCATTTTCTTAAGAAAAAAAAAAGTGGCGGAAATCATGAAAGATGTATATAAAAAATGACGAAAAGAAAAATGTCTGAAAAAAATTGTTATTGGGTAAACTACTATGAAAAATATTTTGAATGTTATTTAGCATTCCAATTTCGTTATAGAAAGAAATTGGCGGTAGGGAAACTTCATTGACATATTGCGTTAGCTAATAATTTATTAAGCTATTTATTTATTAAGCTATTTACGTACTATTGCGATCTTCAACATTAGTATTGTGATGTGCTAAAAAAATATCTTTTTCAAACATATTGGATATTATAGTTTATAAACAGGATGCGTAGCCAGATTTTTCAACAAAAAATAAGCACATTTTAAATACTTTTGAAGCACTCAAAAATATTTTTAATCGCTTTCCGAAAAAAAAAATCATAATTACGATCTGACTGTAAAAAAAATTATTTTTGTCTATTGTTTAAAATTCTAAATTTATACACATAAAATCAAAAGAACATTTTAAAAAACTTTACATAATCATACATAGTTACTTTACATAGTTTCCGATAAATATTACAGAGAAAATTGAGAAAAATCATGCATTTTTTGTAATTTAGAACGAAAATCGAACCGGCAAAGAAAAAATCTCATTTTAAAAAATAGAAAATTAATCACTTTTTACAAACCCCGAATAAAAAAAGCACTTTTAAGGGCTCTTAAAAAAAGTAAATCAAAATAAGCACTTTTCACAAGCACTTAGCACAGACAGTTCACAATAGCGCGTTTATACAGGGTGGTCCCGAATTCATGGTACAAACTTCAATGGTAGGTACAGGACATTGTAACAATGATTTATTGTATAGGAATGTATAGTCGCAAGTGACGTGGTGAGGCGTAAACTGGAGAAATAACGGCCGAAAGGAAAAACAAAGATTTTATTGAAAGCGTTGTTGACAAGTGTCATGTTTACACTAAGTGTTCAAAATTGCGTCCACCAGAATCGATACATGCTTGACAACGTCGGTGGAGCCATTGGCGTACACGTTCAAAGATGCCTGGTATTTCACGCACACCTGCAGCAGCTACAGATATGCGAGCGACGAGATCCTCATCTGAGTCAACTGGAGTCTCATAAACAAGATGCTTTAGATGTCCCCATAAAAAGTAATCGAGGCTCGATAAATCGGGAGATCGGGGTGGCCAAGGGATTGGTTCACCACGCCCAATCCATCGAGCACCAAACTGCACACTACTGCCCTCTACCGGCAATGATACCAACCGATCACTCCATTTCTCTTTCCTTTTCTTTCCCCTGTTTACGCCTCACCGCGTCACTTGCGACTATACATTCCTATACAATAAATCATTGTTACAATGTCCTGTACCTACCATTAAAGTTTGTACCATGAATTCGGGACCACCCTGTATAAAATTTAGCGACATATTTTGGAAGGAAAAAATGACCATCAGGAAATATGATTACAAACCTTTTGCTGAGTGTCTGAAGATGTGAAGTAAGATGCCTTGAGGATGAAAGATGAGAGGACTGCTCTCTTGATGTTCAGGATGCGGATGGGATCATCCTCATGAGTGAACATGAATGGTACATTTCCTTCCGAAAGGGAAAATAATATAGGATACCTGAAAGAGAGAATTTTTAAGCGTTCACTTTCTTTGATGAGTTACTTAAAAAGTTTTGTTTCAAAAAATCTCTCAAAAACGTAAGGCCGAGTCAAACAAATTCTTCGCCAAAGTTTGCTGCAACAGGATAACAAGCAGGTGTTAGTTTTATCATAAAAAATTCCACGAAGACAAATTTCTCCCAATACTTGATCCAGAAGTTCCCTCGTCTTCCGGATTGGATTCAAAATGACAAGGCTACCTGAATTGAACATGAGTAGTTGAAAACTGAAAAAATTGGGTCGGCTGTTGAACGACGATTATAAAATGAAAAAAAAAAAGTTGAAGATTGTTTTGTTTTCGAATATCTGACCTTTTTATAATTCAATTTCTCAGAAACCAGTCCAACGATTTCGCTCACATTTTGAATTTCACCATACAAAACTATCTTCTTCAAAATAACGCAATTTTTTTTTAACCTTACAATTCGAATTTTTTTTGACTATACTAAAAAATAATATATATTTAATAAAAGTTATTTTTTTGAATGAAATTTGAATAAAGGAATTTTACAATTTTTTGCAAATTTTTTTTTAATTCGCTTATAAAGTTCTCGAGATGTGACATGTAGATATATGTATCTTTTTTTAATATATATATATATATATATATATATATATATATATATATATATATATATATATATATATATATATATATATATACATCTATATATATACATCTATCTTCTAAAACTATTTATGATCAATTTTTAAAATTATCCAGTATAATATTACCTTGTGCACATCCATTTCGGGCCCATCCTTGGTAACTAACAAATCAAAACTCAGAATAACAAATCACTTCAGCAGTGCAGTAAGAACGACACTTTAGAACCCTTTTGTTACACTCAATTTGCGCTTTTGTTTTCATATTTTGTAATCTGGCAATCTTTCTGCGAAAACATTTTTAAATCATTCTTGAAAAATAACTGTCCATGTAAGTTGTTTTGCTACTCGCTTTATAGTCCCCCCTTTTTAATGTTTTTTATTTTTATTTTATTTTTTCTTTTTATTTTATTTTATTATCTGTTTTTACATGTTATATTTACTTTTTATGATCTATTTTTATGTAGTTATTTTATAAAAAAAAATTTTTTGAGTGCTCCTCACACTATTGTATTAATATATTTTGCTTTGGCTTTATTGATACAATATCAGAAAGCACTCTGTTTTGCGGATATAATCGTGTGGGCTGAAGAAAAGATTATATCTTTTTTTTCCTGCTTTTTTTCCGGTTTTTTAATTATCATTTCACTTTTTTTTTTTTTTTTTTTAAATAAAATTTTGTTTGTTGTTTTTTTACTTATTATTTCCCACCCCCTTTTTTTCATATGTCTATAATTCTTCTTTGTTTTATTCTTCATTTTGAACTTATATATATATATATATATATATATATATATATATATATATATATATATATATATATATATATATATATATATATATATATATATATATATATATATATATATATATATATATATATACGCACCGAAGAGCCATTACATTACGAAAAATATTACCGAATTTTTTTTTTAGCATTATAGATTGCTTACATCTTTGTGCAAGGTATGGTATAGTAATTTTGATAAAGTTCCTTGTGTCAAAAGAAGTATACCTTGATAATGATGAAGGATCATCGTGTTCTATGGAGGAGTTGCAGTTGCTTAGCTGAAGAGTGTAGAAACATTCGGAAGAGTGAGACACCTCCACCATACACTCCCTTCTCTCTCCTTCAACAGTTTCACTTTTTAAGTAGTAAGTGTATTCATGATGTGGCTGAAGTAGGCTGTCTGAGAAATATTTCAATCATATATATGGCACAATAAAGACAAAAAGGATAAAAAGAAAATAGAGAAAAATGAAGAAAATTGAGTAAAGTAATAAATTTTTAATATTGAATATTATTATTAATTTTCAATATTTCATTTCAATAATTTTTCTTCTTCTCTTCGCATCAATCTTTAATGTTTTCTATGTTTTTACTATATTTTTACTACGTATATATTGAAAATGTATCTTTTTTTAATATATATATATATATATATATATATATATATATATATATATATATATATATATATATATATATATATATATATATATATATATATATATATATATATATATATATATATATATATATATATACGCACCGAAGAGCCATTACATTATGACCACCCAGCTAATAACATGTAGGACCACCTTTAGCCCTCAAGACTGCTATCACCCGCCATGGCATTGATTCCATAAGGTGCTGATCATAGAGTGTATCTGGTACCAAGCGCTCACCAACTGGTCCTGCAATTCCCTCACATTGCGAGGGGGTAGCGTGGCAGCACGAATTTGGTTTTCCAAGTCGGACCACAAATGCTCTATTGGATTAAGGTCAGGTGAATTTGGGAGCCAATACATGACTTGAAAGTCACTGGAAGAAAATACTAGAGTAATGGTGTCAAATTTTTTTTTAAAAAAACATTAAATTACTGAGTTATTGTGTCTTTAAAAATATATCAATTGTTCAAAATAATGAACTGCTAGAAATTTGCAGTGTTTTTAGAAAAACAAACAAACAGTAATCTTAAAATATATTATTAGTTTTTCTACAAGACTGAAAGATTACTAAATACAATTAGTTATAATTCTATTTTTAAATATAAAATAAATAGGTAAACATTATTTTTTAAAAATTAGATCGCAGGTTTTGATGCCTTACAAAATGGTTTTTATATTTATAACAATAGGATTCAGAAGAAACTGCTTTGATAGGTACCGTAACTATTCTTTGAAATTTGAACTTTATTCTGCATTTGTAGTTCCACAGTTGTAAATCATAATTCACGTTGTCTTGTTGTTTATGAATGCCTCGCTATTTTCACCTTTTCAATGCTTGTTATTACTTAGGTATTGCACTTGAAGCTGCAACGACCCATTTTTTAATTAATCGTTAACATCCGTGGTCTGAGAACACGAATGTTTATTAGTGGAGAATGAGTTGGCTCTTAAAATAGTTAAATCTCCATGAATTGATTTATTTTCAATTTTAAACGTTATCTTCCTATGAAGGGGATTCTTTGCTGGAAGATAATCGGTAGTTAACTGTAATTTCTCATAAACTTATTCTTTCCATCATAATGAATGTTCTATATTCATCTGTCAGACCACCAAGATATATTACAAGTTACTTATTCATTCCTGCAGAATATAAGCGTTATCAGCATAGCTTCTAAAGGCTATTGTAATATGAAAAATAACATGTCATATCGTAGATTTTCTCTATTTTTACTTGAAGTTGGGACTGATATCTTTGTCATCAAAATTATGGTGTGGTAGTGTAAGAAATTTCTTTTATATTCCTCTTTTTTTTTCAAAGAAATTTCTTGTCACCACACACATGTATACTGCACCATATGTCGATAAACAAATGCCAATTTCCGACTCTTCAGTAAAATGCAGAAATTTTTAGTCTCATACTCAAAAAGAAATAATTACAAGTGACAGAAAGATAAATCTGAATCTAGAAGGCAGAGTTGAAATAGTAATTGTGTTCGCTAGCATGCGTAAAGAATAGCTGTCTGGCTGATTAACGACGGGATCGGAGGTTAAAAAATTATGCATTAAATATAGTAGTTGAATATAGATTATTACATATAGTCATTAAAAGTTTTTAAAAATGAAATTAAAAAATAATAATAATAAGTAAATAAAAATTTTCAGATTATAAGTATATATATATATATATAAGTCACTTTTTTAATTTAAGATAATTTTTCAATGAATAGATTTTTATTAAATTATACATAAACTTACTTTTGTCTAATGATTAGCAATTATTCATTAAAATTTAAATGCAGTTTTATTGTTTTTATTATGAATATAATTTTTTTAATCAATTTACTTAATTACCCATATTTATTGTATTTTAATTTTTATTTTTAACGACAATATTTTAAAAATTTGCAGCAAAAATGGATGCTTCAAAAAACAAGATAAGATATTCATCGAAAAAATATTGAACAACAGATTTTAATAAATATAAAAATTGCAGCTTAAGGAATTTTTCTGAAATACTATAAAAGTATTCTGACAATACTTTTATTTTATTCAATGAAATGTTTTTATTTCTACAAATTACTACGTATAATGAGGGCTCATTAAAAATCATACTTGGAATCCAAAAACTAAAATATTTTTATATAAATTATGGTAAGACAGATACAAAATTTGGCATCTATTTCGATTCGTTTACTTTCAAATAGTTAAAAATTAGTTAAACGATTTAGATTATTTACAAGACCCTTATAACAAATACATTTATTTATTATTATTTCTTTTAACATTCAGATTTCAAAAAAATTGTACTTTTTGATTTTTTAAAATTTATATAGAAATATTGTAAGTAAAATATTATTGTTAAAATAGTTTTTCAGCATTTTTTGTACAAGTTTGCAAAATCTTTTATGGTGCAGCGCTAGAAGGAATATTATTTACAAATGAAAATTTCCCTGAAATGAATTTAGTGTAGGCTAAAGTGAAAAATATTTTTTTATACCTAGGGGTGAAATGATTAGTTTCTGGGGATAAAATTTTTAATATTTTCAGAGCTTTATTAAATAAAAGGAAAAGTTTATCTTATTTCAAATTGTAATAAGACACACATTTAGGTTGAATGAATATTTTTAATACTATCACCGAATTAATTTCTCCTTAATGACTGATGTTAATTTTAAATGTTGGTTCCTAAGAAATTAAAAGTTTATTTTTCAATCATTTAGGTTATTGAATTATATTAGTTTTTATTTTACGACGAAAAAAAGGATTTTATTTGTGTGAGAACATCATTTCCAATTTAAATGCTTCATTTAGAAATTTTATAACTTGATTGCATGGAATTACATACATAATTTTCTATATAAATAATAAAATTTTAAAAACAAATGAAAGCATTTATTAACATTTTATAAATCTTGCCACGTTAGCGATATTCTTGCTTCAAATAATGTTTTTCTTCCCTTTGAAAACCTATTTTGGGGATATTTCCGCAGGTGAATAAGAAGAACATCAGACATTCCATAGTAAAGCTGGGGGTAGGAACTTTTTGCTACCTGTTTTCCAACTTCGGGCGTTTGCGGTATTCTGGGCGTGTTGCGGTTTAGGTCGCTCGGTATTCAAAGATATATATATATATATATATATATATATATATATATATATATATATATATATCTTTGAATACCGAGCGACCTAAACCACAACACGCAATAGATACAAAAAGGACAAAAAGAGAAAAACGAAGAAAAATTAAGAAAATCAATAAGTTTTACTTACTGCGCATAAGCTGCAAGTAGATAGAACTCATAAAAAATTAGTTCAAAATGTAAAGAAAACATGGAAAAAATTACAGAATAATGAAAAAGGAAAAGAAGAAAATAACTTTTTTTAAAAAATTATTAAAAATCAGGAAAAAAAGTAAAATTTCTATATCAGCTAACACGATTATATCCGCGAAAAGGAGTGCTTCTTTTTGCGGATATAATCGTGTGAGCTGATGAAAAGATTATATCGTTTTCTTCGATCTTTATTTATTTTAAATAACTTTTTTCATTATTCTGTAATTTTTTTCTTATATCTATATGCAAGCGCAATTATGTGTAACAAATTCGGGGTTACTTGTTTAAAATGTTGGGGAAAAGACATATCCGTGGGAATAAAGCACAAATGAAAAAAAATCACTCAATTTAAAATTCATTTTTTCCTATTCAGAATGGGAAGTACTATTTATTGTATGAAGAATTCCTCCAATAATTTTTAACAGATACTAGGGTGTTGGCTGATGACATTACGGTTTGAATCTCTTTACTGTCGGGTTATAAGAAAGCATGTTTAATCTTGCTATTACTCAAATGAGTACACAAAGAAGAATATTGCAATACTCAAAGTCTTCCTCGACCTCGATTCAAGATTACAAGGAGTTCTCAGACTCAAAACTGAGTTAGCTATTTTATTGAGCTTAGTTCTCAAGATATTTTTAAAATTGAAATATATCTTTCGACTGCAGCAGATGTAGTCAGTTTGTTTCTATAAATAATCAGGTGTGTTTTAAATAAATAATGCGGAAAATTTTATTGTCATTTAAGAATTCTTAGAAGCAAAGAAATTCTCTTTTCATATCACGCAATAAATATTAGTCGATTAAGATTCATAAAAATTAGATTGGCGACATTCATCTGAGAATTTCAAATAGTTTTAAACGTTACTTTTATTAATATCAGTAGACGGAATAAAATGTCTTTATAGTAAAACTATAATATTTATTAAAAAGCATAGGAAAATACTGCAGTAGGAAGAATCTTACCTTTATCATGTGTTGGGCAAGCGTTACTTTGGCAAACTTCTGAAATGAAACAGCAATTATTATTTTTTTTTACGGTTGGTTAATCATTTATTTATTTAAAAAAATGTCCATCGTGTTTAATTTCGCAATTATTCTAATTAAGAGACGTGATGGCTCAGGGGATAGAGGATGACGTAAGCCGGGTTCGAATCCCGGCAAATTCCTCATCCGGCTTGCACCGACCACAGTGCTGACGTTTAATATCCTCAGTGGTAGACGGATAATGGGTTAGAGTCCCGTTGCCGTCAGGGTAACAATGGAAGGTCGTCATGGTTTTCCCCACCATGTAACGTAAATGTGGGTTAGTTCCATCGAAAAGTCCTCCACAAAGGCAAATTTCACCCAATACTCGATCCAGGAGTTCCCTTGTCTTCTGGATCGGGTTCAAAATGACAAGGCTACAGAGTTGAAGATTACTAGTCTTTAACCCAAAAAATTGGGTCGGCTGTTCAACGACGGTTTAAAAATTATTCTAATGAGTACACATTGTCAAAGAAGAATATTCTTCGTTTCGCTAGTCAAGATGGAAAAAAAAAATCCTCACATTACATTAAATCAGTAGATACTGGAAACAAATAATTTAAAAAGAATAAAAACAAAATGGTGACTGTCGATAACGGCAAGTTGTAGGTTTATAAACATTAACAAATTGATTCATTTCCCGTATTCACTGGTATTTAAAGAAAATCAATTCACAATCTTAAATTCACGTAAACAATTAATAGGAAATAGCATAAATACAAGATGGATTATTCCGTTTTTTGACGGAATTGGCTGTTTAAGGAAATCCTAGGATGGCCTGGTAATCCAAGGATTGTCCGGTTTAGTTGTCCTAGGATTGACTGGCTTAGGTAATCCTAGGATAGGCTGGTTTAGTTGATTCGAGGATTGTCTGGTTAGGGAGTTGATAATTTCGAACTTATAGTTCTAGCTGAACAAAAGAATAATTTTTTTCGAGCACATTTAAATATAGAATAATTTTATACTCGCTGTGTCAGATAAATTCAATAAAGAACATTATGTGGTAGCACATGCTGTCCACATCACCAAATTTATAGTTCTATAGTTAGCTGATTCCACGATCTTTTTTTTTTTTTTTTGTTCATTTCCTACTATTAGTTTCACACACTCCCTATATCTTGTTCAAATTTTTAATAATCAACGTTAGATAACGTTGATTATTGAATATTTGAACAACGTTTTTAATAATCAATTTCCAACGTTAATAAAATACTTTTTATTCATCCCCTTAAGTTCAACTACATTTTTATAAAACTTATAGTGGATGATAATTGAAGTTAATACAATTTTTTTCCAAATATTATTTCATAAATAAATTTAATTATAATTAATTTTAGTCTTATAAGGGAGAAATTTTTTTAATTATTTAATAAAAAGTAACTAAAATAAAAAAATTTCTTTGTACATCTAAGTAGGAATTGACTTTTTGTATAACTTGTTCAACTAAGAAGATTCGTTTTGCGTCTGATTAACAAAACTTAATAGTTTAGTGCTAAATAAATAGCATATTTGCAGTCTCCATTATTATCAGCACTTACTTCATCCGGCTTTTATTCAGGCTCAACATTCGCCATCGTATTCATTGTATTCTAATTTAAATTTTTGTTTTCTTGATACTTTATTTTTTTGTACTAAAAGCACTTTTGATGATAGTAATATTAGAGAACACAATACCTTCCAAACAAGGTAGAAAATAAAGGAGTCGCTTTATTAGATTAGGAGAAATAACGCTTCATAATTTTTAGAATATTAAATTTTTCCTCGATACTTCAAAGTATTAAAAATGATGCGGTCTTGAGGAAGTAATTTTAAAAATACAAACTCAGATTTTTTTTAAACAACTCTTACGTTATTGCAGTTACTTTTCGTCGTTTATCGGGAATATCGTTTTCAAATCTGCAGACGATTTTCAGTCATAGAACTTTGAGTTTAAATGGATGAAAAGCGATTTGGATCATATTAAGCATTTCTTGTAATGTTAATTGCATAAAAATAAATTGTTGATGGCCGAACTATTTTAGCATAATTTTGTCAGAAAAAAATGAATAGAGAATAAAAAATACTGCACGCATTATAATTCCAATTGTGACGGCCTAATATCTCGCATGCATCGAAAGAGGGTCCCAAGTCCAGTCCGTCAGTTTATTTGTGAAAATGAAACAATGCGGATTAAAATCATATTTAGTAATACATCCTTCAACGGTTTGGTTGGCTTCTTAAGAAGACGCTATACCAAAAGAGAAACCCTTCCTTTCAAATTCTTTATCACCTACAGATGTCATTTTAAGTTTAGAGGAAGAAAAAAAAAGTTTAAGTGAGCCTTGTGTAAACCACGAATTTTTAAATACTGAAGAATTGTTTTCAAATTATTTCAGGAATGGCATTCTGAAGACTTTTCCAGCAATAGGAAATTCGTGCCTTACTCTAGGTGCAAATGAACACACACACACATTTTTCTTCTGATTTACAAATGGAAAAGTAGAAACAGAATCTGACATGAAAAGTTTCTTTGTAAAAAGCTTATTCAATAAGCAAAGTGTCATTCGATATTTTTTTTTAGATCGTAACAGTATGGGTATATCGTTGCGTATTTATGCTTTTGTTCAAAACACCCGAAAACTCTAAATAACACGGGAATGTGTTCGAAAAAAATAGTCGAAAATCGCTGTAATAGATAAGGCATTTATCGTCCCTTTTTAATAAAAAGTGGAAAACATTACTTGTAACAATCCTTAAATAATTATTATTTTTTTAAAAAAAATATTTTTGCTTATGAGTAGAAAAAGATGAAATTATAAGAAGATTTTGTCACCTGTTCGACAAAGAATGAGTATGCAGATTGCGAAGAGCAAGCGAAGATGCTCCATGTTGTATGACCTGATTTCATCTACTGCTGCTGCCTCAGGTTAAAAAAATACCTCTTTAACATATTGAACATATATATCATTGATAAGTTAAAATGTTATCGCTACTTCTATAACCCTCGTTTTACATCAGAGGTGAGACGGGACGAGCATTCTGATGATGAAGGGGGGTGGGGGTAGCGTTATCAAGAATAGTTCAAGGTCACTTGAAGAACTTTTTTCCATCTCCTCCCTAGCGGGTGTTTTTTTTTTTTTTTTAATTTGTATGACGTTAGAGTAGTTTTTTTCTGACTTGGAATTTTAACGTTTAGTTTTCAACGTTAAAGTTTAATTAACTGCTTACCGCAATGAAAATGAAGGTGTTTATGTTAATCTTTATATATATATATATATATATATTTTTTTTTTTTTAAATACAATAATATTTTATTTTAGTGGAAGACACTTGATATTAATACATTTTTTTTTCAAATATTAATTCATTCATTAAATTTAATTAATTAATTTCAGTTTCATATTAGAGAAAAAATAGTAATTATTAAATAAAAAGTAACTAAAATAAATTATTTCTTTGTTGATCTAAATAGGAATTGATTTTTTTTTTTAATATTACTTGTTTTAGTAATTTGATATAGTTGCGATGTTTGAACAAATTAATATGGGTTTTCGAATCTCTTGAATGTAAATTTAATATTTAAATACACTTTATTATTAAGTTTTAACTCTTCCAAAATGAAGCTTTCCGCAACAAGAAGGAGTTGAAGGGGGAGGGAGTCATCTTTCCGAGGATACCTTTTACAAGAAAGTAGCTGAGTTGGTAACTCATTAAATCGAAAAATCATTAGTTCCAGATCACAACATCAACACCAGAGATCCGGTTGTTTCTAATCGACCGCTGACTACACAACTCTTCATATTACACCCACTTCGGGGAAACAATTATAATATGTGTGTGTAATATTAGACATGTCATTTTTGTAACCATGTGCAAAAACCACCTTAATAACCATTGATTTTCCCATACTAAGATGGTGTCTTAATGACTTTAAATGTCCCAGACCAAATTATTTAGACGCACTCCGATGAAAAATCTTAATTATCAAGTCATACGGTTGTATTGTTTTGACGCTGTTAGCACTTGTTTACGTTCCTGTATGAAATGGCTAAATTGGACGATATATGATATAAATTCGACTATTGGATAAATTAAACGATATATAAATATAGAATATTTATTATATCAGGTATTATATTAGTATATTATAATAAATTAAGATCAAATGATTAGACGTACTGTAGTTTTTTAATAATGACATGATTTGCACGAGTTATAGGCAATACTTTTATATTTAAACATACATGTAATGGGTTTTTATTCGGAAGATTTTTTATATACTTTCCCATTTGTGTTTATTTTTAACGTATTGCATCACAATGTTAACCCCAATTGATACAGCAGCGTCAACAAATGCAAACTAGTTTCCTCCGAGTAAAAGCAATACAAGGGCGCCGGCAGAATAATATAAAAGGGGGTGCAACCCTCTAACAAACTACTCCCCCCCCCCAAAAAAAAAAGATTTTTTTTATATTTTTTAAATGTTCTGTTATTACATTTTGTTTTGTTATTACATATACTTTCATCTGTTAATTTTTTTCAAGATACATTTCTTCATTGTTAAGATATTTAAAAAAAACGTACGAATTTCTTGTACTTCACGAGAAACTGTACTGATGGCGCAGGCTTACCTACTGACTTTGAAACACACATTACTACTAACAGTAGTTTCGTATACTAACGTGTTTGTGCGAGCTTAACATTGGTATTTATTGTGTTGATGAAGTTTTACAGTTGTGAGATGTCAGTTTATGTTATACACCTTTGTTAAACTAAATAACTAATAGAAAATATAATATTATTTATATTTTATAAAATGAAGTTTTAAAATATAGCTTTGATATCTGCCAAGTTTGAGCATGCTCAGTGTGCGTAAGAAAAGAATCAAAGATGACTCAGAATTCATTGAAAAAGTTATAAGCAGATTTGGACAGCAGATAAGACGATTACAGTTCTTGTTTGATTAAACAATTTTTTAATTGTTATGTATCATTTATTGCTTTTGAATAAAATTTTGCTTTTGCAACAGAGTGCTTTGTTTTGCGGCACTCTGTTTTGCGGATATAATCGTGTGGGCTGAAGAAAAGATTATATCTCTTTTTTTCTCGGTTTTATTTTTCCGGTTTTTTAAATAAAATTTCATCCTTTTTTTTTTTTTTAATATATATGTATTATATAAACTGTTGTTTGTTATTTTTTACTTATTATCCCCCCCCCCCTTTTTTTTCATATGTCTATAATTTATCTTTGTTTTATTCTTCATTTTGAACTTATATATATATATATATATATATATATATATATATATATATATATGCCGCCCAATTATTAAATAATCGTAATAAGATGTAAAATCTTTTGAACTGTTCTTTAAAACGTTTAGAAACCTATAGATTAGAAAAAGATATGTTTATACAAAGACAGTACATTTTTGTGTAACCTAAAATATCCTCTGCTCGAATTATTTAGCATGTTTCGAGACTCGATGTTGATACGTCCATTCATTGGTTTTTAAAAGTTTCTGTTTTTCAATTTATAGTAACGAAGCGCCACTTTTTAACAATCGAATCTAAAGTTTTTTTTTTACTATGTTTTTTATTTCTTTTTGTAATGTAAAAATTAAGAAATTTAAAAAATTCGAATAAACTAAGAACATTAATTTTATTAAAAAAAAAAAGAAGATATACTATCCAATTTATAAATTGAGAAATATATGAACTAGAGAGTAAATAAACAGTAAGGATTCATTCCTGTTTTTTTAACAGACTGTATAAAATTGTTGGGTTGTTAGGCTTACTAATCTAAAGCGAATAATATAAGAGAATATTCGGAGGAATAGAAAAAGCTGTATAGAGAGGACCCGCAAGGAAAACAATATATTTACTTAAAAAGAGACATTTGTTACCTGTCACGGAAAGGTTCTCTTTTCAAAGCAAGACATCTACCCTTATTGATTCTGACATTTACGAATTGCAAAGATTATATTCTTCCCATCAAATGACATTATATATATATATATATATATATTGCTTTTACGAGATTGAAACCGGTTTGCACTTGCTTACGTTCATGTATCAATGGCAATGGGTTAACATTGTCCTGCAATTAGTTAAAAATAAATACAAATAGGAAGTATGTAAAAAAATCTCCTGAATGACATTACATGTTTGCTCACACGTTTGTTTAAATATAAAAGTATTGCCTATAAACTCGTGCAAAACATGTCATTGTTAAAACACTACAGTGCGTCTCATTATTTGATCTAATTATTATAATATACTAATATAAAACCTGATATAATAGATATAAGTTCTTTTCATAGTTGAAGACTAACATTGTCGAATGCGACTATCCCCTCAAGGGGAAATCGAAATTCAGTCTAAAATTACTTCCAATAAAGTATTGTGAAGAAGAAAAAAAAAAAAAGACTACGCGAAAACGCAAATAAACAGGGATCATTACTAGATATTAGTGGATTAAATTTGCAGTTTTTTCTTCTTATTGTTATATAGCGGCCTTCTTTTAACACTAGGTTTAAAAAATCCCTCAGCTGGTATATATAGACAACCCCTTTTTGCAGAATATTTGTGGATGCCCTTTTTTCATCACCCGCTAAGTAGATTAGATTGTCTCCTTCATGAATTGTGAAATTCCCTCGGGATCTCTTCTTTATTTTGTTCACCTTTAGGGGACAAATTGTAATGGAATCGGGGAGAAGGATTTTCTTTTCAATAAACTCATTATGGTCACAGTTATAATTTAGAAAGGAAGTCCCCTCACTTTGAAGAAAAGTGAGTGATCACACATAACCTTATTTTTCTTCCGAGATAAAATTGGATAGTAAAAAAATAATATTTATATTTATTTTAAAGGAGTTCACACTTTTTAAAAAATATATTTTGCTCGTCAGCACCGCTTATTCATCCTTGTTTTTCTCCCCTTAAAATTCAATATTTTTTTTAATAAAAAAGGAAAGATAATTTTGTTTATAAAATTGTTTATAATTTTGTTACAAATATTATTATTTTATGTAAGAATAAATTTTTAATGTGTCAATTGTAACGAAATGAAGGATTACTTAAATTTGAAAAAGAATCAACTGCATTTGAACAAACAATGCAAAATGAAAAGAACTTTAAAGTCAATTCCTACATAAACCAACAAAGAAAATTTTTATTTTAGTTACTTTTAATTAAATAATTACAATTTTTTCTTCCATATAAAACTAAAATGAATGAATTAAATTTAATGAATGAATTAATAGTTGAAAACACTGTGTTAACATCAAGTATCATTCACTACAACTTTAAAAATAATGTATTTGAATTTGAGTGGAGAATAAAAAGTATTTTTCTAACAATTGAAAATTTGAAGAAGATGTATAAATATTTATAGGGAGAGCTTGAACTAATAGTAGGAACTAAAACCACGTGCTACCACGTCATGTTCTTCATTGAATTTATCTTACACAGCGAATATAAAATAATTAAATACTTAAGTGTGCGTTATAAACTATCTTTTTTTGTTCAAATAGAGCTATAAGTTAGAAATTATCACTTCTTAAAAATATTTGTTAAAACTGAATCTCTTATAGTAAAATTTAAAACAATGACTAAAACGCTTAACCCATCCGAAAATTTCATTTCGTTTATCGCTCATCCTTATTTAATGAATGAATTAATAATTGAAAAAACTGTATTAACATCATCCACTTCAAGTTTAACAAAAACTGTATTTGAACTTGAGTGGATCAATAAAATGTATTTTATTAAAGATTGAAAATGTGAACAAGATAGATAGGGAGAGTATGAACTAATAGTAGGAATTGAAAAAATTATATTTTAAATATAATCATTAGCTAAAATTAACACGAGAGAAAAAAATTTATTTTGTTTTTTAACAATCTGTGATATTGTGTAACCTTAGAAACGGTTTCTTTCTTTCTTGTGTGTTTAAAAAAAATCTCTATATAAATGTTATACCTGGCAACACCTGATTACTTTTTCTTTTCTTTTTTTGTTTTTCTCCTTACTGTTGGCATCAAGTAAAGCGTCTACTAATAAAAGAATAATCTCGAAAATAGATGAATTTTTCAACGATAATGGATAAAAAGTAATGATTTAAAATTAAAAAAAATCTCAAAAAAGCTCTTTAAATTGTAATAAATTTCGTACAAATTGGAATTTTAAAAAACTCGAGTTCAGTTTTTAATTTTAAATGGCCCTTTTGGCGCGACAAATTTCAACTCAGTAGTTTCATTTCAGTAAGCAGTAGATTAACCAACATAGCTTTTTTTAAAATTAAAGTTAATTTCAAACTAACATTAAATTTTTTTATTCCATTGTACAATGCGTACATTTTTCTACACGACTTCGTATTTTCTAAGTTTTAAAGTTTTGTGCAACAAAATTTAACTTCACCAAAAATAGAGAAAGAGGCTTAACCCATAAACGCCTGAATTTTTAATAGGTCGTGACGTAAAAAAAGTTCCTGTTAAAAAAAAAAGGCTCTCTGTTTTAGCTAAATGAATATTTTCTTCTGTTAGCTACTACTTGATTTTTGAAAAGTATTGAACACATTTGCTTGATGTGAGAACAGTCCTGTTTCAGATGAGAAGAATTTCATTCGTGACGTCACGCTAGGTCCTTGTGACATCACAACTGCACATTTTCCAAAAGTTACTGCAGAGCTTCCTTCTAACTTTTATAGAAAACGTTTAGTTGAAAATATTGATTTAAAAACTAAGCAATTTAGAGTCCCATTACCTCTGTTTATTTAATTCTCGAATATGATACGTTCTATTTTAAAACTATACAATAATTTATTTGTAGCGAAAGAAAAAAAAAAAATATTGCGTTTTTTAGTAACCCATGGAAAATAAAATTAAGAACAGAATCGAGAAAAGTAATGAAATGATCCTCGACAAAATATACTGTGAAATATATGTACAAGCATTTTATGGAATTCAAATAAAGAAAACAATAACTATGCAGAGACATTAAGAAAATTCAAGTTTAAAGTGTATTTTAAAGAACATAAATATTCTATAAACATTTAAAAAAAAAATATGCTAATATCAACTCAAATCAGTGGATTCAACTTCTTACTTGTCAATGTCAAATGTACAAGCAGGTATATGTGCAAAAGTGTACATAGTAATATCTAAACTGTAAGCTTTTGTACTACTAAGAATAAGAAAGAAATGAATATACTTAAACTTTAATTTATCCAATACTTAAACCCAAAATTGCACGCTGCCCTAAAACTAGCCACAATTTGTTAAACCAACCAAAATTTAAGTATTTTTTTTTCAAAAACAGTTATGAAAAAAAATCAAAACTGTTTTGACGTTTTCTCAAAACAATTTTGAGAAAACGTCATTTGATGTTTGCACAAACTCATTAAGATTTATTATTACTTATTAACTCAATTTATTATCAATTTATAAACCCAAACTTATTTACTCAATTAAGATTACTACTATTTATAAGGGGCTGGGATAGCCTGGTTGGTAGGACGTCGGCCTCATGTTCGGGCGAACATGATTTCGAATCCCGCCTGCCGAAGAATCCCTGCCAATTAAATGGTGACAGGAGCACATTAAATCAATTGGGGTCACAAAGTTCTCCACGTTCTCATAACAAATCAATATCTCTGGGGGTACTGAATTGGAGACTGGTTGTTTTGGTTAAAATTACGATGTGTAGATGAATGAATAGAGTATGATCGGGTCCTTCCTGTAAAACTGTGGCTGAAAGTCGTATTTTTGGCCATAGATGACGCCACTGAGAAACACAAAATGCACCCTTTGCATTAAAAATTTGCTTGATTTCCCAAGCATTGCTAGCATTGGCAAGTGACACAAGTAACAACAACAAGACTGAATAACTTTAGCATTGGAAAGTAGGCAAAGGAAAACATAAATGAAACGTTATCACATAATTTTATTAAAGGAATAAAAAAAACACATTTCATTTGATTTAAAATTCCATTTTTTTAAAAGTCAGGCGAGGATGGTTACTCGACATATTTAGTTTTGTAGAACATTTCATGATATATTCTTCGAGTAAAACTATTAGACAACATATATACAACACATGTATATATGTTTTTTTTCAGTAACTACACATTAATAAGTATTCACAGTAATATATATTTTAATGGTTTTCTGTTGGTACAAGCAGATTAACGTCTAAGAAAACAACGTTATTTCGAAACATTTTGAGGGCAGTTAGTTAGTGTGAACGTAATAGGAAATGAAATAACGGTAAGCACCTCGAATTTCCATAGGATCTTCAAATTTCAACACCCATACTTTTATCCGAAGTTTCGCAGTTTTTCCGCAGTAGTTTCGACGCTTTTTAAATTCACTGAGTTAAAAAAAAAAAAAAAAAAAAAAAAAAAAAAAAAAAAAACAGTTTTGTTTTGCTCAAAGAATATTTGCTGAAAATGTCAAGAAAATCAAAATTGCCTAGTATCCAAACTTGCCCGATTTAAAAAAAGAAAAAAAAAACTGGCTCTTAAATACTTACTTAAAAAATTAAAGATCAGGAGTATATGAAAAATCATCTATGAAAAGTAATTAAACTCCACAAGGAAATTAATAGCGAATTAATTAATTAAAGTACTGGTCTGTTTTGTCCGATTTAAATTAATTGAATAACTCAAAATGAATGTTTAAGACATATATATATACATGTATATTAATAAGTTTTATTAACCGCTAATCAAGTACATAGAACTCATAAAATAAGTTAACAAATTGTGAAAACATGGAAAATAATAAAAAATAATGACAAGAGAAGACAAATTATTAAAATGATTTTTTAAAAGTAATTAAAAAAATATTTTTATTTAATATTAAAAGTCCGGAAAACAAAATAAAGAAAGTGATATAATCTCATGAGCTCACACGATTATAACCGCAAGAAAGAATGCTTAGATTATATTTTTTTTAGAATAATAAAAAATAATTTTTTAAATACTTTTAAAAAATAATTTTAATAATTTTGTCATTATTTTTGTCATTATCATTATTTGATCGTTTGGTCACCGCAGGTCGGACGCGGAAACCACACAGCCGTCACCCAGAAGACGCGTGTGCAGTCCTGCGCACCTACAAATCTGTCTGTCCTACGTCTGTCGAGGCTTCTAAAGGAATACAAATAATTCGGGTTATCTGTGAAATATATATATATATTTCACAGATAACCCGAATACGAATTATTTGTACGATGATGAACATTGAACAATGTCCCAACATTATTATAAATAAATGTTTAATCCTGTAAGAAGGTATTGGAAAATCGCTCGCATCATTTTTACTAAATGCCCTTTTGTACTTACACCAGTTTACAAAACATTGTTTTTGATTAGTTTCATTCAAAATAAAAACGTATATATCTATCTCTTTTTCATAAAAAGTAAATGACTCGAAAATTGTTCGGCGACGTGTTTGGTGATGACTCTTTCTGCCAACATATTAAATATTTATAAATTAAATTATATTTTTGTTTTATCTGTGAAATTGATTCTATTTCATTAAATGTTTGGTGCCTTTCATACAGGTATTTGTTTACAAAAGAAACGTTGTTAGAAAATTAATTCTGAAGAACATCTTTCTTAAGGGGTGGAATAAAAAGTTCACATTTAGTAGAGAGTAAAATTGAGATTTCAAAATAAATGAATAATAAGTTCTGAACTATAAAATATTCTGAACACAGGTATGTTCAACGAGGAATGAAGGAAAAGGTTATTTTACAAAATATAACTCTTCTTATTTTACTTTATTTAATGTTGCTTTTTATTTTATTTTACAGCCGACCCAATTTTGTTGGTTTACAACTACTGATGTTCAACTCCGTATCCTTCTAACTATGAACCCAATCCAGAAGACAAGGGAACTCCTGGATCAAATAATTCGCCTTCGTGGAGGATTCTTTGATGGAATTAACCCTCATTTCCGTTAGAGGGAGAGGAAAACTACGAAATCCTCCCACGATTAGCCTGACGGCAAGGGGACTCTCGCCCAGGATTCGTCTACCACTGAGGATATTTTACGTCAGCACTGTGGTCGGTGCAAGCCGGATGCGGAATTCGTTTCGAACGGTCATTCGAACACGGTCCTCCTTAGTGGATGGCGAACGCTCTATCCCCTGAGTCACCACCACTCATAAAATTTATATGATAATTTTTTGGAAGGACCGGAATAGCCTGGTTGGTAGAGCACTGAACCCATGTCCAGAGTTCGTGGGTTCGATCGCTGAACGGCCAAAGACTATGGTAAATGGTGACTGAGGCAAGTTAAATCTGTCGAGTTGCAAAGTTAATAACAAATCAATACCTCTGGGGGTACAGGTCAAGGAGTTTTCTTGTCTTCTGGATTGGGTTCAATATTACAAGGCTACGGAGTTGAACATTAAAAGTCGTAAGTCTAAAATTGGGTCAGCTGTTCAACGACGGATACAAAATAAAATAAGAAAATCTTTGGGGAAAAAAATTTAATTTAAAAACATCAGATTACAAACTTTCCATTTAGCAAATACCAAGAGCAAGAGTAACTCGGGGTTTTAAATTTTTTTGCCTTCCATTTTTACAAAATGCGACTTAATGAATGAATATTTTTTTTTAAATTGGCAATTACGACATATTTTTAATTAGATCATCTGTAATTCGGTTAGTTTGAATCTGGACTCGCACTCTGACAATGAAGAAAAAGTTATTTTCATCTGATAAAGAGATTTATTTATTTATTTTTACCACGAACTCAATTTTTCACTGAAGAAAAGTTTTTCAAAGCATTAATTCTCATCAAAAAAAGTGTTTTCCTCTTTGAAGATTATTTCTTCTCTTTCACGCCCCACAGGAATATGTCAGATTTCGAAGTATTAACTTATCTTCAAGGATTTCTCCCTTCTTGACAATTTACAATACTTTGTGGGTGATTGTACTCACAAAGTCATCCATCACATTTGGGAAAATACCCGTATATGATTAGTTGAACAAAAAAATATATTTTTCATGCCGCACTATTTTTCACCATGATTAATTTTTTTCAAGTAATCGAATTTTTAAGGAAAATCATGTTTTGACCGCTGCATCTCTCAGAATTTGAAGGTGAAAAATTTGTGTTGAGGAACACTTTATTAGCAACAAAATTAAACGCTATAATATATATATATATATATATATATATATATATATATATATATATATATATATATATAACACATGCAATAAAACGCTCCAGTCAACCCAATCAAATCTCCAAGAGAGTCTATTTAATTTGTGAAGACAGTTGGAAAGAAAGGGGAGAAGAGAGAGAATAATAATTTAATAAGATCGTTTTCAAAAGTTTCATACATTATGATATATATCTCTTTCCACTCTTTAAGAATCTTTATTTTAATGAGATGTGTTTGGACAGAAGTCGACCTGAATTATAACCGTGAATCGTAAAAGGGAATGTTTCCTCCGATTTGGAATAAAATATATTTCACTCCATTATTTTAGATTATTCGGGTAGAAGGGACAAATATATACGTATGAACCAATTATTTTTTTTTTTTGATAACGTTGCGAAATTTTCAAGTTCACATCATTTCAAAACTTGTAATGGTTGTATTTTTCACTTCAATTCATTTATTTCCCTTTTTGTGTATGATGAAAAGTTTATATCTTGACAGCAGTGGCGAAGTTTTGGGGAGGGTTTTGAGGAAAAACCCCTCTGATATTAAACATTATTTGACTAATAAACTATAGTATGGTTAGTACGATGTAGATATATAAAAAAGTTTTCATTTTTCGTTATTTAAACGTTTAGAATATATATATATATATATATATATATATATATATATATATATATATATATATATATATATATATATATATATATATATATATATATATTTCGGGCAAATCCGTGGCTAAAATTATTTATGGTCAACTTTTTAAATTATCCAGTATAATATTACCTTGCTCATATCCATTTCGGACCCATCCTTGGTAACAAACAAATCAATGCACAGCATAACAAATCACTTCAGCAATGCAGTAAGAACGGCACATTAAATTCCTCTAGTTACACTCAATTTGCGCTTTGGTTTTCATATTTTGTAATCTGGCAATCTTGTTGTGAAAATATTTTTAAATCATTCTTGAAAAATTTCCCGTTCATGTAAGTACATCTGATTTCGCTACTCGCTTTAGAGATTTTGTTTTATACTGTTTTTTCTTTTATTTTATTTTCTGTTTTTACGTGTTATTTTTACTTATTGTGTTCTATTTTATTTGTTGTAATTTTTGTAAAAAATTTTTTGAGTGCTCCTCACACTATTGTATAAATATATTTTGTTTTGGCTATATTGATACAATATCAGAAAGCACTCTTTTTAGCGAATATAATCGTGTGGGCTGATGAAAAGATTATATCTTTTATTCTCCGGTTTTTTTAAAAAAATTTCATCCTTTTTTTTTTAAATCAGTGGTTTGTTATTTTGTTTTTTTTCCTTCATTATTCCCCCCCCCTTTTTTCATATGTCTATAATTTTCCTTTGTTTTATCTTCATTTTGAACTTATCTAATGAGTTCTGTTTACTTGCAGCTTATGCTCAATAAATGAAACTTATTGTTTTTTTTTTTTTAACTTTCCTCGTGTTGTCTTGTATTTATTTATTTTGTTGTATATATATATATATATATATATATATATATATATATATATACCCCTGTCCGGAACTCGTTTGATGTTATTTCATTGCGTAAATTGTATGATCAGTTAGAAGTCAACATTCGAGGATTAGAATCCCTTGGAATCTCACCCGATTCTTACAGTTGTCTTTTGTTTCCGATAATTATGAAGGTTATCCCTTCTAGTTTGGCTTTAAAATATTATCGAAAATTTGAAAAAGGGGATTCTAAGATCACTAATTTAATTCAATATCTCCGACAGGAAATAGAAAGTAGAGGAAGAACTACTGCATTGTTAAAGACTCGAAATGAGTCACAAATAAAAAGTTCGCCTTCATTTTCTAATAAATATTTCGATTCGGCGCCACGCAGATACGCGAATATGAAACCTAAGTATCATTCGGAATTTCATCCCCCCTCTAATCATAACAGGCAGGCTGGGAGAGTATCAGCGACTGAATTAGTGACATCTGCAATTTTTAATTGTTTATTTTGTTCGGAAAAGACCCACTCTTCTGATTGTTGCTCGAACTTAAATGTTCAGCAAGAAGAGAGAAATTAATTAAGGAAAGGAGATGTTTTTTATGCTGTAATATTTCTTGCAATGTAAAAAAGTGTAAGAAAAATAACTGTTCGTTTTGTCAAGGGCGTCATGCACGTGCGATTTGTTTTAAATTAGAGAATTCTAAAAAACAAAATTTATGTTTAGATTCGAAAGAAAGAGGAGTTGATGTTAAAACTACTTGTTCAAATTCTGCGGTAAATAATAATGTGGGGTTTTGCTGCAATGCGTGAAGGCAGAGATTATTGGTAGCTCTTCGTCAGATAAAATATTTTGTTTATTTGATAATGGAAGGGAAAAAAACATTTATTAAGAAAAACTTGTCTCGTTGATTGGGATTAAGGGTGTTAGGCTCAGAAAGGTTAAAAATATATTCATTCGGATCTAAAGTGCCTAAAAAACAAACTTGTCGTAAGGTAGAAATTAGGTTGACGAATTTATTGAATGGAGATGAGGCGATGATTGAGTAGGGTGACCAGATTTTTTCGGGCAATTCCGGGGACACTCATCTCTTCCCCCCCCCCCAATTTTATCAACAGAAAAAATTGGAAATTTTTTTTTATCATTTATCTTAAAAAATATTTATTTTTTTTCGTTTTTCGTTTTTCTATAATTTAGTATATAAATTATATTGTTAAAATCGTGATCATAACATTTTTACACAATTTTAAAATCTGTTAACAAAACAATTGTATTGCTTTTAAAATTGTACTATTTCTAAACACCGTATTTTTCTGAAGAATGAATCTTCTTTAAAATTTCAGGATTTTTTTCGAGTAATTGAGAAAATATGTCACATGAAAAATCAAAATTAATCAGTACAGATGAAACCGCTTTCACTATATTCACATCCATTCGCGATTTTTCTTTAGTCCAATAGTTATTTATGCGCGAAAATACCCGTTCTACAGGTGCATTGCTGCTTGGCCAGCACATTGCAAGCTCAACAATTCTTTTGATATTTGTAAATGGTATATTGTTTTTTTGAAAATAATTGTTTATTTCGCACCATTTGTCTGATATGTGTACGGATTGGTACCATTTATCGTCTTTTGAATCCAAATAACCTTCAAGATAAGTAAACTCGTCAAATAAATCGTCGGAATTAACATTCAAAATTGCACATTTTGAAGAGAGAGACAGAACTGCCTGGTCGAATTCAGACCGTGAAGGCTTACAATCTAAAAGAAGGCACTTCAAATCAGACATATCATCGTTGTTATCGTTCCAAGCTTCTAAATATGAAATCGCAGTTTCATAGAATTCTTTCGACGTTCCTAAATAATCTTCAGTAATGATATTCTCAGCAATCAATTTAATCAATTCAGGTTTTACAACAAGTGGAACAAATTTGGCATTCTTTCGTGCTTTCAAATTAAATATCAAATCCTTGACAACAGCTCCAGATTCAATAACACATTTGTCATCGCTTTCAATTTTCAAGATGCTTTGATTAAAAATTGAAGCATGCGAATGCGCAAAAAACAACCATAACTCGGTTGTTTCACTCTCAAAATAATTCTTCAAGATTTTTGGGCACTTTTTTTCAGACAACATAAATTCTTTAAGAGATGAATAAATTTTAAGAATTCTTTCTACAGCAGGAAGTAATGTCAACCACCTAACATGAATGTGTCCTAAAATTTGATGATATTCTTGGTCAGCATACTCACAAAATTCTTTCAGTCTTTCAATTCGAACTGTGTAAATTTTAAAATAACTAAAAAGTTTAGATACCATAACTTCAATATCTACAGGCAAACAATCAAAAGCAGTTTAAGCGCCATTATGTATAATCTGCGCATTACACCCAAAACCAAAAATATCTCTTCCTAACTCAGTTTGAAGTTTAGTATGAACATTTTCTGTTCCTCTTCTTAACAATCCTCCAAAATTAGTGTTAGTATTATCCGCAAACAAACCAGCCGTTTTATCTTTCAATTGGAACTCGAATAGTGCGTTTAATATTTCTGAAGATAAAATATTTGCAGTTTCTCCTTTAATTTCGTTTAGTGATACAAGTTTATTATTAATTGGATCTTTAGCACAGTCCCACTGAAAATACCGCACTAAAATAGGAAGTAATTTTACATGATTGTGATTGGAAGTATCATAAGATATTGTTACAAATTGAACAGACTGTAAATCTCTCTTCAATTCAAGAAATGCCCACGGAGAAAAAATATTGACAGCGATAGCTTCGCATTTTGTTCGGGCACAAGAAAATTTCTTGTCTACAAATTTCTTCTGTAAATTTGAAGTACAGTCTATGCTGCGAAACGATTGGTTGTGACGAATGGCGTGAAATGCAAGCGTTCCTTCATATGTTGCTAAGTCAAACTCTTCTTTGGATGGTTCCAGCTTACGAAAAAACTGCTTGACGGATTTCGTTTTTGTTTTTGCAGTCAAAGCTTCTTTGTGTTTAATTGTGTTTTGATCTGCTATAGCTGTTCGTCCTCCACTTCCAACTGAAAACGTTGCTCCACACATTGTACATTTTACTTTGGAAGAACTATTAGGATTCGGTTCAATAAATGGAAACTCGTTTTTCCAATCATCCAAATAATGGCATTTTCTTTTTTTTGTTGCCATATTGACATCTATTTTAAAGAAATAGAAATATTTTTCAAAATATCTATTACGATAACAAATTATGAGGTTTTCAAAATATAGAATAATTAGAATTTTTAAAAATTAATTTGTCGTAAATAGGTCTGTGCTATAAATCGATGTTTCGAGACATATCGATTTAACGCATATATCGGCAAGACGATACAGCGACTTTCATTCAAGGCGATGCATCAGAAATCTGATTTAAGCCGTCGAGTAAAGACAACGAGCGCAAAACGATATAGCGATATAAGACACGCAAGGATATAAGATTAACGATATAGCGATATAAGACTCTTCTCTTACGTTCCGATGCCGACTCGCGCTGTGGAAGTCGATGTACGTTTCGTTATGTTGAAATGTCCTTGATTGGTGAGCTGTAGAATCAGAGTTTTGAGAACACATATCGTTATATCGCATGTTCCTTTTCGCACCTCTTAGCTTTTTTTTTTCTTTGTCGCGACTTTTCTTGTAGATTATTTTCAGTGGGACTGAAGGCAATCTATTATTGAAAAGAATATATAAAGAAGAGTTTCTTCATTAATTAGATAAAAAAATTAAAAAAAAAACTTCTTTTTATTTTTAAATGTGAAAATTATCGGCAATCTAATTTAGGTGCCCATAAAGAATTGAATTTGTTAGGTTATTTTTTTACTTTCTTTTAATTTATTAAAAACTTTTTGGCTGAAACTTCTAATAATTTAATAAGTTTTTATTACTGATTTTAAATTTATAAATCTTGTTGTTTTTATTTTTAGAAATAAAGTTGACAAAATTTATTTTTGTCATTAGGATTTGGACATAAGTCAATCAACTTTGTTTATACAAAAAAATTTGAAAGGTTTGCGTATTTTATTCATTTTTTTAAATCATTTAGCACTTTGTTTTATTAGAGAGTATAATAATTTTTTTTTAAAGAATATTCTTTTCATATTATTTGTTAATTAGCTAAATATATTATCGAATACCACAATTTTTTTTATTTTTAAGAAATTAAATCTTACTTTGTTTTTCGTTCATAATTCGGTCATTATTTAATTTAATTTAATTATTTATCTGAAATGATAAGGTCCCGCAGTGGACTGATCGTTAAGACACGGTTCCCTGCAGATCACCGAAGTCAAGCATCACTGGCTGCGGTCAGTGTGCGGGTGAGTGACCAATTGGATCAGTCTGCGTAGGGACTGAGGGTGTGCGGTACTGGTCCTCGTTAAACTGTTCTACCGTAAAGTGCTCGACTTCGCGTGCAGGTCGTCGAGCTACCGAAGCGGGGGTGCCATCCCATCTGCAGAGGATCAAAATTGTGATGGCATGTCTTTCAATCATCCTCAGGGATGTTTCCCAGACCGTCGTCAATAGCCCGTTGTGCAGCTCTAGTGTGACGTAAATGAACTATAATAGAACTATAATAACTGAAATGATAATAATAAAAAATAGTGTTTTAAAAGCGTTTTTTTTTCTAAAATTCATTTAGCACTTTGTTTTAAACATACAAATAATTTTTAACGTTTCATTTAGAAATTGAACATTACGATCGAACTTAATAATTATGTAATTATTTATGCATAATAGTACAAGAAAATATTAATTTGTAAAAAACGCTTTAAAAAAAGTTTTTAACACTTTGTTTTACGCGTATTGTGAATTTCTAAACAAACATTTCAATAAATATTTTAAGTAAGATTTGAACATTGTAGTCAATTTATTTAATCTTTCTTAAGCAAAACATATATATCTTCAAATTTATAAATAGATTTAAATCAAACTGAGTATGAAGTTTTGATAGAAATCTGTCTTTCTGCGCCTTACAAGTAAATGAAATTCAAAAATACTATATCGCGATACATCGATATATCGCGATGCATAACGATATATAATTTCTAATATAGCCCAGTCCTAGTCGTAAGTGATAATAATAACAATTTCATAAAAAATGGTTTTATACTTTATTGGTTAGATATTTATAAAATGTTTACCTGATTATAAAATGTTTTAGTTATTTTTCTAAAATAAAACGGAAATGTAGTAATTGTTCTTGTTTTTAGTGGAAATCAGCTAATATTGGCAGTTTATGTAACCCAAGATATTAATTGTTTTAAAAGCAGCAACTAATATTCATGTTACGTCTTGTTTTAAACTTCTTTTCTTATATAAACATGTCTGGCGTACAGCCTAGTAAAAATGTAAACATAACTAGATATTAAAGTTATGTGTTCCAAAATTTCTGTAGTATAAGTTATAGAGTGTTCTTAAAAACTAGTTTACATTTAATTTTCAATGCTTACATTAATTTGTATGAAAATTTTTGAGAAAATAAAAATTACATATAACATATTTTTATCAAATATTTTAATCAAAATTTTTCAATTTTATAACCGGGGACGCAAACCGACCGGGTACACGAGGTTCTCGCCGGGGACAATCCCTGGAAATCGGGGACGTCTGGTCACTCTATGATTGAGGCAGTGGAAATCGAAGAAATTTCTAGAGCTAATATTACCCTTCCAAATCCGGATACTTGGAAAGAAATGGAGTCAATGGGAATTAGATTGACATTTAGTAATGATGAATTGTTTGAAAATTGTGAAATTTCATTGTTAATTGGTCAGGATTTTTATTGATCTTTAACAAAACAAATTAAAAGATTGGATTCCTCGCTGGTTGTTATTGATACCAGTCTTGGTTGGTCTCTTCAGGGTAAATGTGATGAGCAAAGTGTTTGTACGTCTGTAAATTTGGTTATTAATGAAAATGAATTAATTTCGTTTGAATTAAGGAAATTTTGGGAGTTAGAAAATTTAGGAATATTTGATAAGGAGGTGCTTAGTGAGTTTGATAATTCAGTTAGTTTTGTAGATGGTAGATACCGTGTAAGCTTGCCTTGGAGATCAGGTATGAGAGAAGTTTTGAAAAATAATGAAAATATTGCTCGTAAGCGTTTTGAAAGGTTATGTTGTAGGTTTGGGATGGATCCAGAGTTGCATTGTGAATATAGGGATGTAATCGATGGTTACATTAAGGAAGGTATAGTTGAGCATACTTCATGTGATTCTTTGAGGGATAGTACGGGATTTTTTCTGCCCCATCATGCAGTGATACGCAATGACAAATCTACCAGTGGACTGCATATCGTATTTGATGGATCTAGTCATGAAGATGGGTATGCCTCGTTAAATCAAAGCTTATTTACTGGTCCAAACTTACATCCTGATATTCTGGAACTTCTACGTTTTAGGGAAAATTCTATAGCGTTTGCAGCTGATGTAAAATCTGCATTTCTTCAAATTGAACTTGATATTCCTGATAGAAACTTTACTCGGTTTTACTGGGCAGATAGCTTGAATGGTAATCCCTACATTTTGAATTTTGCCAGAGTTCTATTTGGCCTTAGGCCTAGTCCATACCTTCATGCAGCGACTTTGAAACAACATTTTAGAAAATACAAGGAACAGTTTTCAGAGATATTTGAGTTATTAAATAGCTCGGTTTACGTCGATGATCTAATTTTGGGACAAAATAATATTGAAGACGCTTTAAGTACTTCCAAGGAGTGCTTGCAAATATTTATGTTACACAAATGGACCACTAATTCGGAAAATCTTGCTTTGTTATGGAAACAAGAAAGTATTGAAACACGGCTCTCTAAAAACACGTTGGCTGATTCCAAACCTTCAATTAAAGTTTTGGGACTATCGTGGGATGCCGAAAATGATCTAATATATTTTGATCCGAAGGACCTTTTAAAATTTCTGTCCCGTAAAATAGAATCAAAAAGATCAATTTTGCGTGTAGTCGGACGAATCTTCGATCCTCTCGGTATACTAGGTCCATTCGTCATTAGATTGAAATGCCATCTGCAGGAACTGTGGTCTGCAGGACTTGATTGGGACTCGGATCTTCCCCCTGAGCTACACCGCACGTGGCAGAAGTGGCGTAGTGAGGCGGAGGACTTGACTTATATTAAGATACCACGTTATTATTTGGGTGAACCGAATAAAAAATTTATGAATTTGGAAATACATTGCTTTTCCGATGCAAGCAAAATAGCTTATGGAACAGTTCTTTATTTGCGCTTTGTTACTTCAGGTAATAGCATAGAAACTAGTTTTATTTGTTCGAAAAGTTGTGTAGCACCATTGAAATCGCTAACACTGCCACGATTAGAGTTGGCAGCAGCCCTATTATCAGCCAGGTCAGCCGAACAAGTATCGTATTGTCTTAAATTTGAAAGCAATATATATATTTGGACTGACTCACTTATTTCGTATTATTGGATACGTGGTGATTCTTCAACCTTTAAACCATATGCCAAAAATCGCGTTGAAGAAATTCAGACACTTTCTAATCCAAATCAATGGGGACATTGTCCAGGAAGGGACAACCCCGATGATATTATTTCACGAGGTACATCCGCTACCAAACTATTGCATAGTGATTTGTGGTGGCATGGGCCAGCATGGCTCATGCAACCACCAGATCAATGGCCAAACCTCCAACCCAATTTTGATTTGGACTTTAGTTCAAAGGAACTGGAACATCGCTCCAATATCCATGTGGCTATTACCAAGCAGAGAGAACCATTTGTCGACATTAATCGATTCAGCAGTTTAAAAAGACTTTTAAGGGTAACTGCTTGGGTGTTACGATTTATGAACAATGCTCGAAATATTAATAAATCTACAAACTCTTGTCTCACTGCGGATGAGATACAAAATGCAGAACAATTTTGGATAAAAAGTATTCAAAACGAATTTCATACAGAGGATATATCGACTTTAAAGGACAATAAGCAACTTCGAAATAATTCTGAAATAAAAACTTTAGTGCCATACTTAGATAAGGACAATATATTGCGAATTACCAGTCGATTAAATGAAGCAGATTTGTACTTGGGTGAAAAGCATCCAATAATTCTTCCTCGGCGTAGTAAATTCGCCGAGTTGCTTGTGATTAAGAAACATGAACGTATTGTGAACATTGTGGTGTATCGGCAACTCTGACTCAAATTCGAAAAAATTATTGGAAACCTAAATGTCGTCAGCTAGCAAAATCAATCATTCGGCTTTGTCTCATTTGTAAAAAATATAATGCCAAACCAGCTGACCAATTAAGTGGACAGCTGCCTCAGGACAGAATTTCTCAATCTCACCCTTTCCAAATTGTGGGAATCGACTTCGACCGTACTCTCAGAGATCGAATTAATTGTTAATAATCGACCTCTTACGTATGTCGAAAATAGTCCAGGAGAGCCTGAACCTCTCACTCCGGCTCATTTCCTCGAATTTGGATATGGACAATCAAAATATCCCCTCCATTTCATAGAGCTATTAGATTCTACTACTGCAAGGGATTCCTGCAGTAAAAGAAAAACATACCAATCTCTCCTTATTAAACAATTATGGAAAGAACAATATTTACTTCAATTAAAAACTAATAACCAATTTAAAACTTCATCTATTCATAAAAATTTAAAGGTTAATGATATTGTTCTTATTGAAGGAAATGTTAAATCAAAATTGTTGTGGGAATTGGGGATCATTCAGGAAATATTTTTAGGTAGAGACAATTATGTCAGATCTTGCTTAGTTAAAACTTCTAACGGCAGTTTTAAAAAACCTATACAGCTTCTTTATCCTTTAGAAATTAATTGATACATTCTACTAATTTTGTTTCTATTTTGCAGATAAGAGTAACATAAATAATTCACTTCTTTTTTAACCAGTTTGAAAGCCTTAAGTATGTATACACGTTTAAAAATATTTTGCTCTTTGTAATTTAGTAGAATTTTTCTTATATATTCAATTTGCATCGTAATGTATTTTTATTGTAATAAGTTTTTGTAATTGTTTGTAAATAGGCTCATTATGATAACAGTTTTAGTTATATCTTTGTGCTGATAAGTATTATTGTAAATGCTTAAGTGGTATTAATTAGGTGAACATTATGTTCACCGGTGGGGTGTGTGCCGAATTAATTTGCAAAAAGGCGCTTTGGCGCACATTCCAATATCGAAAGTGCGAAGTCAGCAGCTACCGGCTGCCTCCCCTAAGTTTTTTGTATTACAGTAGTTGTAGTCGTGATTGTTTTGTAAAAGGATTGCCTGCGGTCTTCCGCAGCTTGTGTTAACTTACTTCCGTTATGTAATAAAATGTTGTTATTATTATTATAGCTCATAGTAGTTCTTGTTCTTGAACAATTCGTCGTGCACACATGGAGGACTTTACTGACCAGACAGATTTATCCTGCACCAGTCACCGTTTACTACAAGAGTAGTCTTCGGCCGGGAGAATTCAAACTCCCGCTCACATGAACGTGAGTCCAGCGCCCTATCACGGCCTGCTAAATAGGTAAAAAAGTACAATGAAATAAAACATAAAATTTGCCCGAAGTCACGGCCTCATAGCGTGAAGATCAGATCATTAGATCAAAAGTTATTCAGGGTGGGTTTTTTTTTTGTTGTTGCTCGCTGTGCAGTATATAATTGGAATTTAAAATAAAAATGTTAGAAATACTTTTGTAAAACAAAATAAAAATTTTCGTAAAATTTCATTTTATCTGAATGTGATTAAAAAAATGTGACAAATAACTGAGACTAAGTACTGCACTACAAAAAGTAGAAACGGAGCAAATTTTTATTTTACCGAACATTACTGATAGAAAATATACAATGAGAAATACAATCATTACATTAAAGACAATATCTTTAGCAACTTCCTTAAAAATGTTATATAATCTGTAAAAAATAACATATTTTTACATAATTATGACGAATAAATGAGCTTACCCATAATTTTTAGTTTCGTATAGTCTGACTTTTTTACAGAAAACTTATTTAGAATTGAAAAGTTGTAATTATTTTATAATAAATGAAATTATTTCATAACCAGTGTTCAAAAACCAACCCAATTTTGACTTTACGGCAAGCCTTGTCATTGTAAACCCAACCTAGAAGACAAATGAACTTCTGACTTTTTCGTGAAAATAATCCGCATTGAAAGGAAAAACACGAAATACTCAAATGGAACTTTTTATATAAGTTATCAAATACGATTCAAAACAAAATTGTGAAAAAAGAAATTTTAGATGTTTTCTACGCATGCGAAGTATGAAAGGTTTATTTTAAATACTCATAACTCGAGCAATATCAACTAATTTTTCTTTTTCAAATTTTAAAATAATAATTTTATTATTCATTAAAAATTACTCTCCAAATTTTTTATTATTTTTGTTGAATATTCCTGCAGCAACGTAAGTAAAAAAAAAACGTAATAAATTTTTTAAATTTTTTTTTATAAAAATGTCCATATCTTGATGACTATTTAAGCTAGGTTTATGAAATTTTGTCCAAATATTTCATAGAATAGGGTAAACGAACCAGTGAAGGAGCACTACCCAGTGAAGGTACATTTCATATATATTGTTTAAAAATAAGAATTTGAACATTTTTCTTTAGATTGATTGGTAACAATAGCTTACTGCCAAACAATAGAAAGTCATCTAGCGATGTTTTGGATTACCTGGTCAAATAGACTTCTCTGGAAAAATTATCTCTGCAACACCTTGTTTCTTTTAAAAAATTATAAGGTGAGTGTTTGTATTTATATGCTTGAAGAGGAATTAATTGCATGTAATAGTTTTATTTTTCTCACTGTGAGAATTCAAAATATAATTATTGAAGTTACGTTTTATTTCTTTTTAAACATCATAGTATTATAAAGTACTGAGATAAGGGGGTGTTTATTCACGGGATCACCAAACGATGAAAACCCAGTGAAGGAACAAGTGTTCCTTTACTGTTTTTTTTCTAAGTTAATGAAAATAAAAGATAAAGTTTAATTTTCTTGTACCTTTAGTGATGTTCCGCATTAAAAATATGTTAAAAATACGAAAAAACAACTTCTAACCAGTGAGGGAACAGGCATGTTCCTTTACTAGGCATAGATTTCCCAGTGAGTGAACAGTGAGTGTTAATATGTTGACACTTTCATTTTTAATTCATGAATATAAAAAAAAGTTAGCATTTTCCAAGTATTTATATGTTATAATTTCAAGAATAGGCTTGTTTTTAAATATTTGTGTGGCTTATAAATTCTTAAAGAGCATTAAAAAATAATCAAAATTAAGTGTTCCTTTATTGGGTGTTCATTCACTGGTAAGAGCTGTTCCTTCACTTGGTCTTCTTACTACTTGTTATTTGAACCTCCAAAACTTTAAAACAATATTATGTAAGTTTTCTCCAATTTTTTTACATAATTTGCAATTAGTAACAAATATGTTGACACTGTCATTCAACTAAAATTACGAATTTTGAAATTAATATGATTTTTTAAAAGGCAAGTGAAGCTTAAGTGGTTATTTTACCCTACTTCGTAATTGATATGAGTTTCAAGCTTTATTTTTTGGTGTTCGAAACCGTTATTTTTTGCTCGTCCCTCAAACATCTAAAAGCTTTATTCATATGCAGGAGAAATCGCATGACTTCAAAACAATTCTACAAGTATTTCTTGAGAAGTATGAAAATTAGCATACAGTCATATTAATAGATTCTATGCAAGATTATCAGGCGGTACTCTATTGTTTTTACTCGGACGAAACCGGTTTGCATTTGTTGACGCTCCTGGGTTAACATTGTAATGCAATATGTTAAAAATAAATACAAATAGAAAGTATATAAAAAATCTCCTGAATAAAAACCCATGACATGTATAATATAAAAGTATTGCGTATAAACACGTGCAAATCATGTCATTATTAAAACACTACAGCGCGTCTCATAATTTGATCTAATTATTATAATATAATAATATAATGTCTGATATAATAAATATTCTATATTTATATAATATATCTTCTAATTTATCCTATCGTCAAATTTGTATTATATATCTTACGTAAGCAAGTGCAAACCGGTTTCAGTCACATAAAAACAATGAAGGTGCATAGTATCACTAATAATTGAGGGACTGCAGAAGAGTTATCATTATTTTGCCTAAACCCTATATATCCGCCAATTGTATCAAAACTTTTTATAATCTTTAATTTCTACTCGTTTCATACTTTTTAAACCTTGATCAAATTTAATATTCTTAGGCTTGGTATTAATAACTTATTCTAAGAAATATTATTTGTCCTCAATTAATAATTCTTACTTTATCTTAAAAATAACTAGCACTCATATTTTATTCTGTAATTAATAAAATTTTGGTTTTTCTGCATAAGAAAAATGTTGTACTTAACACCCATTAGAAAACATTCTTGGTGAAGAATTTCACTATATACCTATTTTTTGGGGCTTTTTTTTAAAGTGATGAATTTAATATCAATTTAAAAAAAATAAAAAATCCATCTCGCGAACCGAAATCTAATATTAAATCTTCATTTCAACGTAAATATAGTCATTTTTCATAAAAGCAAATCTAAATACAATAAACGAATTTCTTTTCAACTGTTTTTATTTTCACCTCGAAAGAATGAAATGAAAAAAGGCGCGAAAGAAAAGTAATATTGTTTCATTTACAAATTTATTTCATATATTTTAAATTACTTTTTTTGCATTTATTGCTGCTTCTGGGGGGGGGGGGGTAACCAGTTCTTTCTTTTCTCTTTTTCATTTAATAAAAGAAAGATTTGATTTTATGCTTTTTAAAATATTCCAGTTATTGAGCCTTACAGCGGTGATTCTGAGCTCAACTCAAAAATTCTGAACATTTGTTGAGTAAAATCATTATTGACGCATTTAAAATCTTTATAAATTTCAATTTTTGATATTTTCACAACATGAAATTCTAAATGAATTACGTAATTTAAATGAATAATTATGTTTACTTTGATCTCTAATTACATTTATTATTCTACCAAAAAAAAATTGACCCAGATTATATCCCCAGCTGCCACACCAGATCAACTTTTTGGAACGTGTGGAAGCTGCTTGGTTTGCTGTACTTCACATCCAAAGTGTCTTTGAATCAATGCCGAGGTGTGTGGCAGCGGTTATCTCCAACAATACTCTGGCTACTGATTTTGGCAGGAACCACACCTCACAGAAATTTAATCATTTGATACTTGGTCAACACGTTATCCACAAAGAAATTCTTTTTGTGATATCTCTTGTCTTTCTTGGTGTTGCAATTTGGATGGCCAGCAGTGTATTTAGAAAAAAACAAATTCTATTTAATTAAAAATTAGTTAAATTAGGTCGAGCTCATTTCGCCGACAATCATCTCCACATCGTCGACACGATCACTTCACCGACAGGTCATGTTTCCAACGCGATCACATCACCGACAGCTAATGCCGCTGTCGCGATTATTTTCGCATGAATTTTCCTTATTAGTTTATTAAGTTTTATAAAAAAAACTAATAAACTAATAAAAAACTAATAATACTAATAAACTAATAATCTTCTCTAAAAAAAAACTATTTTTTTCATGTGCTGTCCTAAATATGCTCTTAATCTTATTTAAAATAAGGTAATCGCTGAGACCTACTGGTAAAGCAAAGTACTGTAAAGAATTCACCAATTTGAATTGGAGTGCATATCAATTTTTATTTCATTTCGCAAAATGCTTCTCAAATTATATCTTAAGGGTTTACCTCAAGTTTCGTTAGTGTTAAGTGTTTTCCTCAAGTTCGTTAAGTGTTTATCTCAAGTTTCATTTAAAAAAAAAAGGTTGCAATTTATTTAAAAAAATATTTTTTAATTGAAAATAATTGTTCTAACGGTAGTGGGGGGTGGCGCCTTTGACAACACTTTATCCCAACTCTTATCTACAGCTATTCTTATATATAATATATATTTTATATAGTCTACCCTATAGGCAGTTTATAACGATAGTCTCTGAAAATACTGCCATTAACAAATTCCTTTTCGCGAGCCCTCGCAAACGTGTTTTTCAAACTTTTAGATGAAGAAAAATGGCTTGTATGCGATGCAACGTAGTAACAAAAAGTTAAGGCTAATATTGGTTTTTATGTTACGTATCTACATCGGTTACAAACGTATCGATATAATTTTTAATTTCATTGAAGTCAATAACTATATGTATGGGGGTTAGTTAATAATTAAGCTATAAATTTCTTTTTTTATAAATATTTTGGTTCGTTAAATTTATAATCTATGCAAAAAATAGAAATGTAAGACTACGTTATGATTGTAGTTTAAAATAGTTTTGATTCCCCTCTCAAATCAATATGATTTTTGTCTCATTATTACCAATTTTGTGACCTGACATAACATAATATAAACAATTGTTTTCAAACAGGGGATTTCGATGGAGAAATTTTGATTAAATATCGTAAAAGTAAAATAACGAAATTATAGGTAGGACTATTAAAAAAATTATCTATATAAGACAGTTAAGCTACAAGCTTTACCCCTGAACTGAATTAGAACAATATTTTTTAAATAAAAATAATTTTTTGTTCCATCAAAAAGTCCTTCACGAAGGAAAATTTCTCCTACTACTTGATCAAGGAGTTCCCTTGTCTTCTGGATTGGGTTCAAAATGACAAGACTACGGTACTGAACATTAGTAGTCGAAAATCCGAGTCGGTTGTTCAACGACGGTGTTAAAATTGAGCTTTTGGCAAAGTAGGTGAAATTGGTCAAACGAACTATACCAGTTAAATAATGTATTAATACGCTTTAAAGTATATGAGGGAACTCTACCTATTTTATTTATATGAACTTCGAATCAAGCCAACGCCATCGTGCAACAAAAATTCACTCGCAAAAAAAAAAAAAAAAAAACTTTTATTGGCCTAATCTCAGTATTTTCCTCTCGAAACAAATCCTAATTATGCGCAAAATAAATATTTTGTTCTATCTTTTAAAAAATAACTCTTTTAACAAAAAATGCACAAACAAGTTTCAACAGAGTTACAGTTTTCTTAATAATAAATTCTTTTCGGAAGAAAATTACGCGAATGAGAAGACGAAAAGTGAAAAAAAAATTATGCAAATGAGTTGATCAATAGTTTATGCAACTTAGGTATCGTTTTCTATAACCTTTATTTTTCAGATAATGTTTTTTTCTGAAACAATGGTCTCTGATACCTTTTAAAAAGAAAAGTTTGTTTTCTCATGAGATCATCCCTTCACTGTGCATGATTTGGGCGATTTCTAGCGCTGCTTGTGCTATTTTCTCTGAATTCGAGGGTGGGCAATCTTCTTCTTCCTTTGTTAACAATAAGGGTCCTAAATAATCGATCACAAGAGCCCCCAGAGGTGCAGTCAACATTATAGAAAGAACACATAAAGATAACACCTGAAAACATATCCTTTTATTCATATAAAAATGTTTCTGTTGGGGATCTGAATATGTAGTTTGTCTACGGTTAGAACTCTCCCCGTCACAAAGTCTGAGACTGTCTGCAGCCATGGAAACAAGAATAGCGCATTTCGGGAAGGGTAGTTTATCTTCACTTTAGGGCTAACACAGTAGATCGAAGAAAAAGATTCCCTTTCTTTTGCCGACCTGAACCAAACAATAACCCCACACCCCTACTTGAAATAGTTATACCTCGTTACCATAGTCACCGCCATGACTCCAGACGAATGGCTAGAAGAGTTCTTACTTTAGACAAACAATAAAAGTACAAAACTGTCTGAGAATACCACAAGTATAGATGAAAAATAAAACTTGCGCAAGACAAAATTCTTGATGGTACCATCAAAGTATTTTGATTTTTTGTTGGTTTCAGTAAGATCCTTGATGGTCCAACCTGTGTTGATGGTCACCATCATACAACAATTTCAATCTAGTTTTGATGGTCCAACAAATTTCCATCATTACAAAATGAAAATGTTGCTTTTGTGTTACGATGGTAAACCATCAAGCAATGTTTGATTTTTTTATGGACCCATATAAACCATCCTATTTTGATGGCAGAGGTTGTTTTACCATTATGATGGTCAACCAACAACTATGTTTTTTATCGTTGGACCAACAGCAACAATCAAATTAAGATGGAACAAGTTACTTTTCTATTATGATGGTTCAACCACCATGCTATGTTTTTTAATTGTTGGACCAACAACAACCATTAAAATAAGATGAGAGATGTTATTTTATCATTATGATGGTAAACCAGCAAGTTATGTTTTTTGTTCCTGGACCAACAGCAACCCTCGAACTAAGATGTCGCATGGTTATTTTGGTAGTCTACCAACAAATTATGGTTATTAATGTTGGACCAACAATAGCCATCATATTATGTTGGACGATGTTATTTAGGATCTACCATCATGTTATGTTTATGCTGTTACGAAATCGCAAACAAGGAGTACCTAGACGGAGCCATTGTACTGATATTTATGGTAAAACCTTGCATTAGTTGGTGCTCAGAGGTGCATAAAAGTGCTCAGAGGCACAAAAATGTCCGGCAAAATTACTATGAGAATGTTCCAAAATAACCGATTTTTTTAAAAATTAATTACACGACTTCGTTTATTTCAGCAGCGAGAGGATTTATGAAACTTTGATTTTCTAATAGTACTTTTAATTTTAAAAAAAGGTGACTTTATTAGATTACGAGAAATAAAATTTGCAACTGTTATGAAATTTTTCCTCAATAAAATAAGTCGGCCAGTTACAAATTACACAACGGAGTTTAATTTTATTGGAATTTAAACTGATGAAAATTGATTTGGATGAAGGTAAAATATTCTTAAAACGTAAATAGCACAATAAAGTAAGTTATTTATCGAAAATTTAAAAAAAATACTATTTAACTATCTTTTACTGTTTTCATTACTGTTTTTATACATCTTATATCCGTCGGTGAACAGCCGATCCAATATTGGACTACTAATGTTCAACTCCCTAGCCTTGTCATTTTCAACCCAGTCCAGAAGACAAGGGAACTCCTTAATCATTATTGATTTTTCTATGGGAACATGGAGGATTTTGCGACTCGACAGACTTAAAGTGCATCAGTCACACGGGAGTCTTCGGCCGGCGGGGATCGAACCCACGAACTCTTCGACATGGGCCTAGTGCCCTAATCACCAGGCTATCCCGGCCTCACCAGTACTGTTTTGGCATAATTTTGTTGGGGAAAAAAATTAGAAGAGAACTAAAATATCTCACGCTTTACTATCTCCAATTGTGATTGGGTGACGGATTGCCTCTTGTATCGAAAGATACCACCGCAATATCCATCATTAATTTTATTTTCGAAAATAAAAGCATGTTTAGAGTTTTCCCTCTCCATGCTTTTGACAGTTGAGTTACTCTTAACACAAATTATAAGCCAGGTTAAAATTTGAATTACCGGAACACGAATTGTGGGGCTTTTCTCTTAATGAATATATCAACTGGAATAGAATTACATTTAGCAAAAAAGAAATATGCGTACCTCTTCACCAAATTTCATCTCTGGATTTTTCCCTTCAAAATATTCTAATGCAACTGAACCAACAGCCGCCTACAAACAACAAAAACGAATGTTTTTATTACAAAAATGCAAACATTCTACTACAGTCGAGCAATATTACGGACACTATTTCAAAAGCATATTTAAGAAACACATTTTTAATGCAGCCAATAAATTGTTTTACTATCTAATGAAATTCCAATAATTTGTAAATGGTTGAGGATAGTCAGCAGAAACGCCTAGGTGATGGCATTGGAGGAAACAGACCTGTATTCAATTGAGAACACAAAGTTCAAAACGATAAGGGGTTTTTTCACACATTTAAATTTGTTCTTGATGTCCAGTCATTACAGAGTAGTGTAATTTGCAATACTACAGAATAAAATTTGCAAAAAAAAACCTGATTTTACTGTGCGCTTTCATTTAAAAGTACAAAAACTACTTAGAAAAGTGCTTGTAACATTTTTAAGATATATGAATCAGATTTTTTTTTTCAATTTCTAATTTTAAATTTTTTGCGCACATGCGCAGTACGAAAGAACGAATTTAAATACTGCACATTTTTTCAAACTTTAAAACAATAATTTTTTAATTCATTTCAAATTTATCCAAAAAGTTAGTTTAATTTGACTGAATATTTTTAAAGGTATAGCAAAAATACACAAGACAAAAAAAAATTCGTCTTCTTCTGCTCTTGGCATGACATCCCTTTTTTGTGCCATAGTCTAACTTCCATTAGTTAGTAATTTAAGATCTTAAATTTCGAGGAAAACATTCGACAGATGTGACCCACAAGCTTATTGTTCTGGCATAGGATGTTCATAAATACTTGTTTTCTTCCATAATTTAGTGTCAGTCTTTCATACCTCTGCAAGCTTTGAACTTTATTAGCAAAGTATGAAAAAACCTTATGAACTAAATATTTCTAAATCTACAAAATAGTCCCCTAGTATTTCTTGTGAAATTTAAAAAGTATTAAATCAAAAATTAAAAGTGTCTCTTCCATGGTGCAAAACATTATAAAAGCCAAACATTATCCAGTGTTACACTATCATGCTACATACATTTTTAACTAAAAAAAAGCTAAATTTATGGATAAAATTAAAGCTGCATTTATTTTAAAAGTAATTTTAAACATGCATTACGACTTGTGTTCTTAAGTTTCATTGCTACTGATAAAATCCGTCAATCTTGTCTGAGTTTTTAGTTTGAAATGCAAACAAAAATTTGAAGAGGATTTTACTGTTTCATCTAAAAGTGGCTTCGAAAATCAATTCCAGGTCATATCTTCCCATAAAATGCGTTAACAAGTTTGAAATGTTCTGAAATATTTTAGGAAATCAAAGTGGATCTCAAGGAAAAGTTCGTTCAATAGAAAATTCCCTTCGCTATTTCGAAGTTATTTTACGAACTAATTTCCAAAATGTTCGTTAAATAGAAGTCCGACTTTGTATCAGGGTTTCCGCTACGGTAGCTTTTTTCGCAAAATGCGAAAAGACCCCTCAAAAATGCTAAAATTCAACAAAGCATTTTCGCATTTTTGCTAAAGGATTTTACTAAATTCCATTTTAAAAAAAAGCTTCCGCGAAAAACCATGACGCTAACATCCATGAAAAAAACTTGATCAAACAAGAAGGAGAAAAAATCTAAATATCTTTCGCAAGAAGAACCATAACGCTAGCGTTCACGAAAAAACCATGTAAAAAATTTGTTAATGATTAATATTGAGGGCCCTGAAAGTGCATTTAACTTTCAAGAAGCATTTGTAAAATGGGCAAACATGAAAGAAAGGAAGATGTTAATTATAAACCAAAATGTTTTGATAAATAATAAATGTGTTTTTTTTGTTATATGTATTCTTTTTGATATTCTTGTACATTAAGCTATTCTTTGTCAGATAACTTACAGTACTTGTTTGATATAAAGTAATTTTATAAGCCTAATGGCATTTTAGCATTTTGCTAAAACTTTTTTTCAGATTTTAGCTTTTTTGCTAATGAATTTTTAGACTCAGCTTAAACCCTGCTTTGTATATATATATATATATATATATATATATATATATATATATATATATATATATATATATATATATATATATATATATATATATATATATATATATATTAAACTTTTCTTGGAAGCCGTCTTTGGAAGGTTGTGCAGCGGGTGTATTGAACTTAATTCTAAACTAAATGGTATATATAATGAGAGCATGCACAGGCATGCACGGAAAAAGAATTATTATTTTTTTTGCGAATGAAATGATCTATGA
The DNA here is from genome assembly GCF_982258835.1 of Parasteatoda tepidariorum. NCBI lineage: Eukaryota > Metazoa > Arthropoda > Arachnida > Araneae > Theridiidae > Parasteatoda > Parasteatoda tepidariorum. Next base: position 115,787,068 of record NC_141760.1, read on the forward strand.
ATGTTATGAAATTTGTTAATTTAGCAATATTTCTTATTTTTTGCCAGAAATATAAAATTTACAACATTCTAAAGATAAAATGTTTTAAAAATATAAAATTATACAAAATGTATGAGCATTTGCTTACATCTTACTACAGAGCCATTGAACAGCGAATCCACATATCGGAGGAATGAAAAATAACTTGTTTCATTATGAAAACACATTCTGTCAATTGTTGATTCACTTATATTGCTCATTTTGAATAACATTGCATCAAAATATTTTATTTAAAAAAAGAAGTGATTTACCTGAACGGTTGCTTTAGAAATCCAGGATGCAGAAATGAATATCTTTTCCTTGAAATTCATTTGAGTGCCGCACAATGCAACGAAAGTGGTGACAATCCGGATTGAAATGCCCAGGAACAAGATCCCCAGACCTAGACCTTTTTAACAACATTATTTTGTATTTAGAAACATTGTTCATTGCTTTTTCCTTTTAGAATACATATGCAAAAGCAATATATAATCTTTTGTCAATCAGGAGCTTAAAAGTTTTATTTTGTTGCGGAAAGACTATAAAGCGTAGCAACTTCAAATTAAGAAATAGTGATGAAAAAAAAATACAGAGGAAAGAATAAGGCTCGTACGCACCTAGATAAAATGAATCGCTGCTATCAATTTTGTTATAAAAAACGGAAAATTTCGTAATATTAAATTCCACTGTCGATATTTCATATCTGCTATCTTCAGATCTACATATATTTACTTAGAGAAAAAATAAAATATTCTGGTGGCAACAAACAATATAATAAAAATCTTAATAATATGACTACCACTTTTTAATTTTTTCCAGGTTGTCTATCAATGGAAAACTATCAAATTTTTTGACTTGGGATGTTCATAATACTCGTGACAATTGATTATTATATTTTCTGCTATTAAACAAATGTTTCGAGTTTCTCAACTATTAAGAAAAGAACTTAAAATACTAATAAAAATAACATCCGAATGGAAAAAATGCGCTAAGCAGCAGAGAAACCAAGAGGAATAAAACAAATGAGACGAAGAAAAATTAGTAAAAATTGAAAAAATATGACAATCAAGGCTGCCGTCATCAGGGGACCAGTCCTCAGGGAGTGCAGGACTGGTACCCCCTGATGACGTCAGTCTTGATTGTCATATTTTTTCAATTTTTACTAATTTTTCTTCGTCTTATTCGAGTTTCTCCACTTAATCATTAATTCTCAATATTTTTGAGATTAGTACAAATTAGGTAACCGGTTTCCTTAAATTGTACTACTTGCAGATTTCCCGAACGCAACTAATTTTCAGGAAATACTGCCACAAATATTATTACAAGAAACAAATTATGCAAGTAGCTGAGCATTTTGTTATTAAATTATTTGGAAAGTTAATGAATTGTCAATGAACTGTTGTCTATAAACTATTAAAATCGTATTTTTGAGGCATTTTGAGAATAAAAAAATTTGTTAATAAAAACATTCAGAGAATCCGGGTGTCGTGCTTATTAATAGGCATTAATCTAAATATTTCTTCGAAGATTGCATAGATGAAATCTTATTCTTTGAAGATAATAGGATTCTCAATGACTTTAAAGTTTAAAAAAAAATACTGATTAATCACAAGAAATAAAACACTGATACGAATTTAGTACATAATTTTAAGTGAACAGTTTTTTAAAATTTTAAAGAGTTTAATATATTGTCTCTTTTGCAACGAAAAAGTCTGCAGTATTTTATAATTAGCCTGATACTTGTTAATCTTCAACCAACATCGGCTTTAGGCTAATTGGAATGAAAAAAATTATCATTCCTTGCTCTATTAGCCTATTTTATTTCTATCAGTAGGCTTAGAGCAGTGAAGACTTATTTTATTTTATAATCGGCGCGTGCATGGACCACACTGCTGACGTAAAATATCCTCAGTGGTAGACAGATCATGGGTTAGAGTCCCCTTGCCGTCAAGCTAACCGAGGGAGGTTTTCATGGCCTTCCTCTTCATGCAACGCTTTAGTTCCTTCAAAAAGTCCTCCACGAAGGCAAATTTCTCCCAATACTTGATCCAGGAGTTCTCTTGTCTTCTGGATTGGGTCTTAAATGACAAGGCTACGGAATTGAACATTAGCAGTTGTAAACCCAAAAAATTGGATCGACTGTTGTACGACGGTTATAAAATCAGTGTCCGGAACATTTTAAATTCGAACTCGAATTATACTAAAAGTATATAGGGTAATTGTTATGAGCCTAAAAATGTCAGGCAGATTAGGAAATATCAAAGACTTTTTTAATTAAATAGGCAGACAAACCCCGGTGATATTTGCTAAAATACTGATAATTCAATGCAGATACTTACCTAAATTTAGTCTGTCTAGTGAGATTTGAATTCCAATCAAAGCAAAAAGAAAAATTTCCAGTATTTTCCACAGCATTCCAATTATACTGATGAGAGAGTTCTGAAAATATATATATTTTTTAAAAAGCATCAGAAAAAAAAACAATGAAAAGTATCACACAAAAATTGCGATTCAATTTGCCATCTCAAAAATTTAAGCATGAGCAAAAGGCAGAAACAAATAATTTGCTAAAAAAAAGCACTTATTCTATCATAATTTTGATAAATAAAAAGACTAGAGGTGAAATGTTTGGCAGTTTAAAAATAATCTTACATAAATATGGTTCCCCCATTATTCTTGATATCATTTTATGTTGAATTAATTAGCTTCTGGTATGATTCTGGGGAGGGGGGGGGGATTTTTCACCAGTGCTATAGTGTTCTATTTAATTAGCTGGTTAAAGTGATCTCAATTGGATTTAGGCAGGCCAGTCTAATACTTGAATATTTTATTGAGAAAACCAATTTTTTGTCGACCACCACAAATTAAAGTTAAAATATTTGATGGTATTCCATCGATGGATCAACATAATCTTGATGGTAAACATCAATAATTGCTTCATAAACCATTATATTTTTGATGGTAATGTTACGGTGGCTTAAAGATACAACTACTACTATTAATTTTAACCAGTGATCGTTTATTTTATGCATATATTGTCGAATTAATTTACATACCTCAACTATTTAAAATACTTAAATTAACAATGCTTTAATCAAATACAAATTTAAATGACAAATTAAACTAATTAAAAGTCTTTGATTAGTAACAAATAAACTGATTGGTATGGAGAGAACTTACCCATACTGATGTTCATAGTGGAAATTGGTGAACCTCAAATGACTCGGTTCTACTCTTTCTACTACTGCTCTCTTTTTGTTTTCTTTTTTTTGGATCTTTTATACTAAACTTTTTGCTCGATAAAACTATTGCTAAATTCTGGAAAGGTCACATAAGAGATCAAACTTGGACTACAGACTTGTGATTAACCCTTTTCGACACGTATTTCTTAACTTTAATCAAGAGTGTTTATTTGTATTTGCTTAAGTTCTATGTACTAATGGAAGTTTCCACAGTATTTTAAATCTAATCAATTATTTTGCAATTTACGATAAATCTATTTTAAATGTTTTATTGTGATTCTGAATTAAGTGACGATAAGCGTCACAGTAACCAACATAAGTAACCATCACTCTAATGTAGAAATTCGGACTGATTTATGACGGTCCAACATAAGAATAGCAACTTGTTTTGATGGTTTGTTCATGTTGAACCATCAAAGTTTCTCAGAAATCAAATGATGGAACGATCATGCACAACCATCATTCCAATGTAGGAATTCAAACTGATATATGATGGGCCAGCATAAAAAAATTGTTTTGATGGTATGTTCCTGAGAACCAACAAGAATTCCCTCTAAACCATCATGGAAATGTATAGTTGGAACCATCACATGGAAGGTTGGTTCATGAGAACCAAACTTCAGTTGATGGTCGTAGTAATAAAGTAGCATTTTCCGTAATGGAATGATGGAAGTTTGTTGGCATATCAAAAACCATGAATGGAAAATGTTGAATGATGGTGACCAACAAGTGATGCTGGACCATCATGAAACCACCAGATGGGACCATCAAGAATTTTGACTCGAATTATGTATCGAGGCATTGCTAGTTGAAATATACAGTCTCCCAGGACTGTCTCAGATGTTGTCTTCCATGTAGGAAACATCCTTGCTGAAAAATGGACTCTTTTTCGAAGGCCAATATGAGTTTCATTTGAATTCCATTTTTTTCCCCTCATCACTAACCATCCGACACATGTTTCCTTTTTTTTGTTGCCTCGTTTATAATGTGGTTAAGATGTGAGAAGAATATATTTGGCATTTTCCATTTGGCGAATTGACATATTTCTGAGCCGTGGTGGCTCATGTTATCTCATGTATACAACCTAGCATAGTAACAAATTCTGAATCACTGTAACTATTTACTGTAGTCTTGTACATATCAAAATAAATACCGCTGACTGGGCCCGTTCTTTGCCTGGGGTGGAGCTGGACTAGGGGTCAAGTCCTGAGCTTTATGGTTAAGGGTTTTGTATAACCTAGGTACATGCTCAGGGCTTGGAGGAAAGAAAAGTCTCCTTGTCGTCGTGGGAGGCTTTCGTAGTTTTCCGTTCCATGTAACGCAAATGCGGATTAGTTCCATCAAAAAGATTTCCAAGAAGGCAAACTTCTCCCGATACTTGATCCAGAAGTTCCCTTGTCTTCTGGATCTGGTTCAAAATGACAAGGCTACGGCATTGAACACGGTACCGTGAACCCAAAAGTTGGGTCAATTGTTCGACGACGGTTATAAAATAAAATAAAATTGACATGTTTTGCCTTGATATTAATTTCCAAACTTGCCTATCTGTCTGAACACTTGTAGCAAGTCCAAATCAAGGTTTTTTTTTCCTTCAACGCTTGATAAATACCTCGAATTGATCTACTTGAAATTGTGGAAATTTTCTGCGAAATAATAAGCTTCTCTGTTTCTGTTTTCACTAAGAATTAGCTTTGTAGGAGTCATCTAAAATAAATTAAAAATCACAACTTAAATGAAAGAATATTTCTAGATAACATCTCGGTTATAATTTAAAAACTTTCCAGTAAATGAATTTTGCTGTGTGCTTAAATGTTTGAGAGAGTTTAAATTTTTCCATATAATTCAATAAAAAAAAAACTTTTTAATTTAACCTTCGATCACTTCTTGCATAAGTTTTGAGTCGGCTTGTTTTTGACAGCTCGTCAGATACACCCAATTCAACAAGAAAATGTTTGTCAAAAAACTTTGCAAAAACTATAGACCCTGTTATATCAAACCCCGTTATAGTGAACATACCCGGATATAGTGAACGAAATGGTCGCTCCTGTGCTTAATGTTATTTTTTGTGGATAGAGTGACCAATGGCGGACCGTATAATCTATTTAAAGAAGGTATAAACAAAAGATGAATGAATTAAAAATGTAAAGTTGTCCAAGAATGAATAATTCAAGATCAACAATAGATCTGTTATAATCGTTCCTGAATTATGATTGGATCAAATTAAGATCTATCTCTCTCCCACCCACGCTCTGAACTAAATTCACATAACAAAGTAACACAATCGATATTTGTTCAAATGAAATTCGATATTACAACTGTTTAAACGCGACGTTTCCAGAAATACTTCATTTTACACAAAGTTTTTACATCAAATTTACCAACATTTTAGGGTTGTCTTTACCATATGGAAAGTACTCTTATTAAGTTTCTCGTGTATTATTTGCTTGTAAAATAATAATGAGCAAATCTTTCTGCTTCGTCGGAAGATTATCTTTAACTCTTCGCGTAGAGGTGAAAACGTTAAAAGGAAAAAGAATTATTATACAGGGAAAATTTTGACGTTTACGGAAAAAAACGTTTACATTTCGATAACTACACTTCATTGATTTTTTTTTTTGCATGAATAATACTCTCACTTCAAGTTTTTTTTTAAATTGCATTGGTATGAGACACTTTATTAACATTTTTAATTTATTAGGAGGAGGGTCAGATGAGATGCATATTACCGGTGCAAACCTGTTTCAGCAGCTCTCTGATAATTAAGATTTTGAATAGTTATGGCTAGGGAGTGTATAATTGTTGAACTCACGAATGAAGTAATGTCTTTTCGCCACCTGAGAGATGCATTGAAAGTGAAAGTCACGCACCCTAGCACTCCAGCACCCGCCACATCTAATCTTTTGCTCAAGAATATGAAATTCAGACCTCCCAGGCATAGGAGAAGAGCTCGCTCATATGAAACCTGATTTTAAAGAAATTACATTATTAAACAAAAATGATGATGAAGTTCTTATACAGTAGTTGGGGTTATAGTCCAATCATTATAGCAATAAAAAAGAGTATTTCCTCAGAAAAATCAATATCCAAGATATTTTTTGCGAAAGCTTTGTCATGTTTTTATTAAATGACACCTTAAAACTCCTCCATTCTCTTCTGTACACTTTCCTTTTTTTTTGTTTGTTTGAGGTAGGAGATTTGAAAATTTGTGGAAGAGATTATAATTTTCTTTAGATGGACAATTGAGGCATTGCTTCAAATGTGTATCTTTTCCAGCTGAATGGAATGAAGCAATCGAACGAATAGTTTAGAAGTTATAAGGGCCTCCCTCGATTCAAATGGAAAAATAAATTGGTAACAATGTCTCACTTGTTTGTCTAGAAAAAATTCAATTCTCCAACTTGAATCACCTCCTAATCTTTAAAAAGAGAGGGGGGCGTACAGTAGTTTTCAGATAACATGGCAAAGTTCTGGTGAAAAAAATATCTTGGATATTAATTTTTCTAAAGAAAGAAAAAAAATCATTCCTTAAGAATCACCTTAGATGATGTTATCCACCCCATCAGCAGACCAAACGCTCCACCCAACAATACTCCGATCAATGGTTCAAGAGCTCTCTTCAGCAAGAACATACTGGTCATTTCTAAAATCATATTTTGCATCATTCAAACACACACTCTACAAAAAATCCAGTTCACAAAAGATTGCAATAATCAAAAATAAGTAATATAAAAAAGAAGAAAAAAATTCCTTCTTAGGTCAACAATTTTGTTTTATTAAATAATTTTTTCTCCCCATATGAATGAATTAATAGTTGAACATCAAGTGTTAAAAGAAATGTATTTGAATAAAAAGTATTTTACTATCGTCATATGCTGAGCTGGATTACCCATCAGGGGCCCCCTTTAAAAAATATTTTTGAAAATAAATTTTAAAAAAATGAAGAAAAACAATGATTTTAAAAAAAAATCAATTTCAAATATATATATTAATAAAATACGATAATTTTTTTTAGTTCTAATTTAACAAAATAAATTATTTTAAACATGCTTTCTTAAATGAGAAGATATATAAATACCTTTACAAGGGGTGATCAAATGAAAAGGTACGAAACGACGTAAAAACGTAACAATTAAATATTTGCATATTCCGCTATGGGAGAACGTAGCGAGACATCTCGGGATGCGATTGGAGTCTCTGAGTGGGATCGGAGCATGCGCGGGTGCCCACATGAGCAGGAGAGAGCATAGGCTCTTATCAAAAGCGGCTTCCAAATGATGCGGCACCGGATGGCGTTCGCGTTGCAAAATTCGACGATTGAGGGGCTGCGAGGTGTTATCCGATTTCCTCGAGCACAGAAAAACCATTACCTCCAATGTGTACTGTGAGACACTCTGACGCCTACGCAGGTCCATCAAGAACAAAAGACCGGGGCTGCTCACGAAGGGTGTGGTTCTGCTCCACGATAACGCGCGTCCACACGTCTCCAGACTCACACATATGGAACTGGCCAAGTTCAAGTGGGAGACGTTGGACCATCCGCCCTACAATCCGGACTAGTCGCCCTGCAATTTCCATGTGTTTGGTCCACTGAAGAAACACCTGAAAGGGAAGCTCTTCAACTCGGACGACATACTCAAGGACGCTGTGAAGGACTGGGTCTCGTCAAGACCCCAGGAATTCTGGGAACAAGGAATCCTGCGGCTTGTTCATCAGTGGGATCGCTGTGCACAGGCCTATGGTGTATATTTTGAATAAAGTCTACATTTGTACCCACCGTGTCGTTTCGCACCTTTTCATTTGATCACCCCTTGTATATTTGAAGAAATAATCTAAGCATGCCGGTCATAAGCTGAGAATAATTTGGGTGTAGCTAATTACCTTTAATAGTAAACTTCGACACCTTTTTTCTAATTGTAATAACAATTTGTTTTTCAGTCAGCCACGTTTTAACGGTCAGAGTAACATGCTTATTGCTGTAGAAAAAATAATATTTTATTTTTTACGTAAGCTTAAGAAAAAATTTTTTGAAATTGCCTTGAGAAGTTAAAATGCTTATCGAGAGGAAAAATCCCGCCAGGGCAACAGTGTTGTCAAGAGAAACAGCGGCCAGCATCAGAGTAGATATTCCTTTTTCTGTACCAAATCGCTTTTCGTCTAAATCAATCATCCCGGGCACCAATACTGCTGCAGATACAGCACATATGATGAACCTACAATTGAAGATTTCATTTATAATCGTCAGAAATAAAATTTACAGAAATTTCCTACTAATTATTACACTTTCTAAACAGATTTCAGTTACCCTCTTGTCTTTTTTTTCCTCGAAGATTATGTACTTTCACTTTCGATATTTCATTCTCGTATCGGCAGTTGACAAATTGTTTCAGAGGTGTGTAATTTTGATATCATGTAACGATGCAAATGTGGATAGCCACTCTCCATCAACCTATAGATATTTTCGCGGTAGACAAGGCATCGAGATGAATCCATCTACAGTATCCGGGACAGCGTTGAACCCCTGTCCAGGAGGTCGAGAATTGAAGGTTCTCTGGTTCAGGTCAAAATTACGATCGTGTGTGTGTGTATTCATGGCCATAGATGGCGCCACTGAAAAACCTCCCTCTTCCTTAAATTTGCTTGGTTTCACCACGCAGGGTTGTTTATTGGTTAGTCCCGGCAAGTAGCATGGGAAACAATAACAACATGTTCAGTAAAATGAAACATAACCCAACTTACGAGGTTTGTAGCAGAATGATATGCTAATCGAACATTTGAGATCATTCATCACGTGATTTATTATAGTACAAATGATCGCCGATAGGAGAGTTTGTCCATGAATCCATAATAAAGGGGATGGTGTGCTTCAGCAGAGGAGCCCCCCCCCCACTCATATAGAACATCTAATGACACCTAAAGGAATGAATTGATGATTTTTTTTGTCTTATTTTTAATTTCCCGAGAGTATAATTTCAGTGTATTTTCTTCATACCATTCAACCCTGGGGGTGTCATACTGTTTTATAATGTGTCTACCACAACAAAAATTCAATTCCAGTGCATTGGTATATAAGACATGTTAACTTTTCATAGATGAATAGTACCTTTTCATAGATGAATGTTGACATTGTCAATATGACTAACCACACATTGGTGACCCGGACGTGATGTAAACACGCCTACCGCGACAGAAACTCCCACTTCGATTTGAACACGCCTACTTCGATGGATTGTCCACATTTAACAGTTGACTTGCTACTTGTGACAGCGACATTATTCACCTCCTCGCGCTGTTGCTACTCAGTCTCGATCACACACAACGTCGGCTTGCATACACTCGACTGCTAATGGCAACACAGGAGCAATCACGACCGTGAACTTAATACAGCTCTCATGATTAGCACTCAAAAGTACGGTGATCTTAATACAGCCCTCCCGGCCTCTCACTAAACAGCAATGAGCCAACTAGAGGCACCCGCTCATCGAATTCTATCACAGATATAATTCTGGTGGGGGTGTGTGTCTACCACTACAAAAATACAATTTCAATTCACGAGTATATAAGACATGCTAACTCGATTCTGTAAAGGGGTACCTCTTCATAGATAAATAAACTCCACAGTTGTGTGAAACTCACCCTAACATGAATGACCAAGTCCATGGCAAACCTAAAAAGAGTTTGGAAAAGACAGCCACTCCTATTGTTTCACTCAGGCAGGGAATGAGAGAGAGCTTCAAGGTGGCGAGTTTTAATTTTGACAATTTGTCTGGGTCGAGACCGAGGCCAGCTTTCAGCAGTATGGCAGTGAGAGCACAATCTCTGTGGAACAGACATATACAGGTATTCAGTAAAAACATTTATGTCTAAGTAATAAATGCTTCATATTTAACCAATTTTTTTGAAAGAAATATTATCTTACTAATTTTTTTGTAAAAAAAAAATGCAAAAAATAAATATATATATTTTTTATTTTATTAATAAATACAAGGCACTAAAACAAAATACCATACACAAGTTGAAATTTTTTTACGTGTAAAAAATATTTAATTGACCACCAGTTGACTATCCCAAATGATCTCGGGCAAATGAAAAAAGTTAAATATTAGTCTTTGTACAGTCCGCAAAAAAAAAAACGAATCACCCTGAATAACTTTCGTTCTAATGATCGGATTTTCACGAACAAAGTGTCAATCTTAATGGTTCCTGGGGGTGACCTCAAATATGTTAATTAATTAGTGCTAACTATTAATTAAGTTACGAAATCAGACACAAAAACGTACTTTCTCTGAATAAACATATATTTTTTTTTACATATTTGGAATCTAGACCCTTGAATTAGTGGGGGTAGACAAAATTTTAAAAAAATTGGGTGGTAAATTGGGCCGCAATAAAGGTTTATATATTTGGCGATAGTCCAGAAAACCGCCAAAAAAAGTCGCCTGCGCAAATAAATATTTTAAGATAACCCATTGACTAATTCAAAAGAGGAGTGCTTAATTTTACTAGGTTGCTACGCAACCAATCTCTGATAGTAAAAATTTGAAATAATGTTCAGTGATTGCTCGGAGGGGCTTAATTTATTGTTAATAGAAAATATCTCGAAGTTTCCAGGCCATAAACAATTTTTTTAGTGGATTTCTGTCCAAAAAGCAAAAAAAATATTATTTTAATCTCCTTTGAAAAGTAAATTTGAATCGATTTATAAATTATTTATGATAGTTTTTAGAATTTAAATACATGAACTTTTTATCTGATATTATTTAGATTACACTGTTTTTACTATATTTATTCGAGGATTTTATACTAAAATAAAATGAGCATAACTTATTATAGCTATATACAAAATTTTAGGGATAATCATTTTTACAGCTTTAATCGAGTCGTGCTTGAAAAATAAAATGCAGATTATATAATAATTCTAATGCACATTCACAAGGCTTTCTATAATTTACGATATTTCTTTTTTCTATAACTCAAGGAATTGCTGAATGTTTAGTGGCATTTTAAAAAGATTGAAATATGTTATGTTTAAGAATAAGATATTGAAATAATATGTTGCAAATTGTAGGATTCATTGTTTAAAAAATCGCTTCATTCTACTAGATATTTAGGTTACATCGTTTCCTTTGGATAAAGATGATTAGCAAATAGCATCCTCATGTTTCGATACATTCTGAAACTTATACGTTCGCAAATTCACCATAAAATGTCGCACAGCATATTCTTCAATTACGATAAGCTACATTTACCACCAAATACTGCTACTATGGTTATTTTTGCTTTCTTATATATATCTGATGATCTCTTTTTAAACAGAGCTCGTAAGATCCTTAAGATACTGAAATGGGGGCACAAAAACTTAAGAGATAAAATATTTAATTTCATTAACTCAAAATATCTGGTGTCAAAATGTTAATTTTTAAGTTAAATATAACTTTTGCAATATTGATGTTCTTACATTTTTAAAGACCATATGAATCCTGATAAAATATTAAAATGCATATGTTTACTTTAACTAGTGTAAAATCCTTATCAAAATAATAATCAAGACCCAAATGTAAAACAGTATAATTGACGATAAAAACTCAACTGGCTTCAAAACATATGAAGAGGGAAGTAAAAGTCGACATGTTTCGAGTTTTCAAATATAATCGCCCATTCTCAAGACTTGTCAGGCTTGGATAACTTGTGACTTTTATTATTGGACGCTCAAAACATGTCTATTTTTATTATCATCTGTTATTTTTTTAAATCAATGAAGTTTTTATATTTTCGATTCAGTTTCTTGGGATTATCCATTTAGTTACACAACATATTAAATTATTTCACTCGATATTAAAATAAGTTTTACATATGTTATAGGCACAGGTTCTTAGATTGAAAAAAAATAATTCACTACTCTGTAAAAAAATTAATGCAGTAAAAAAAAAATTTTTTTTTTTTTTGCTGCAAGCCATAACATTTTAGTTTAAGGTCATAAAAAAATCCCGTTTACAATTGAAATTTCAAAAGTGGAATGTGAAAATGGAATGTCCCCTAGTACCAGGAATCGAAATTAAATAGTAACAATGACAACTTTTTTAAACAAGCTAGCGTTTCCGTCCTACTCGAAGTTGTTTGAAAAGGTATTTTTTATATATCGATTCCAAAGTTTATTCGACATATATTTCAGGGTATACTTTCGGAGTATTTCGATCGAGTTTATTTTTACACCCTTATTTGCTTAAAATTATTAAATAATTTACTTAAAATAAATTATTCAAGCTACATGATTTAATGCATTTATAGTATAATAATAAACGGAGCTTCCGACGCATATCCTTAACCTTAATACCGCTATCATTAAATAAATGGAATAAGCTTAGATAAGTAATAAAAGTTAATTTTTCCCTCGTTTTAATTTTCAAGGAATAATATGTTTCGTTAAAACAGATTTCATTCTGGAAATAGCGAAATTATTGAGTAGGTCCCGTGGAGCAATATCATTCTTATCCTCTTTTGACGAAATATAGGAAAAATTAGTTTTCACAGTTTCTGTAAAAAGTATGTTAGCCTACTTGCCACGTTTTTTTTAAATTTTTTTTTATTAAAATAAGGTCGGAAATTGTGTATTTTTTATAGCATTTTTTTTAAAAATCAGATGACTCTAAAATTGGCACAGCTTCGGAATCCTTACAAATTTCAATTTTTAGTATTTCCTGCTTAACAAAATAAGGCATTTTCCTGATAACAAATTATACTACAATAATATCTTGGAAATCATGCTAAAGTAAAAAATTAAACTGAATAGTTTAGTATATTATCAGAAAAAAAGTCTACTTGGTATCATAAAGAGTAAAAGATATAATGAAATAATTAGTGAATCACACGTGGTCAGATAATTAAAAATTTAAATTCACAACTAAGATAGTAGGACGACATTTAAGATACTGAGATATTTTAAGACATTAAAAAAATTGGCTACGTATTCCACAGCTTTTTATGTTCGGTATCTTTATCCTCTTTGTAGTGACTTATAAAACATCAACACTATTTTAGATAATCTAAGTTGAAGTCACAAGAAACAACAAAAAAAAGACAATCAATAATTTATATTCTTTTTTCAAAAAAAATAGTATGCTAAGTAAATAATCAGCTGTTTTGCATTAAATAATTTTAAACAGCTGAATGTTTTTAATTTCTTAACAAGGTTTTATTCTTAGCTAGCAGACAATAATTCTTTAAAAAAAACTTGACTATAATTTGAAAAGGAAACCTAAATTAAAGAAAATCTAAATTAAAGTTCTAAAAAAAATTATTAGTATATTAATGAAGAAATAATAAACGTAAAATGGAAAAGAATAAGAATTTTAAAATGTTAAAATTTTATTAAATAGTTGGTAAAATAGTTCTGTGATACACTTCCGGAAATTTCTTTTAAGATTAGGATGATATAGGGTAAACCAATAAATGAAGGAGCATTTCATAGATATTTCTTAGAAATAAGATTTTAAACGTTTCAATTTAGATTGATTGGTAAGAGTAGCTTACTATCTAACGATAGGAAGTCCTCTAACAATGCATTTAGTTATCTGGTCATTGAGTCTTCTCTGGAAAAAGTTTTGAATTTGTTAGTATCTGTTCAACGCCTTGTTTCTTTGACAAAATTATAAGGTCAGTGTTTGTTGTTATCCGTTTAAACTACAATTAATTGAATATAATAATGCTTTTTCTTTTCATTGTGAAAAAAAGAATTCAAAATATAGTCATTGAGGTTACGTTTTATTTATTTTAAGCATCATAACAGAAGCAAGTACTGAGATTAGGGGGTGTTTATTAACTGGATTACCGAACGATGAAAAACCAATGTATAAACAAGTGTTCCTTTACTGGGATTTTTTCAAGTTAATGAAAATAAAAGAAAAATTTTAATTTTCTTGTACCTTTTGTCATATTATAAATCAAAATTATGTTAAAAATAAAAAAAAAAACTTCTTACCAGTGAAGGAACAGGCATGTTCCTTCACTGAGAATAGATTTCCCAGTGAATGAATAGTATGTGTGAAATATGATTTTAGATGGATAATTAGTAGTTCAGCGAAAATAGAGGACTCCTAAAATTCAGTTAAATGTTGTATGAATAGTTCCTATAACAATTTCATTTAAATATGCAAATTTAATTGCTAAATTTATTTAAAGAATTATAATAATAATTAATTCATTATTTATCTTTATAAATGTAGTGATTAGTTATTACATCATACCTTAGACACCTTAATAAACTATGTTTATTAACCAAATATAACAACTAAATATAATAATAAAAGCTTGAATGGAATCTTTGCAGGATTTTGTGCCAATAATTAGCTGAATTATTATCCTATTGCCGTCACTTTTTGTCCTAACGGAAACTGGTAGAAAAAATCCATTTAAAGACAATTATCTAGGTGAAAAATGGGTGAAGTTTTTTTAAGGTGACATCCACCGATAACTCAGTGCAATGCGAAGATAATTTCAAAAGGCAAAACTTCCCTTAGAGAATAATATTCGAAATACTGGTTTTAAGAACTTCAGAGAATCTTTAGGAGGGAAGTAGCCCTGGCATCCTTTTATAAAGTGATTGCATTTACAATGCGAATGAAATAAGAGTTGAATACTGCCCTTAAACGGGAAAAATCTGCGGCCTTAAAAATTATAAGGATTTATATTCTAAAGTACCTAGGAAAGAAAAAGTACCTCCATTGGTAGTTTTTCCTTACAGAAGAATTCGTTGAGATATTACAGAATCAGTCCCTGCTACATATTTCATTGGGAAAAGCTATTCATGAAATGAAACGAAGACCGCAGCAACATTTTACAAATATATTGCAATTGTTTCTACCCATGGCTAATTAAAAATGCAATCAAATTCCATATTTTGCTTCTTCTGGATAGGTATAAATCTCATATCAATTTGAAACTGAGCAAGTTTTGTTCCTCAAAACAAATTTTCTGATTTAGTTTTCTACGTAATTCTTGGAAATCTCGTTAGATCTTGAAAACAAAAGAATTGTAAAACAATATGTCTAGAAAATTTTACATCCATTTTTAAATAAGATTTGAGGCATCAACTGATGAAGTTAAAATGCTTTTATGAAATGCGATATTTTTTCATTCGATGTAGAAAACGTTGACTGTAACAAATGCATGCAAAACAGACACCAAGAGTTAATGAGCAAGACAACTTATCAACAAAACACATGCTTCGAGAGTAACGATGCGCTATTTCTTCAGAAGCTTGAGAAGGAAATCTCACAAGTTATGTTGCAAATTTTTAAAGGAACATTGACAGAAAAGTTTAATCTCCCAAATATCCAATAGTCTGTGCTTTTCTCAATATTGAAGAATTTATTTCAAAAAGAACAATTGTATAATCAAATTTTGGCTCTGAAGCTGAGACAACTAACATTAATAATGAAAGTATCTTGAAAACTGATTTTGAGATAAGTCCTCTTGAGGCATTGTTAGTTGCAAAAACGATTGGTTTCATAAGTAACTACTAGATATAAGTCAATGAGAGATGGGTTTTACTCAAACTTCGAAACTCCTTTTTCTCATTTATTATCCAGTGAGGAATTCTGGAAATGGAACTGGAAAATCAAAAGAAATTTCGAAGATACATTTACATTGGCCAAAAATTTGGAAAAAAGAGGAAGGTTAAATCAAAAGAAAAAGAAATAAATTACTCATGACGAAGAGAAAAAAAATACTTAAAAAGATTTTAAAAAAAGCTTAAAAAATATGAGGAAAAGATAAAACAAAAAAATGATCGAATTATAATAATAATAAAAACATCATCAGATTACACAATGATAAACATTCATAATTTAGAACGGACTATTAAACTGTGAGAAAAAAAATGAAAAGCATTTTTTTAAAATTATGTATTCAAACATATTTTACTTTCCATTCCATGACTGAAAAAAAAGTAACATTTTCCACATTAACTATGGTTATAGGTCGTAATTCCAAGAAATATCTTGTTTTTAGACATTTGTGTGGCCTATGGATTCCTAACGAGCATCAAACATTATCAAAATTAAGTGTTCATTCTCTGGAAAATTTAGTGTTTATTCACTGGTAAGAACTGTTCCTTCACTTGGTCATCTTACTACTTATTATTTAAACCACCAAAAGCTTAAAACAATATTATGTAAGTTATCTAACTTTTTTTACATAATTTGCATTTAATAACAAATATGTCGACACCATCATTTAGCTAAAATTACAAATTTTGAAATTTTTATGAATTTTTTTTAAAGGCAAGCTAAGCTTAAGTGTTCCTTCATTGTTTAGTTTACCCTATAAGATGTTGAGAAATTTGCGATGTTGTGAGAGATGTTTAAAAATGTTGACTACGTATTTTTATTAATATTTATAAAATATATATTCAAGAAATTGATAAATATATTATTCCAAATCTATGCATACGCATGTATATTATTGAAATTGTATCAGTTATTGAAAAACAAAATAAAAACAAAATAAAAAATAATCACATTAAATAAGCACAATCTGGTGTATTCTATCAGAAGCACGCTTTTTTAAAACTAGACATTTGTTGAATAAAGTGTTTTTTATTCAAAATTCTTTACTAAATTGCAAATAAATTATTAAATGACTGAAAAAGAAACATCGTATTTTATAGTGTGAAAGAAATAAAAATAAAAAGATTAGCAAACGATTATTAGCGAAAAAAATATGAATGAAATTTTACGCTACGCGCGCGAAGTCAAGTTCCTCCCAAGTTTATCACATTTTAATATTAATCGCCCCAATTAGTTATTTCTTTATTGTCGCCAAATTATTTTTTTAAAATTAATTAATTTTAATTTTTCTCAGCTTTTAATAAGTAAAAACAGTTGAAACTTTAGATTTTTCAATTGAAAAATATGTAGATTAATATGGTATAAAAAAATGTATACCTTATAATTCAATATTTTTTCCTCCTCACTTTAATTAAATAATAAAAAATAATAAATAATTATTAAAAATTATTTTTTGCATGAAATTATCTTTGGGTAAATGAGTTTTATGAGTGGGTGCAATTTTTTTTGAATTGCTTCATTAGTTTTGAAAATATGACTGAAAACGCAAAAAGCGAAATTAACATTAAGGGGTACGAACTTTGAATCGCTCTCCTGACCAAACTATGGGGACCACATTTCCCAGATTGCGGCTACCCCCTATATTTTGAAGATAAGAAATCCAAATATGTAAAAAAAAATGCATGTTTATTCAGAGAAAGTACGTTTTTGTGTCTGATTTCGTAACTTAATTAATAGTTAGCACTAATTAATTAGCATATTTGAGGTCACCCCCAGGAACCATTAAGATTGACACTTAGTTCGTGAAAATCCGATCATCAGAACGAAAGTTATTCAGGGTGATTCGTTTTTTTTTTTGCGGACTGTACATGTTCATCATCTGCATTACTTTGCGAACGCCATTTTTTTTGTTACTCTATCTAAATTCAACAACCATCGTATATACAAAACATTATTATTTTTCGATTTGCTTCCCGGCCGAATAAATACGTGATAAAACGCATTGCCCGAGATATTATACCCGAGTTAACTCGGGATAATCAGGGAAGTTAGGTGAAAGAATGTTTTCTTGGTTCGTCTGGATCCACTCTCTGTGTAGTGGACTGGTGCACGTTAAATATGTCGGGTCACAAAGCGCTCCATAACCCTGGGGATATTGAGATGGGTCGTTCTCTAATTCAGGTCAAAATTACGATTTGTGGATGGATGGATCCGCCCTGTAAAACTGATGTGACGTATGGGTGGGGCAGAAGTAAAATTCTTGACCATAGATGGCGCCACTGAAAAACAAGAAAACTCTCAGTACCGCCTTAATGGCTGAAGACAACAACGTTTTCTTCAAATTTAAAAATTAGGAAACTCGTGCCGATTTTGTTTGTCTTCGGAATTTTCTTTATCGACCAAACTCACAGTGCTTTTTCAGCAAAAGCTGATTTTATTCTGAATAATTATAATTTTATTCTTAGTTTATTATTAATAGATTTTCATTCTGAACACAGCCTGAAATGCGCGTTCACGAAATGCATGTTTATTAAAATGGACACAACTCCAAACGCTTCGTAACAAAAATGGAAAAATTGCTTAAAATATACGTATTTATAAAAACGGACACTGCTCAAAATGCCACCTGTACTCAAAGTCAATTAAATTCACATAGCTCAAAAAGCATGTTTTTAAAGATGGACACAGTTCATATGCGTGTTTACGAAAATAGACACCATTCAAAATGCATGTTTACGAAAAAGGACGCGAGTCAAAGTGTGCATTAACAAAAATGTAAACTTGCTTAAAATATGTGTCACTCAAAAATAGGAGCCTATTCTCAAGACTCGTCATACATGAAAAGGGAAACAAAAAGATTTGAAACCGAAAACGCAAAGTCGCCAACGTTTTTTTTTTTTTTTCTCACCTTGCTTTCACTCTCGGCCACCGCGGCTTTTCTAGTTTTGTTTTCCTCCTTTAGTTTCCATTTTTGATTAACAACTTTTCTGTTTTAAATCCCTTTTGCATTCACTCTTGAGAATGGGCGCCTATCTTTTTAACGCACAAAACATTTCGACTTTTATCACATCTTTCATATCTTAAATCAAATGAAATCATTTTCTTTTCCCTATTTAGTTTCTTGGTATTTCATTGGTTGCGATGAATTTAGTTAAAATAAGTTACCTAATAATCGAGGACCACCACACGGAGACATATTTCTCAAATGAGAGAAACGAGTGAAACATTATTCCAACAATTAATATCCCTAAAAGGGAAAAGAATACATTTATTAATTGTGACAAATAGAAAGTACATATATATGTTCTTAATATACATACATATATATATATATATATATATATGGGTCATTCTCACAAAAACAGTCATTTTCATGTCCCCAGTATATTTTATGTTTATGTTATAAATTTCAGGGAAAGTGTCCTTCAGAATGCAGGCTGACAAAGGAATAAAAATAAAATTATAAATTTTTATTTTTTATTTATTTTAGGTAATTAAAATATACCAATATGTCATTCCCTCACTTGCCCCACTGCTGATTTAAAAAAAAGAAAAAAAATTGTTTCTGAAATAAATTTTTTTTTTACAAATTCGTGTTTCTTATTTCAGAATATTGAAATATAGAATTCAGAAAATCAATTTTAAATTTAATTTCTGATAAAAAATATTAACACAGCACTATTTTAAACTTTGTCCCTAGTGTTTCGCATCATTCCCTCACAACAATGTTCTTATCACCTGCAATCTTCTTAGAATAAAAATATTTTAATAAAAACTTTAGCAGTTAACAACTGGCATCATAGAACAAAATTGCAGTATGTTTCCATTTTCAACTTAAAGAAGCTTTGCTGTGGAATAAATTTGAATGAATCAAACCAGGTAAACTTTTTTACATTTGTCATTCCCTCATGCCATTTTTTAGAGTAAAATAAAATACAACTTCATCGAGAAAGTGGATAATTATATGTTGCTTTCTTGTATGAATATAATTGTATGTGATTGACTTCAGAAATTAATTAGGCCTAACAGTTATTTTTAAATTTTATTAAATTTGTCATCCTTCACTATTGTATAAAGTGAGGGAATGATGCTGAAGTGAGATAATGATTCAAGATGAGTATATTATTAAATTATTTTTTGTTCAATCGTGCCTGCCAGTTTTATTTCCCAAACCTGTAAAAACTATTAAATATATAAAACTAAATTATAATAAATATTAGATATACTTAGTATGTTATCATTTTCAAAATTTATGTAGATGTAACTTAGATAAAAACATGTATTAAAATAAAATATCATTCCCTCACTATCAGTGTCATTCCCTCACTTTTTAAATAGTGAAATTAATTAATTTATTTACTAATTAATTAAAAAAAATAATTAATAAATTAATTTATTTATTAAATTAATTAATTAATTATTATTAATTAATTATTATAAATTAATTAATTAGAAATTAATTACTTAAAAAATTAATTAGTTTAAATATTAAGTATAATTTATAGGATATATACTTTCTTTATAATGCCATTACATATTTCTATTAATATAAAAAGTTTCAGAGCTTTTTATTCACTTTACTTTTTTGGGATTTTATGAACTGAAAAATGACAGTTTTCGTGAGAATGACCTATATATATATATATATATATATATATATATATATATATATATATATATATATATATATATATATATATATATATATATATATATATATATATATATATATATATATATATATATACATACGTTCATGCGAGTGTGCAAGAAAATTAAATTAGCATTGCCTTGAGTAGCAACATAATTGGCAAATATACTTTTTAGAAGCAAACGTCCAACACTGTTTATAAATAAGTTTTTTTAAATTTTTTTTAATATTTGTTAGTTTGTACTCATGTGTTTCAGTATAGAATAAATTATAAATTCGGCTGAAAAATACTTCAACCAAAAAAGGTTTTGCATATAGTAAAATATTTCCATAAAATATGTTTAAGAATATCAGCTTAATTTTTTAAAAAAAAAACCTATCTTATTGAGTATTCAAAATTATTGAAAATAGTATTAAAACAAATGTGCTTTCCTCGTCTAATATGGACTTTTTTTTTGCCGATTTTACCTATATTATCCAAATCTTGATTGTCTAATTATGTAATAAAGCTTAAATAATTTTAATTTGATCTTTTCTGATGCATACAAAATAAGTTTTAAAAAAATATAAGCAAACATCTTTACGAGTCTGTCATTAAGGATAGTTGTTACAGGTTTCATAACAAATTAATTTATATTCACTCATATTTCCGATCAAATTTAGGTTACGCTTATAGACTTTATCATTAAAGTTTCTTTTTACACTGCTTTAATGAATGTAATTATAAATTGCATTTTACAAAATTTAGGAACTCGAATAGTAATAAAAAAAATGGTAAATTTGAAATTTGCTTTTCCTAGAACTTTTTGACCAATTTCATCCAATTTAAAATTACATTTTCAAAAATTAACTTCCTTCGTATTCTGAAGGTCAAAAATACGAGTCTGTGGGAAAAAAAAGGTACGTTATTCAGAGAAAGTTCGTCCTCGTGTCTGATTTCGTAACTTAATATATATATATATATATATGTATATATATATATATATATATATATATATATATACACAGTAAATACATACACATATATATGTTGCTGGCAAAGTATGAAACGCCTGCACTCTATAAACCTAGGCATTGTATATAATGCCGGATGTTTTTAGGCAAGGTATGAAATCTGAGAAGTATTACATACTTTCCCTAGGGATTGTATATAATACCTAGGCATTCTATAGAATGACAAATGCTATTTAGGCAAAGTATGAAAAAAACGTCCTGATGAGGTCATTATGTAAATGACGCGCATTTCTCAAAAATAAAAACGTTATTCTGAAAAAATAATGAGAGTGGTATTAAAAAAAAATTATTCAAAATGCGTAGCGAAAAATGAAAGTTGTACAAAACATAATTTATGCCTTTATTATTAAGGGAAACAAAATTTTCGTATAAATAATTCACATTTAAGTCACAATTATTTTCAGTTTAGAAACAAATACGAGTATTGCACAAAATATCTATTTCATCACTTTTACTAGCATGGCCATCACAAAAGATTTTATTCTTTGCCGGTTTCTCATTCGGCATTCTATAGAAAGGAAAGTGTGAAATATAAATCATTTCATATATCGTCGGCTAGTTTTAGGTATTATATACAATGCCGGATTTCAAACTTTGCCGGTAACATATATATATATATATATATATATATATATATATATATATATATATATATATATATATATATATATATATATATATATATATATATATATATATATATATATATATATATATATATATATATATATATATATATATATATATATATATATATATATATATATATATATATATATATATATATATATATATATATATATATATATATATATGTATCGGTAGAAATTTGCCTTCGTGGAGGACTTTTTGATGGAACTAATACCTATTTGCCTTACGTGGAGAGGAAGACCACGAGAACCTCACACGGTTAGTCCGACGGCAAGGGGACTCCATCATTCGCCTACCCGTGAGGATATTTTACGTCAGTAGTTGGTGCCAGCCAGATTCGTATCGACCAGATATCGCTGGGATTTGAAACCGGTTCACTGCATTGGAAGGCGAACGCTCTTTCTCCTGAGCCATCGTAGCCGCCCTCAAGATTGCAAAATCGGATCAAAAGTTATTCAGTGCTGGAAGTGTACTAACCTAATAATCCAGGCAACCTAATAAGGCGTATGATTTTTCCACCAGCGTAAGCAGACACACCCAAGAAAAAGAAGGCACACGTTTCATTCTGTAATCCAAATTCTCCCAGAACACCAAATAAAACTCCAACACAACATAATATGAAGATACACAGTTGAACCCATTGAAACATCTTTTACCTAAAAGTAGAAAAATAATTCTAAACGCTTCTCTCTCTCTCTCTTAATAGATATTTAGTGTGCCTTTTAACCGAATGTAAAATATTAACAGTCTCCTAATCAACCATTTAAATAAACAGTGTCAGCAGACCCATTTATTGGGTAAGAGGTTAAAACATCAAAATGTTAAAATTACTAAATAATTGATAAAGTGATGTATTGTTCTGGAGATCATTATGGCAATTTTATCATGATATTCTAGAGCGTGGCATAAAAACCATTTACTTTTGAGATTCTTATTCATTGTAGTGTAATAAGAACTAAAATTTTGGAAAGTAGAATTTTCGAGTAATAACAGCGAACGATAAAATTATTATATGAATTGTTTAAAAAGTTTGGGTTAATTTTTAGAATTTCTTTTACTGGGAATGTCTATAACAGTGATTCTCAACCTTTTTTTCGTGGCGGCACACTTTTATCGATTTCGAAATTTGGCAGAACACATTGAAAAAAATTAGTTTAAAAGTTGTTTACTTCCCTAAAATACACTGTGTTTAAATAGTTTGTGATAATAATTTTGAATGTGAAATAAAATGATATGTACTACAAAAGCACGTTTATTAAGGGATTAATTATTTCTTTCGATTCATTTTTTATTAGTTAGTAACAGTTATTTAGTTTTTTTCTAGTTATTAATTGTTAGCTTGTTTTCTATAGTTTTCAGCTGTTAGTTTTCTTACATTAATTATTATTTTTTGTGCTATTTCTTGTTAACTAGTTTTCTTGCTAATTATTAATTGCTAGCTTATTTTTTTTGTTACATTCTTTGTTAATTTCCTTTATAACTATTAATTGCATAGCTTACTTTAATGATTAGCTTTTATTTCCGTTCGAAAATTAATATTTATCTTGCTTTCTTTTGTTAATTAATAATTTTAATAGTCATTAAATTTACTACTTATTTCAAAAAAAATTTTAAAATTGTCAAAGACAATTTAAATACTTCCTTCTTATTTTAAGATGGTCAGAAACAAGTCAATCGCCGAAAAAGATGTTCACGCGGTTAAAGCGAGGAAAAATTATATAAAAAGTCTATATATAACAGTATATATACACACATTTTTCTTTTTAATTTAAACTTTACTCGTAATAAAAAAAAGCCATATAATTTTTATTGTATCATTTATAATATTTGGCGGCACATTTTAAGATTTTGGCGGCACACAAAAGTGCCGCGGCACAGTGGTTGAGAATCACTGGTCTATACCATGTAAGTAGGTTTTTCTCCGAACTTGCTAAGGGCCTGTCTTTTACTGTTAAGTATACCTAATTGTTTTTCAATTCCCACTGTTAGTTCACTCTTCTTTCTTACTTTTTATTCATCCACTCAAAAACATTCATTAAGTGAGCGCTTTTCCATTACACGACACGATAACGGATCCGACCGACAAAGGGTCAAGTAAAATACGCTTTTTCACTCACCGATACGATTATGTCGTATCCGACAAGGCGATATCGTTTGTCGGAATCAAATGTCGGCTAGGCAAGCAAATTTCTCCTCAAATCGTGGCGATTTTATTAGTTGTTGTGTATCTTTCCTGTTTTATACCCTCTTTTGATATCATTATTTTAATATTTTATTAGATCATGTCAAATGTAAAATTTGAAAATAAAAGTTTTATATAATTTATTCTCATGTCTGGTTATAAATTTTTAATTTTATCAAGTTGCATTTTTTACATTATAGTGAGGTTGAAAAACTTAAACAATCATAAAAGTTTCATTGAAAATTTTTATAAATTCATTATATGCTTTATTGAAGAGATGGTATTTTGTATAATAGTAATGGTTTGATAAGAAGGCAAATAAAGACCCTTATGTATTTCAAACAGAACTCGATCTAACTACTGGTTTATGCTTGATTGAATAATGAAAAGTCTGTTCCCTGATTCAACTGAAACATTTTTTTAAAACATGGTAGAGCGGCTTCATAAGATAAATTTGATAAAACTCATTTAAAAAATCATCTGAAAAGATTATTCTAAATGAAACTAATATTTTAATTAGATTTTTAAAAAAAACGTTAATACTTTAAAACATTTAAAGAATTTAAAGTGATTACAGACATAAGTTGGCGAGCAGACGCCAACTCAAAAGCCATATAAAAATTATTCCTCATTAACATCATTCTTGTTCTTGGTTTCTCTCATTCGGACGTAATTAAAAAATTTTTTTGGGACTTTTTGTAGCTTATGGAAAAGCACATAAAAATCTTCTTCAACATATCTGACCTCATTTATTTCGTGGGTACTTACGTTGTTGCAGAAGTTGCGCCAATAAAGAGCAATCCTGTTGTTCACACACAGCAATCCCGTTTTCTCACGCAGTTATCTTTTGGATTCCATGTTGCCTTGTTTGCTGTTTTCTGACGCCATTTTTAAGTGCTACGAAAATGCATCTTTTGGATTTGCCAAAAACAGAACAAGATGCAATTTTATTTTTTCAGTAGCGAAATATTTTACCCAAAAGAAAACGAAAATGTACCAATTCCCATGACATGAAACTTTCTTTTGCTAAACATACGTTTTAGAAATGTAATTTAAGACAGTGTGATCAGCAAGTGGAGCTTAGATGGTAGCACAATTTATTCTGACAGTTGGAAAGGTTATCAAACAAAGAGAATAGAAGGATTCCTATGGTTTATCATAAATACAAGTAGGTATTTGTATACATTTTAAAAATCCTGATACAGGAGTTCATAATACACAAACAGTTGAGAGAATAAGGGGCAGTGCTAAATGGAGGAACAAAAGACATAGTGGGACAGCGAGATATCATTTGGAATCTTATTTATCATAGTTCATATGACGACAACATCTGGTGAAAGAAAAGAGATTGTTTTAAAAATATGCTAAACTCTATACCGGCCCATTTTCCACCGAAAGCCAATTGACTACTTTGATTTTTAAAAAAATGTTTTGAATTTTTAGATTTTAAATAGAGTGTTTTATTTCATGATTTGTCGCAAAATGATTGTCTGTCGCAAAAATTTTAGGTATAGATTGGCGGCACTTAAAAACCGCCAAATCTGTAGCTGCGGTGGCGTTAATACGTAAGTACCATTTCGTGCACCCGAAAACGTTTCTGCACTGCTAGTTTTTTTCTTCTAAAATAAAGTGAGACGACGATTATCATCCGGCATATTTAAAGTTTGCAGAAAAAAATCTCAGCAGAACACAAGCAACTGCTCACTTGTTGGGTCTTTGTGCCAATTAAATTAAATGAACGCCAATTTACGATACTACAAATAATTTTATCAAAAAAATAACATATTTTATTTCTTAAACATTTTAGAACACAACAACATTGATTATATATCTAACTCCGTTGCCAAAACGAAAACTTATAATTTTTCAAAACACGTTCAAATAAATTATTTAAATTTTATGTCTCTACACACTCAAGCTCAAAACATTGAATGAACAAGAATTTCTACTTCTCGGACGAACGATATCGGACAAGTGAAAAAACAATTGCTTGAATGATCCGGCAACGACATTGTCGTTCACACATTTGTCGTGTAATGAAAAAGCGCCCTTAGTCATTCTTTTAAAGTCCCGCAGTAGACTGATCTCGTTAAGACACGGTTCCCAGCAGATCACCGAAGTCAAGCATCACGGTCAGTGTGCGGGTGGGTGAGCACTTGCATCAGTCTGCGTAGGGACCGAGGGTGTGCGGTATGGGTCCTCGTTAAACTGTTCTACCGTAAAGTGCTCGACTTCGGGGGTGCCATCCCCTCCGCAGAGGATCAAAATTGTGATGGCATGTCTTCCTCCGGGATGTTTCCCAGACCGTCGCCAATAGCCCATTGTGCAGCTCTAGTGCGACGTAAATGAACAACATTCTTTTAAATGTAAGAGATTTCACAGATTTTAAATGATAAACTATTTGAACAAAAATAGTTTATTGCGTACATATTCGCTGTGTCAGATAAATTCAATAAAGAACGTTACATGGAAGCGCATGTCACCCAATTCATACTTTGGTTATACCAATTTATACGTGCCTTTTCAGTTCACGCTTCAAATAACTTTTTATTCAATAAATTTTTTTTTAATTCATTCATTAAAGAATTAATTTCATGAGGAGGGAGAAAAAGTAACTTTCTTAGTTGTTTATCTTTAGTGTGTGTTTCGTAGTTATGCAGTAGTAAATTTGATATCGGGTGTCATTTTGATTGCCGTTTTTGAACTTAAATGTTAATAATGATATTGCACTTACCTTAAACGCTTCTAAATGAGAATAGGGAAGAGAAGTGGTATTAAAAATTTTGTCGAAGGGATTATCACACAATCAATCAACACCGCTCTCTTCACAAATAATCACCAAAATAAACACATTTTTTTTCTTCTTTTTTAATCTACTAGGACGACTTAAAGTGGAGGTGAGATTTCCGTATCTCATTTCTTAAAGATAGCATATCACTTTCTGTATAAAATTAAATACAACAATTAAGGGCGCCGGCAGAATAATATATAAGGGGGTGCAACCCTATAACAAACTACCCTCCCCTCCCCCCGAAAAAAAATTAAAATATTCTGCTATTACATTTTGTTTTGTTATTACATATACTTTCATCTGTTCATTTTTTCAAGATACATTTCTTCATTGTTAGCAAGATATTTAAGAAAAAGTACGAATTTCTTGTACTTGCAAATTTTGCCCAGAGGCGATCGCGCTGGCATAGCTACTGACTTTGAAACGCAAATAACTACAAACAGTAGTTTCGTATACTAACGTGTTTGTGCAAGCTTAACATTGGTATTTATTGTGATGATGAAGTTTTACAGTTGCGAGAAGTCAGTTTGTGTAATACACCTTTGTTAAACTGAATAACTAATAGAAAATAAAATATTATTTACATTTTATTAAAGGAAATTTAAAAATATAGCTTGGATATCTGCCAAGTTTGTGAATGCTCAGTGTGCATAAGAAAAGAATCAAAGATGACTCAGAATTCACTGAAAAAGTTATAACAGATTTGGACAGCAAAGAGGACGATTACAATTGTTGTTTGATTAAGCAATTTTTTAATTGTTATGTATCAATAAGTACTTAATTATTTGCTTTTCCATAGAAATATGTTTAATAAAAAAATTTCATAACAAAATATTTCTGTATCTCTTTAATTGTTTAAAAAAAAAGCCAGGGGGGTGCAAGTGCACCCCCTTGCACCCTTGACAACAATATACCATCAGATAAATATGCAGGTAGTTCAACCAGCCTTTCAAATAGGCCATATCATTAGGCACACTATAAGATTCTATGTAAAATTATCACGTGATACTATAGACATTGTTTTTTATATGACTGTTCGCACTTGTTTACGTTCGTGTATCAATTAGATAATATAAATATTTATCATATCAGTTACTATATTGTAATAATTAGACCAAATTAATAGACGCACAGTAGTTTTTTAATAATGACATGTTTTGCACCAGTTTATAGGCAATACTTTTATATTTAAACATATATATATAATGGTTTTATTTAGGAGATTTTTTACAGACTTCCTATTTGTATTTACTTTAAACGTATTGTATTACAATGTTATACCATTTGATACACTAACGTAAACAAGTTCAAACCGGTTTTAGTCGCGTAAAAACAATAAAGCTGTATATAGTATCACCTGATAATTAAGATTTTACATAGAATCTTAGAATAATTAGTCCAGGGACTGTTCTATGTCATCTTATTATTTGAGTAAATTGGATTTTATTTCCTGACTAAAGAAGAAATACATTTTAAAAATATTCTATAAAATAGGCTAAACAGTAAAAGCCGGGAGAGCTGTATTAAGATCACCGGACTTTTTTTTTAACGATGATCGTGAGAGCTGTATTAAGTTCACGATCGTTATCGCTCTTATGTTGCCTTCAGCAGTCGAGTGTATACGTTGTACGTCATGTGTGATCTAAACTGCGAAGCAACAGCGTGAGGAGGACAATGTCACAGTCACAAGTAGCAAGTTCAATGTGAACCATCCTTTGAAGTAGGCGTTCGTAGTGGGCGTTTATGCCAAGGTAAGCGGGTCCTCATCAAGTCAGGGTCGCCAATGTGAAGATGGTAGCTATCAACAATGTCAACTTTCATCTATGAAAAGGTACCCTACCATAGAATAGACGTCTTATATACTAGTGAATTGTAATTGTATTTTGGTAGTGGTAGATACACTACAACACGGTTCCCAGTAGAACACCCAGTAGAGCATCACTGGCTGCGGTCAATAAGCGGCTGGATGACCACTTTGATCGGCCAGCGTAGGGATCGAGGGTGCGCGATATTGGTCCTCATGAACTGTTCTTAAAGTGCTCGACTTCGTTGGCAGGTCATCAGGCTACTAAAGTAGAGAAGTCACCCCCTCTGCTGAGGATCAAAATTGCGATGGCATGCCTTCGGATCATGCTCAGGGATGATTCCCATACTGTCGCCAATAGCCCATTGTGCAGTTCTAGTGCAACGTAAATAAAGTACCTACCTATCTAATCTATAATGATAACCTTATAATTTATAACAGTTCAAATTGTAAACGGTCTCTTGAAATTTTTAAATTATCTCTTTTCATTTTTTTTTGTCAACATTAAGTGAAATGAAGATCTTGATAAATATACTTTATCACTTACTTTTCTATTCACTTTAGTAATTTCAAGCTTCTAAGCTCAACAAAACAAAATTAAGGTGAACGTAAAAAAAAAAGCGGCCCTTTTTTAATATACTGAGACTCTTTCTACATTAAAAATGCCTTTAATTGACCATTGTTCACTTTTATTATATTGATTTAAATTTCACAAATTTATTATTTGCATAATTTTCATGGAGTCGAAAATCATTATCTCCTCAGATCAATCATTATGTCAGAACTACTAAGATCATTGCAAAACTGACGAAAGTCTGTAGTAAACTGGAGTCCAAAGAGGTTCTGAGAAAGATTGAGGCACAAAATGGTGGGCTTACTCCAACTGAATGGAACATACTTCATCGGAAGAATGAACCATCAGGACAGACCATCGTCCTTAGCGTGCCTGAACTGGACGCGGCTACACTTGGCAAAAGGGGATATAAATTTTATATCGGACTTCACCAAGTTCAAGCCAAAGTCCTAGACAAACCTTCCAAAAACGATGGGGGTGAAGGTTCTTCAAGCCAACATCCACCACAGTAGAAGTGGCACCACAAACCTCACCAAGAAATTTCTTGATGAGGATTTTCACCTGGCCCTGATCCAAGAACCTTGGCTTGTCAGGGGAAAAATCAGTGGCCTCAAAGGAACAAAAGGTAAGCTCATTTATAATCTTAATAGTGAAGCTAGAACATGTATCCTAATAGATAAAGATATTAAGGTTCTACCTCTAACAGATTTTATTCATAGGGATTTAACAGCAGTGAAAGTCAGACTCAACATAGAGGGAAGAGACCGAGAAATTGTTTTTTGCTCAGTCTACCTACCCTATGAAGAGAAGGCTCCACCTGACCAAACACTGCACAAACTCCTGCAGTTTTGTGCAGAAAACAGCTTGCAGGTAGTCTTAGGGCTGGACTGCAATGCTCACCATACTGTATGGGGCAGCACAGACACAAATAAAAGAGGTGAGTGTCTTTTAGAATTTATTCTTAATTACAATTTAGATATTTTGAACAAAGGCAATGACCCTACCTTTATAACTTCTAATCGTTCTGAAGTAATTGACATTACTATAGCAACACCGGCTATCAGTAAAAATATCACGAAATGGAAAGTAGATGGGAGACCATCAGGTTCCGACCATCAAAACATCCATTTTGAAATAAACTCCAATATAAATATTGACCGCTGCTTCAGAGACCCCATGAGAACAAATTGGAAGAAATTCCAAGATGATATCATGGGGCTGACTCAACTGGGAGAAAAAATATTAGAGATAATTATGATCTAGAAATTGCAGCAGAAACTCTGCAGAACGTAATTCTAGGTTCATACAATAAAAATTGCCCAATACGTACCAAAAGAGCAAAGCCCCAATGTCCTTGGTGGAACAACTCCTTGGAAACTGAAAGGGCAAATGTTAGAAAACTCTTTAATAAAGCAAAGAAACATGGTGAGTGGGACAACTATAAAAGAGCCCTCACCAACTATAACAAAAATGTCAGGAAAAGCAAACAAGAATCCTGGAGAAAGTTCTGTGAAGAGGTAAATTCTATCTCTGAAGGAGCTAGACTCCAGAGAATCCTTAGAAGGGATGAACCCATAATGGTTGGCACCTTAAAAGATGAGGATGGCAACTTTGCTACCACTGGAAAAGAGATAATGGAAGTTATGGCCAAAACTCACTTTCCAGGAGCCATTGATATGGATAGCAATGAAGGACAACATTTCATTGGATCTGTAAAAAGAATACAAAGAAATCAATGGACCTATGCTAAGAACGTTATCAATCAAAACAATGTCAGGTGGGCTATCTCCACCTTCAAACCACTTAAAAGCCCTGGACCTGATGGAATCATTCCTGTAATGATCCAAAAGGCAGGAGACCCTATCATCCCTGTGTTAACCAGAATTTACAGAGCCAGTCTGGCACTGGGACATATTCCAAAGCTATGGCAAAAGACCAGGATTGTTTACATTCCTAAACCTGGCAAAAGTAACTATGACCAGGCTAAGTCTTTCAGACCAATTAGCTTATCTTCATTCTTTCTTAAAATTATGGAGAAAATTATTGATAGGCATATTAGGGATTACCTGGGTAGCAATAACCCCTTGCATAATCTACAGTTTGCCTACCAACCTGGTAAATCTACAGAGACAGCCTTACACAAGCTAGTATCTAAGATTGAAGACACCCTGGAGAGAAAGGAAATTGCATTGGCCACCTTCCTAGATATTCAGGGTGCTTTTGATAATACCTCTCACCCATCCATCCTTAATGCCTTAAGGGAAACAGGGATAGACCAAACTTTATGTTTATGGATTAAGTCCCTACTTATGGATAGAGTCATTCAAATGAATATCTTCAACGAGACATTAGAAAAGAAAACAACCAGAGGCTGTCCACAAGGAGGTGTACTATCACCATTACTTTGGAATCTGGTTGTAAATAGCCTAATCAAACATCTAAATAATACAGGCTACTATACCCAGGGATATGCGGATGACATTGTCATACTCATCCTTGGCAAAGATTTTCACATAACTTGCCAACTTATGCAAAACGCTCTAAGTTATGTAAGCAAATGGTGCAGGGAGAGGAATCTGGACATAAATCCACAGAAGACCAATCTAGTACCATTCACTCGTAAAATAAAAAGGGAAGGCTTTTTTATCCCAAAACTTTTTAACGTTGAAATCAATATTGCCTCTGAGGTGAAATTTTTAGGCTTAATTCTTGACCAAAAACTCACCTGGAATAAACATGTTGATTACAAAATCAATCAAGCAAAAAAATGCATAATGATGTGCAGACGCATGCTTGGTAAAAACTGGGGATTACAACCAAAAATGATGTTTTGGATGTACACAGCAATTGTCAGGCCTGCTTTCACATATGCTTCAGTGATATGGTGGTGTAAAGTGGAACAGAAAACTGTGAAGGATAAGCTGGGAAGTCTGCAAAGACTGGCCTGCTTGTGTATCACAGGTGCAATGTCCACGGCCCCTACCAGAGCACTTGAGGCAATTCTGGACCTGACTCCTTTAGATATCTTCATGTGCAGCTCTGCCAGAATGACTGCATATAGAATGAAATTGCAATATCAATGGTATGACAAGCCCTCTTCTGGAGGTCATACCAGTATTACTAAGAAAATTTACCATCCAACTCTCCTTATGCCTTCTGACTGCATGGAGTGAAAGTACGTGTTTGAAAGACCATTTGAAGTAGTTTTTCCTACCAGAGAAGAATGGGATAACAACACGATCGATACAAAAAATGATGATCTAATCTGGTATACCGATGGATCAAAGAAAGGTAACCTCTCAGGACTGGGTGTCTGTGGCTTGTCACCAAGATTCAACCTTTTTGAAGGTCTTGGGGAGTATGCTACTGTCTTTCAGGCGGAGGTACTTGCTATTGCAAACTGTCTGCAGATAAATATTAAGAAAGGCTACCATGGTAAGCGGATTCTTATTTTCAGCGACAGTCAAGCAGCCTTGGTGGCTCTTTATTCATTTCAAGTAAAATCAAAAATTGTTTTGGAATGCAAGAATCTCCTAATAGAACTGGCAAAAAGGAATAAAATCATTCTTATTTGGGTACCAGGGCATATGGGAATTGATGGTAATGAAAGAGCTGATGAACTCGCAAAACAGGGATCCTCTTTCAATCCAATAGGAACGGAACCCTTCTGTGGAATCAATATGAAGACTACAAAGAAGGCTGTCCTAAAATGGGAAAAACAGGAGATGAACAAAGTTTGGCGCAATTCTCCTGGACAAAAACATGCTAAAAGCATGATCAGCAGCCCTTCTGCAAAAATTGCTTCTGAAATTCTTAGGCTCCCAAGATTGAAGATTCAAACAATTGTAGGCTTCATCACTGGGCATTATCATTTCAGGAAACATCTACATAGATTGGGACTTTTCGAACAAGAACCAATATGTCGGAAATGCCGTGAAGAGGTAGAATCAGCACATCACATCCTATACGAATGTGATGCCCTCGCCCTTACGCGCCTCACTACCTTAGGCAATCCATATCCTAAAGAGCTTCACCTTAATTCCATTAAGGGACTGTCAGACTATATTAATAAAGTAGGCGACCCGAGACAATGGAACTAGGAAAAATTGGGCTTGGAGTATGGTACAAAATGCAACATGTGCAGAGGTGCCACATATCTGACAAGCTCAAGCAAGAAGAAGAAGAAGAAGATCACTGGCTGCGGTCAATAAGCGGCTGGATGACCACTTTGATCGGCCAGCGTAGGGATCGAGGGTGCGCGATATTGGTCCTCATAAACTGTTCTTAAAGTGCTCGACTTCGTTGGCAGGTCATCAGGCTACTAAAGTAGAAAAGTCATCCCCTCTGCTGAGGATCAAAATTGCGATGGCATGCCTTCGGATCATGCTCAGGGATGATTCCCATACTGTCGCCAATAGCCCATTGTGCAGTTCTAGTGCAACGTAAATAAAGTACCTACCTATCTAATCTATAATGATAACCTTATAATTTATAACAGTTCAAATTGTAAACGGTCTCTTGAAATTTTTAAATTATCTCTTTTCATTTTTTTTTGTCAACATTAAGTGAAATGAAGATCTTGATAAATATACTTTATCACTTACTTTTCTATTCACTTTAGTAATTTCAAGCTTCTAAGCTCAACAAAACAAAATTAAGGTGAACGTAAAAAAAAAAGCGGCCCTTTTTTAATATACTGAGACTCTTTCTACATTAAAAATGCCTTTAATTGACCATTGTTCACTTTTATTATATTGATTTAAATTTCACAAATTTATTATTTGCATAATTTTCATGGAGTCGAAAATCATTATCTCCTCTGTCACAGAGCCTCGCAATTTTTAAAATATTATTATAAAATTAATTTTTATAAATTCTTTGAGGAAGTCTGACTTTTTCAATTCAATTTCCTCGGTTTTTTAATTTTCAAAAAATTGAATTTTAAAAAGTAATTTTAAAAAAAACAACGCTAATATGAGTTTTAAAAAAGAAGACAATTTTTTAAAATTTTAAAAAATACTTCAGTTGTTTCAAAATAAAATAACTTTTATTCGAATAAATTATATACAGTCAAAACAAAAACGCTCTTACTTTTAATTTTTAAAATGTACAGAAAACTAAGAAAGTAAATAAATAAAATAAAAACTACGCTGCATAACTTTTGATCTAATGATCATATCTTCTTTTTCTAGGACCAGGGTTGCAAAAACCCCGGGTTTTTCTGGGTTTTATTGGGCTTTTCATGCTTCATTGGGTATTTTTTTCAAAGAGAGGGCAGGGATAAGTACCTTATTTTAAAAAAGTTTTAATTCTGTGAATTGACTTAACATATAGGTAAATATCAATAAACAATAAACAAAAACTGTAAACATTAATAAACAACAAACAATTGGAACCCACTCTCTTTTGAAGACCTCCTTTGAAGAAAGAAATGAAGGACACATTTTACTAAACTCTAGTTTTAATTTTGATAGAAAATATATACATTTTCTTCTAAACATGTGTTGTTGTTCTGTTCGGAGATTTTTGATGTCTCATTAGAATATTATTTAAATGTTCGACTTCCTCATTCAATTTACTTATTTCATCATGAAGCTTCGTGTATTCCTGTAAAAAATTATATAGTATAAACATGGGTTATAAACAATGAGAATAATACAGTCAAACCTCGCTATAGTGAACCTTCAAGGGACCGAAATTTCCGTTCACTATAACCGGGACTTCACTATATCCATTCCGTCAACAATTAATTTAATTAATCTTTCCAAACTTCCCCTCTTTTTATTACACATTATTTAAATAAATGATCAATAAAGGGGTCACAGTACCTTTGTAGAAATTTTTTTAAATGAAGATATAATCATTCATTTTGTGGATGCTTTACATGCTCATTTAAGTTAAAATCAATAATTTATTTTCAAAAAATAATTAAATAATTTAATTTTTCTAAAATTTCAAAAAAATTTGAAAAAATTCAAAATTTTTAAATACTTAAGGCATTTTTTATTTTAACACATTAAAAAAAATTTTTTTTTCCTTAGTGCTTACAATATTCATCCTAACAATTTTGTGCATTCATTTGCTGATATATCAATTAGAAAATTTTTTATAGATTATTTTGTAAAAAAGTAGAAAAAAAGGTTAAAAATTCTTGTTAGGTATATATAACATGCTGTAAAAATTGTAGTACCTCATAAAATGCTTAAAAAGCACTTTTAAAGTCTGTCTGCTGAGCAAGTTTCTGTATTAGGACGATCTAAAATCATTCATAATTTTTCAAAAATGTAGATAGAGAGATGATTTTTTTTCAGTGCATTTCAAATAGTTTGAAGTTTTATTATAACCAGTAAAAACAAAAATCGATATTTTGGTAATTTTTTGGGCACTGTGAACCCTAAAATGAAACACAAAAATGATTAAAAAACAATATATAGTAAAGAAAATGTGTTATTTTTTACTACTCTTCGTCTTATGTACAAAAAAATTAGGGCTGGGAAACTGAGATAGAAGAAGGAAGCAAAGAAGAAAAAAATGCTTATGGCTATATTCCACACAATAAATGGTCGTAAAAATCGATATATGGATTTAATGTAGAAATTTCAAAATTACAAAAAAATGAAGAAGAAAAAAAATCATTTGAAGACAAAAAAAAATTCATATTATCCAACTTCCTTTTTTTGTTTTGGTTCACTATATTTACAAAAAGTAACATTATACATGTGTAGAAAGGCACGGGAACGAACATATCGTTCACTATAAACCGTGCTCACTATAGTGGGGGTTGACTGTATTACGTAAACTCATTATTCTCCCCTATAAAAACTTGTCACAAATGAGGACGAAGAAAGAAGAACGGTTTATATCCACTTATCACAAAAATATCGATTGGATGAGACGCATTTACTAAGTTTTAAAAATCAGTTTTCCTTGAGAGTTTCCTTTTACAGAAACAGTACTTCTCTTGTGCTCATCAAATGTAATTGAAGATCAAACCTATTAAATAATTTATTTAAAAAAACAAAAAAAAAAAACAGAAACTATGCTTGTTTAAAAATGCCCATACAGCCAAATCTTTCAACAAAAAATAAATACCTTTTAAGTACTCAAAAAATATTTTTAAACATTATAGACAATAACAAAATGCAAAACAATTTTCAAAGACTTTGCATAATCATGCTAAAGTTTCTGAG
The DNA here is from genome assembly GCF_982258835.1 of Parasteatoda tepidariorum. Lineage (NCBI taxonomy): Eukaryota > Metazoa > Arthropoda > Arachnida > Araneae > Theridiidae > Parasteatoda > Parasteatoda tepidariorum. The sequence continues at coordinate 115,823,748 of NC_141760.1, forward strand.
ACTGTTTTCTTGATTATATTAGACCATTATAATACGATCTGATTTCTGAAACCTGAAATTGAGAATATTTTGCATGCGACGTGGTAAAAGTAAAAGAGGGAAAATTAAGCACTTTTTAAAAACACCCAATAAAAAAAGTACCCTTAAAGGATTTTAAAAAATGAACATCGAAAATAAGTACCTTCAAGCACTTTTTAAAAATGCTACGCATCATGCCATACAGGGTTGTCACTCAAATCTGGAAAAAAAATTCCCTGTACATATTATACACAATATATTGAGAGGAAACACCTGCGCTATATTGGGCTGACTATACTAGTTTGAATGGCTTGAAAAACTTAGAGAAAAAAAGGAGCAACTGAACATACTTAAATAATGCTATAGTAAATGAAATAGTTTAGCAGAGTTGGAATATCATCCTTAAATATCCCCCGTAGATTACGCATTGAGTGGTCACCCTTTTTTAAAAGAAGAAAATTCCCTGTATTTTCCAGGTTTTTCTCTGTCCTCCTTGTAGAGTGGCATCTTGCTTTTGACAGTCTCTGCTGTCCTATAATAAACTGGAATCTTTCTTTATTCATACTAATGTTTTCATCTTTTTTGTTTCAATAAATATTATTTCTCCTCCTTATGTTATATAAATCTACCACGTTTATAGAACGGCTGTTCATGTTGAAAAGCTAAGTATTCTCCCATTAAATAAAAATAAATTATTCAGAGCATTAAACAACCACTAATTATAATCAGAAAACAATTTAATGGCTTGCTTATTCGTTTCAAAGTACAACTTTTAAAACTTAGTTTTAATAGGGAGTCATGCAAAAATTTTAATGAATCGTAATTTTAATTATCGCACACACAATAACGAAATTTGTTAATCCAAAAACAATTTTAAAGAATTACGATGGGAAATATTTTATTATTTTTTTTTATCATAATAGAGGAAGTGGCCCTAGCTGTGTACAGCGACATTTCCAGGCATAGGTCCATATGCAATTTTAATCTTGATGGTGTACTCTAAGTTTGTGACAACATTTCATTATTTATGTCATATATAATGGTTATAAACTTGAACATTTCAAAAAAAAAAAAAAAGTCTAAAAATGAAATTTAAAATAAAAAAAGTCTTTAGCTTAGCAAGAAAAGTCCTAGCTTTAGCAGGAAAACTAATTTCTGGTTCAAAACCCCAACACTCAAATTAGACAAAATCAAATATTTGTGTAAATGCAACAAAAAGCTTGTTCCTTGGCGTTGATTACTATTTCTTATTACTTTATTATATAAGATTGGTTAAAAAAAATTTTGAATTTTAAAGTATATAAATTAATATATCAGTTTAAAGAATGCGATTTCATAAAACAAAATAGAAAATTTTAACGAAATCAGTCACATAGTTTCAAAGTTACTAACATTTTAAGAGATTATATATTTAAAATTTGATTTCGCACAAACTAACTGTTCAAGTAATTTCGTTTAGATTTTGCATTTTACTACAGAAAATTACATTCTTTAAAATATAATATAAAAATTTATGCAAGTTGCAATTCAAAATTTTTTAGACTATAATTAATTAAAATTACTTTTTGCACAGTCATTACTTTTTGCAAATCTATGGATAAATGAATTTTATAATTGTGTGCAAAAAATTTATCAATCTGCTTCCTCTAGATATGGTGAAATAAACGCAACAAGTAAAATTAAGGGGACCAAACTTTTGAATGCTTTCCATAAACTAATTGGAATCTTATTGTTCAGACTGCTGCCACCATCCTTATATTTTAGATTCAACAAAATGCCCCAGGAAGTTTCTACAGCAGTGAAATAAAACAGAAAGAAATAGGTTTAAATACTCAGTGAAAATGACCCTCAGTTTCTAACCTTTTGGAGCATTTTTACAGAATTAGCCAAATGTCCTTTGTATTGGAAATACATTGTTTTTTTAAAGTAATTTTCAAAACTTATAGGGGTTGGACAAAATAATGGAAACACTTCTACACTAACACAATTTTTCATATTTCTCAAGAAATATTTAGGGAATTATTATCAGGGGTCTGTCTAGGCTTTTTTGAGAGGTAACTATTTTGTGAAAATTTAGACATAATTTGTAAAAATTATATTAAAAAAATTGACACAAAAATATGGTAAAGTAAGAAAATATTTTCAAAAACTGTCACTACAAATAAAAATCATATATTGATTAATCATATTATGACTTGTAAATTTCTATATATTTTTCCTCTTGTATTCAAAAATAATTTCGCTATTGCATAGCTGCTCAAATGCAGAAGAAATACCTAAAAATGCAGAAGATTTGCAACTGCATACTAATTACTAATAAATTTTTTAAAAAAATACTCCCCTTTTTTTAAAAACAAGAAAAGGAAGAAAAAATTAAAAAAACTTTTGACCAGCTACTTGAGGGCACAATATTCATTTATTAATTCTTGATTAAAGGGAAATATATAATATTTTAAGACATATATTAACATTAGTTTAATTACACTACAATAGTATGCACTATATATAAACTCAATAGAAATTATGGAAAAACAATTACATCAGAAATTTTTTTTTTTTTTGGACTTTTGCTTTTACTAAAAATTCTTTCGAAGTCTCTTTCAAAACAAAGTATTCCTTCTTTAGACTTAATTATTAAAAGTTTTTGATAGTTTTATCAGTTTTATGAGCGGAATTGAGTCCTATTTTTTTTACTACAGAAAATACCCTTTCACATACAGCATTGCTGTGGGGTATAGTCAATATAGTCTGACTTAAAGAAAATACTAGCTATCGGGCAGACGGGTAAATTGCAGAAGATCGCGGAAAAAATAGCTAAAATAAGTAAAAATTCGGAAAGCTTCTGCAAAATGCAGAAGGGTTGGCAGCTATGCTATTGTAAAATTTTGGCCTTAAAATTGTGTCCAAATTTAAAAATTCATAAAATCATTGTCCATAGTTAAATTTCAACTTGAATTTAATAAAAACATGCATTTAACAGTACTAGCACTAAAAGTTATTTTCATTATGAGAACATTTTTGGCTAGGTCAAACAGAAAAGGTTTCACAGAGAAAAAAATGTTTCATAAAAAATAAAAGGCTGTTAGAATAAATTTACAATAGTGTTTAAGATAATGTTGGAATTTCGACTTCTTGTACAGTTTATACAGGAAGAGCCTTGTTGTTCAATTTTAAAAAACTCAGCTAAAGAACAAACTTGCTTTGATATGATGTGAGAGACCAGTTAGGTTTACCATATTGCAGTATCTGACCAAACATGTGATACCTTTTCGTAAAAGACATTTGGCAAAAAGAGCTCTAGATCATTACAAGAACATGACATAAGTGTTGCATGAGAACTTGCTTTTTTAAAAGTATTTCAAGAAACTACCGTTTTTCTTAAAGTTGAATTTGTGAAGGTACCGCAAAACGGTAGTAAATGTACCCTGAACAAACCTATGATTATAAAAGTTTAGAAGTGTTTAAGTCATGCAATTTCTCATACATATCAATAAAGTTTATAGATTTTACAGATTTAAAGGACCAGATATAAATTATGAACAAAAAATAATGTTTTTCAACACCCTATGTCAAAAAATAGAGTGATAAGCTTATACGTCATGCTAATTGATTATCATACGGAAAAAACTACACAAAATTCTGTAAACCTAATCAGATGAAAAAACTGCACAAAATTTTGTAAATCTATCTTATTTTTTTTATGGCGATATAGAAAATTTTATAAAAACAATTTTTTTTAATTTACATTTTCTTATAATAACTGCAGAAATATTCAAAAAAATTAAACATGTGATACCTTTTCTTAAAAGACATCTGGAAAAAAAGCTCTTATTTTACCTAGATTATTACGAGAACGGGGTTAGTATGAGAATTTGCTTTTCTAAAAGTATTTCAAGAAACTACCGTTTTTCTTAAAGTTGAATTTGTGAAGGTACCACAAAACGGTAGTAAATGTACCCTGAACAAACCTATGACTATTAAACATTAGAAGTGTTTAAGTTATGCAATTTCTCATTCATATTAATAAAGTTTAAAGCTTTTACAGATGGAAGGACCAGTGATGAATGATTTTTGAAGGACCAGTTAAAAATTAAGAAAAAAAAAATGTTTTTCAACACCTATGTCAAAAAATATAGTGATAAGCTTATACGTGATATTAGTTGATTATCATATGAAAAAACTGCACACAATTTCATAAACCTATCTTATTTTTTCATGGAGATTTGGAAATTTATATAATAAACAATTTCCTTTTATTTACATTTTCTTACTATAACTGCAGAAATATTCAATAAAATTAAACAAAATTTATCAAGTAATCTTTAATTAATAATAAAATATATCAGTTTAAAAATTGAAAAAATTCGTTAAAAATTGCAAAGATGCATTTAAAGAATTATTTTTCTACAGAGCATGCATGGAAAACTATTTTTTCATAATTTTGTATTGAATTATATGTTATGACTGGTGAAAAAAGTTTGATTTAAATATCTTAAAAGCTAATTTAAATTTTCTCTTTTGCAGATATTTACACAAAATATTTGAATCATGAATTTAGAAAATCACTTTTTGATGCTCTCAATTTACGCCGATACTATCGTGAATCAATGTAATGTTTCGATTGTATTTTCGACGGTTATTGATATTGATTTTCCTGTGGTTTTTAAACATCCCGATATATTTCAAACAATATGGAAAATTTGAATTGTGTATTTGAGTAATTACTTTTTAAGGCAACAATTCTATCTAATTTTCATCAGTTATTGCTATTGATTTCTCCATAGTTTTTAAATCTTATATTTTGTATACAATATCATTTATTACAAAAACGTAATCTCGAAACGAAACACGCGTTTGAGGTGTCCAATTTAGGTGATTTCATCCTCCATCTTTATTTTCAACAATTACTACTATGGAATTCATAATTTTTTATTTTTTTTACTGTGATGATTATTTACAAAATTCTAAGAAGTAAATAATTTGTTCATCCCCCCCCCCTCCAAAAAAAATGCAAGAATATCACCCATAGTATTCGAATAGAAAAATTTTCAGTGATTAATTAAAAAAAAAAATTATACATTTTTTTTTGCACATACAGTGTATTTAATCCTTTAAATCAGTGACCTACATGTCTTTTATCATTAAAAGTATCTTACAGAAAAATATTAGTGCAAGAGAGTTTAGACGCAGATAACTCAAAAAAATCTTGCCACAGCATTATATAGGTTCACATCTTATTAAATTATGTTTTATTTCCAAATAACATCACATTTTGTTGTCTTGTCCGGACCATCATTTTAGGGTATTATAATTAGTAATAAAATTTTGTTCTATGATACAAAATTTGTGGAAAACTCTTTATACTTTAGAACAGGGGTCTCCAACCTACGACCCGAGGGCCACATCCGGCCCGCGGACAGATTTTGTCCGGCCCGCGGAGAGCTAGCATACTTGAAAACTCCTTTTAGAGAACATATTTTTTTATAGCAAATTAAATTTAGTTTACTGAAGTGTTCTAATTTTATGTTGAATAATTATTAATATGACATCTACATTGATATGGTCATGGGCTAACTACTCATAACATTGTTGTAGGCTTATTGTTATTGTTTTTGTGCTAAGTTGGATAAAGAAACACAGAATTGTAATGAGTAAAGACATGTATAATATTCAGAAAATTTAACTTCAGTATATAATAACTAACAAATTATTGAAATGAATCCAACTAACATTTTAAATAAAAACATAACTTATAACAAGCATAATGACACATGAAATACTAATGAGATTTATGTAATTGAGATTTTCCACTGACAATAGTTTATAGTTGTGGACTAATTTTACTTGTACCAATTATAAAAAGAGATTTAAGATGCTCATCAGTTAATTTAGATCTGTAAACATTTTTAGTGTACTTCATTTTGGAGAAGGTCTTCTCACACAAATAAGTAGTACCAAAAACAGAAAACAGCCCACGAGCAAATTTATGCAAATTATCAAATTGTGTCAGTGGAAGACTCTTATAAAATTCCAACAAAGATGAGTTTTGATATTTGTTCTTAATTATATCACTGCACTGTAGATCAATCATTTCCATTTGAAGTTCCGGGGCTAGGGTTTCAATGTCAGTATCAAAAGGATTCTGAAAAATCTTAATTTGATTAGCAATGGCATCAAAGTCCATGAAACGAGTATCAAAATTTATTTTCAAAGCTCTCAAGGTTTCGATTGCAAAATCGATAGGAAACTCAGTCTCATTGGTGTGGCTGAATATTTCACATGTTTTAAAATGTGAAAAATATTTACTTTGTAGTTGTGATTGAAACAGTATCAATTTCTTCCGGAATGATTTGATATTAGTGTATAAATCAGGAAGATGCTGGTTTTCACCATGCAATCTCAAATTCAGTTCGTTCACATGTTTTGTCAAATCAGCATAGAATGCTAACTTCCACAGCCATGCGCTGTTTTGTAATTCAGTAAGAGGGCGATGCTTTTCATTCAAAAAAATTTCGATCACTGCTCGAAGTTCAAAAAAGCGCTGAAGGACTTTCCCACAACTAAGCCAACGTGCGGCAGTATGATAAGGTAAGTCATTTTCTCCAATCTCTGCAATTTATTGTCGGTGATTCAGCCCAAAAGATCTGATAAAATTAACAGTTGATATGACTGGTTTCAGAACTTCAGACATATCCAAACATTTTCCGCACAAAGACTGTTGATGAATGATACAATGTAAGACTAATGGTTTTGAACCACCGTCATTTTCTACAGCCTTTGACACAAGAGCGACCACTCCTTTATCTTTCCGACTCATGTTTTTGCCTTCATCAGTTGTAATACATTTCAAGTTTTTCCATCGAAGGTTCTTTTGATTAATGGCCATTTCAACTCCTTTAAAAATATCTGTACCAGTAGTTGCGCCATGAATACTATACATATCAAGAAGTTCTTCAGGCACTTCATAGCTTTTATCTACTCCTCGAATATAAATCAACACCTGAGCAATATCTGACACATCCGTTAACTCATCCAAGGCCAAAGAAAACCACTCAACATGTCCATTTTTGTCGAACAGTTGAGAGGATATATTTTCAGCGATGTTTTCTACCCTTCGAGCCACAGTGTTTGCTGACATACTGACAGTTTTTAATAAATTTACCTTCTCAGGGTACATTTCTTCGGCTACTGCAATTATGCTTTCTTTGATCATTTCTCCATCGGTGAATGGTTTTCCAAGTTTTGCAATTTCAAGAGCCACACGAAAGCTGGGACGAGTTGCAGCCTCTTGTTCAGTTTTGAGTTTTGTAAATGAAGATTGCTGCGATTTCAATCCGCGTTTCATAGCTTCGAATTCTTCTGTCCGCAAACTTCCTGTATATTTTGAGTAATTTTGAAAATGTTTTGTTTCATAATGACGTTTAATGTTATATTCTTTGAAAACGGCTATGCTTTCATTGCAAATCAAACATAGCGCCTTGTTACTGGACTCAATTACGAAATACTGAATGTTCCACTGATCTTTGAATTTTCTGCATTCACTATCAATTTTTCGCTTCTTTTCCATACTACTAAATCACACACAAAAGCAACAATTCAAATCAAAATACTGTGACAAAGATGTCTTAAACTTAAACATGCACAAACACGTTTTAAGGTGGTACGCACTATTTTATTTCACAACAGTGTCATAGGAAATGACTTGTGGTTGCGCCACTAGACTTCTTATATATTCCAAATACTGCCATCTAGAAGTGAGTGGAAGACACCAGAACTTTCTCGAACCAACGAGATTATTCTGTATGTGCTATTAGCGCCATCTGTTAGCGATAGAAGGTACTACCTATTTCCGCTTGTGTCCACCAGATGTCGTGTCACGTTACTCCTCATGGCTCATACTCTACGACTAATCTAGAAATTACAGATAATGACAGGAAAATTAATAATATGCAGTGTTGCTGTTTTGCGGACTTTAGTCCGATTTGTAGCCTTTTTTAAACGTTGTGTACTTTTTCGGACTTTTTTTTTCATCAGTGGACTATTTCACTTTTTACCACCGGCAACAATGATAATATGGTTTTGGCTGGAACATACTGGAGTAATCAGTATGGCCCTAAGGCTGGAAAGTTTGGAGACCCCTGCTTTAGAACATTCAATAAAAAAAAGTACAAAAGTTGCATAAAACTTTGCTACAAACTTTTACACTTTCAAGATATACTAATTGAACTCTTTTCATAAGTTGCCAAAAATACAATTCCAAGCAAAACTATGAAATAAAAATTTTAAATGATTTCTGTGCAGTAGTCAAGAATTACTTTAAATACTCATATCTTGCACAATTTTTAAAACATATTTTTGTTATTATTTTATTATAATTTTAAATATATATTATTTACTATTATAATAAAAATTATTCTAAAAATTTTGTTTAATTTTATTAAATATTTTTGCAATTATATAGTAAGAAAATATAAGTAAAAAAAAAAAATTAGACTTTAATAAAAATGTACATATTTCATGAATACTTGAGCTAGATTTATGAATTTCATATGATGAATCAGTTATTTCATATGAGAATTGACATAAGTTGGAAACTTATCACAATATTTTTTGGCACAGAATATTTAATAACATTTATTTATTTATTTTGTAATTTATTGCCTGTCCCTTAAAGCTTTATTGATATGTATGAGAAATCGCATGACTAAAACTCTTTTAAAATAATTATCTAAGTATTTCTTGAAAATTGTGAAAAAATGAATTGGTACAGAAGTGTTTCCATTATTTTGTCTGATCCCTGTACATTACTATGATGAACTAATTCAGTGAAACCTCAAAAAAAAAAAAAAAAAAAAAAAAAAAAAAACACACATCTGTGTAGCGACTTCCTCTATTTACGACCACTTTTAGAAGACAAAGAATTTTTTTCACAGACTTTGCTTTGTGTTGAAGAGACCATCGAAATCCTGTCCAGCAACCGAGCATACTTCCGCACCAAATGGGATTAATGTCAAATAAAAAAACTATGAAAACAACAAATACAGTCAAACCCCGCTATAGTGAACACAACTCCCGGATATAGTGAACAAAATGCTTGCTACACACGTATAATGTTATTTATTGTGGAACCAAAACAAGAGAGGAAATTGGATAGTATGAATTTTTTTCTGTCTTCAACAGATTTATTTTCCTTCATTTTTTTGTAATAATTTTGAAATTTCTATTCTATTATTTTTCAGTCAACTATTAGCACACGCTGCACCCACTTCGAAAACAGCTTTCTCATAAACAAATGTTCGTGCAAAATAAAGCCTGCACGCTCTTTTAAAATATTTACAGTATCAGCTATGTCATGTAACTTCACTTTGCGGTTTTCTATAACAATTTTGTGGACTTTTATTATGTTTTCCGGATTAACCACATCTTTAGGGCGTCCAGACTGTGGCGCATCTTCAACATTTGTTCAACCACGTTTAAAATCAGCAAACCAGTCAATAATGGTCGAATTTCCTGGTGAGGAACCCGGATAACACTTATCGAGCCAAGCTTTAGTTTCTACCGTGTTTTTTCCCATTAAATAACAATGTTTAATAAGAAAGCAAAATTCTTTTTTATCCATTGTTTTAATAATATAAATTGGTGTTCGATTAAAATCACTGTAACTTTAAAATCAATCGGCAGATCGTTATAAATTTCGACACCTTTTATTTGAAGGTTAGGACTTGCTAAACAAAATACTAATTCTGCATTTAGGGCACCATTTGTATGTCAGACCGGAAACTTATCAGCCGATGTGTTATTAGCATAAAAATGAGCATTTTAAAAGAAAAACAAATTATTAAAAATAAATTATTTGATTTGAGGACTTATTTTTAAAATATCACAATAGAGAAAAAAAATGTATAACAAAAATTTTTCCCATTAACAAAAATGCTGTAATTTAAAAAACAACTCTATAAAAATAAATAAATAAATACTGATCTGTAATGTACTTTATTGCATGTTAAGAGGTCCATAAATTTATCTGGGCGAGTAACCTGTCTTTCTTGAATGACTGGAACTTCTGAATAACCTGCTTCCAAGAATATTTTTTGTAAGCCTAAATTGTAACCCTAAAAATGAAAAATTGATATTTTCAAACTAGTCAGAATTAGGACAATTAGATTAAATAATATGCTATTCTCATAAATGCTTTGTCCACTGATGCTAATTATGTAAGAACATTTTAGTGGGGAAAAAATGCAAACTTTTTAATTTTTTAGAGGATCATTTTTCAAAGTGGTAATAAAATGAAAATTAAATTACAATAATAGGCATCAATATACTTTTTTTATTTCAAAAGAGGTTCATATTAAAATCGTATTGTTACATATGTTTGATTTATTTAGATGCAATGGTGATCAAAACCAATGTAGATTATATTTATAAATCTAAGAAATAAATGGAAAGCATAAATTTTTAACATAAAAATTAAATCTTAGGCAAAATGCATAAAAATTTGCAGTTAAGGAAACACGATCAAATTTTTTTAATATTTAAAAAAGTGACTGCATTGTTTGGATACATAAAAATAAGCCAAAATTGAAAATTATTCAATGATTTCTTTTTAATGAAGATTATTAATAAGATTATATACAATAGTTGAAGAAATTCATTACAAAAATCAATGAATCATGAAGGATAAGAAAAAAATTTTCGAAATTCTTAAAAAAGGTTTATTTGTCTCAGCTATTTGCTCATTTTAAAGTTTTAAAAAAATTACAGAAATATAGTGTAATTAAGCAACAGATTCCTGTACTACAGAATCACACAATGAACTTTTAAAGATGTAATACTTCTAATGATATTGATTCTTTCAAAATCTGTTGATCAGCCATCAAAATGAAAAATATAATAAATCTGTAATTAATTAATAAATAAGAGCACAATTTATTTGAGGTGCATCAAATCCTGATATACATGAAATAATTTCACAGCAATCAGATTTAACATTTGATATAACTGTAGAGATTGCTTTAAGCCATTGAAGCTTAAAAATAAAAACATTTAAAAAATTGTTACCAAATTGTTTGATTTATAATATTGACAGAAAAAAAATTTAAATATTCATTTTCTAGTACTTATGTTAAATCAAAACTACAGATCAAGTAGTTCAATAAAGTTTCTTTGTGGCAAATAAAATCAAGAACAGAACTGTCATTTCTGCTTTAAGCTCTCAATATTTGCATATCAACACTTTTAAAGGAGAACAATGAGATAAAATATTATATATTATAAAATATTATTTCTAATAATTCTTTCGTTAATGCTGAGAATTTGTGCTTTTATTAATTTAAATAATACACTGTGTCCTAAAATAAGTTGACTGTTTTCAAAAATTCTTAACAAGAAAACAGTTATGGTAAAAAAAAGAAAAAAAAATCCTGCAACAAACTTATGTGGCAAGACAATTCTATAAGAGATGAAGATGCAAGTTTTTCCACAATTTTTTCCAGTGCACTTCAATGTAAGGTAATTTTGTCTTACAATTACAACATGTACATTTCAACATGTACAAGATTAGGTAAGATTTTCAAATGTACCGGTTTACTACTTGCAGCCCAGTCAAACACACAGGAACTCATAGAGAGAAAAAAATAATGCTCTATTACATAAATTTGCTACAGGACTTTATATTATTTTTCTTAAACTTAGAGTGCATGCACGTTTCAATAATAAATTCAATCAGTAAGTTTAGTCTGTATATTTAGTTTATTTAATTAAAGAAAGTGCAACAGGTAGAGATTAAACTCGAAATTAAAACATTCATTTAATGGAATGAAGTGAATCCTTACCAGTAAAAAAAATTCGCTTACATATAACATTTAAATTCAGTAGATAAAATTGTAAAGATTACTTTGATGGGGGTGAATTAAAATTATACACGGTCACTCAAGTTCTGTGATGATAAAAAACTGGTCTACACGAAGAAGAAATTAACATTGACAAATAATAAGATACATTAGCGGCTGACTAAACGATCATACAGATTTTGTCATAGTGCCAAAACCTACAATTAGACTATGCAGAGAATATAAATAAACTGTGCATTATTCCATCAAATGAATCGTATGCCACAAATAGAGAACAGAAAAGTATAGGATGGTTCATTTTTTTTCCTTTCATATTTATGAACTCTACTGACAAGCATATGAAGAAAGCTCAAAAATACCAACTCATATAAATACATATTTAGTCAAATTTTCTGAATAAACCTTTAACCAAGGTTTTTAAAAAATAGATATTGGTTTGATTGTTCTCAGGAAAACTTTATTATCTCTTGAATAGAAAAAACATTCTGTTAAAATATACTGCTGCCCTGTGGCAGAATTTTTTCGGGATTTCTGCGACAAACAGTATCTTTTTGAAAGATACTTTTAATAATAACAAATATACTAACTTAAAGTAACAAAAGCGTTAACTTCAGAAGAAAAAATAAGAACAAAAAAAGTAGTGTAATTTTTAGAGCTAAATATGTAAAAAAATTACTATTTTGAGCGATATTCTCACAATTTGTAAGGGGAAAACACTTAAATTATTTCCTTTTCTTTCTTCGTAACTCATCATCAAATTTAAAAACAAATTTAATGTCAGCTCCACAGCAGTAACTACCGAAAAAATAAGTTCGACACCGCAATCGAACTCTTTACAGGGTATCAGCACATTTTAGATTTCCAAATTCATGACTTTTCATGACTCATTCCAAGAATTTTTCATGACTTAACGAAGTTACTATTTTCTCCAACAAAAACACAACAATAAATTTAAAAACGCATTATAATAACATTAATTGAAATAATAGGTATAACCAAAACTGTTATACTCTGCATCTTCATATTAAAAGATTTTAAATTTAAAAAACAGAGTAAAGAAAGAGTTGAAGTAATAAATAGCTGAAAAAAATACAAAAGCAAATAATTTTTGTTCTTTTCTTCTGCAGAATTATATTCTAAAGATACTTTTCTTGTTCATTGGAAAGAAAAGAAATACTCCTGATTTTTCTGTTCTTATTTCGGAATAAAAAAACTTTGCCAATGACTGGCTTGCTTCAGCTGGAATTTTAAGTTAATAAAAATAAAAATAATTACAAAAATTCTGAAATCACAGAAGTTTAAAAGATAATTCATTCTAAAAATTATGTTTTTTCTTTCATTTTTTAAAAGAACACTATAATTTTTAAAGAACACGATAAAAACAATACCCTGTCTTTAAAAAGAAGGATTACGAATGTGTGTTTTCATTTCAAGATTCAGCTGCTGTAACAAATAATATCAGATTAAAAATACCGGATTTTAAAAACTATATGGACATTGATAGCAATAACTGCCAAAAAAATAATAATAAATAAAAAGGAACGAATATTTTAGCAGAGAAGATAACCAAACTTTTGACTTCTCAAATGAAAATAGAAAAATTACAAGTCTTTTTTTCAACTTTGATGTGCAAGAACAGCTACGATTCTGCCACGGGAAGTTTGAAAAACTTTTGTTTATCACACCAGATAACAGAATGTGCTTTAAAATCACTAAAAATCACTTCCACAGTTTACACAGGTGGTATTTGCATACTTTAAAAGCTCATAAAAAAAAAGCAGCTTCAATAATTTTTTTGAAAAATAGGTCTTGATGTTATTTTGAAAATTAAGAGAACACTCTTCAGGTATAAAAAAGTTGCGATGATGTTAAAGATATAAATTGAATGAAACTAACTTTTAAGGTCAAATCACCAGAAATGAATGTAGAGTATAGTTTGTCCCACTCTTTTTTTAAATGAACATCCAATCTAGGGTAGACCAACAGCGCATCATCATGGCAAACATATCGAGTGCTGAAAACTGCAGAGTATTCGCATCGGCTAGGCTCTGTTACGTTGAGTAGTTCTTCTTTAGGCCCACATTTTAGTCTGACCTGCGGGAAAGACATGTAGATTATTGCAGTAAAGCCTTGCTACAGTTCACTATAAATGGTAGTTTAATAACCAATTTCTTTTGATAAAATACTCTTCAGCATAAGACAATAGCATTTGGAGATCAAAGATAAATCGGTAGTCACTATGGAGAAATCTTCAGAGGAAGGCATTGGCCCACATTGGGCTGTCTGGCCAACTATGATAACGACAATAGCATTATTAGAAACAGTAATTACAATTGCACATAGTTTTTTATACATTATTAAATAAACACTAAATAAAACGTTAAAAACGAAAAATGAATCCACTGACTTATATATTCTATGTATTACATAAATTTTTATATTCATCTCCATAAAATTTTATTGATTTATTTTTTTATATGCGTCGTTGAACAGCCAACCCAATTTTTGGGTTTACGACTACTAATGTTCAACTCCGTAGCTTTGTAATTTTGAACCAATTCAGAAGACAAGGAAACTCCTGGATCCACCTTGATCTGAATACCCTTGGAGGTATTGATTTGTTATGGGAACAAGGAGGACTTTGCGACTCGACATATTTAATGTGCACCAGTCACCATTTACTACACGGGAAGTCTTTGGCCAGCTGGGATCAAACCCACGAACTCTTGGACACGGGTCCAGTGTCTTACGAATCAGGCTATTCCGGCCTACCATAAAAAATTTTATGTTTTTTTTCCCCAATGCCCAACTGAGTTGACATTTCGTCAATTCAGACGTATATGGGGCAGATTTGTTGGCTACTCTTTCAGGAACACGCTATTAGGTGGGCCAAGGTTGCCTCTACAGTAAGGACAGATAGTACAGAGAATGAAAAAACATCCATGCCTTGACTGGGATTCGAGCCCAGAACCTTTCTGATGCAAGGTCAATTCCCCGACCTCTACATAGTCCGGTCTGCAAATATTTTACAATTTGAAATTGTTAGTTAAATTTTCTTTGTATAAAATGATTGAACTCCCAAAAAGTTTGAAACATGCAGCAAGGCCTGAGCCCTGTTAATAATTAGTGGATGCTTTTTCAAATTAGAGCTATCAAATTTTTCACAACTGAAAATTTAAAAACAAGATATATTGGATAAAAATTTGAATCCTTTAATTCTTCAAATGAATTACAGTCGGACTTCTATATAACGAACTTTCATATTGCGAATTTTTTTGAGGAACCAAGAATATTTTGGAACGAACTTTTCTTCGAGATCCACTTTCCCTATTACCCAAAATATTCCAGAACATTTTAAACTTGTTAATGCATTGAAGGGGGAAATAATCTTGAATTTAGTAGCAATTAAACTTTGGAACACATGTGGTAATGTATGCTTAAAATTACTTTTATAATAAATGCAGCTATAATTTTTTGCATAAATTTAGCTTTTTTTTAGTTGAAAATGCATGTGGCATGATTGTATAACACTGGATAATGTTTTGCTCTATTAAGATTTATAAAATAAATAGTAGATACTAGTTGACAAGATAAAGGTGTATCAATTGCTATTTTAGTTATGTCTAGTGCTCATGAATTTAAAACCTGTTTTGTGTTGCTTAAGTATTTCAAAAGATGATTTTCTATTTAACGAATTTTCCATATAACGAACTCATTATCGGGATGTAGCGACTTTGTTAAATAGAGGTCAGACTGTATACTAAAAACCGCATTTGTATTTGCAGATGTTCTGAACGCACACAAAAAAAAATAGGAACATCGGGACAAGTAGCTAAATATCAAATCGGGACGAATAATTTTAGGAAGACCATGATCTCTGTTTCCTTAGAGCAGCCAACTACCGCGCTTTTTGCAAAATATTTTATAAAGTGGTTGACAATTAAGAACAAACAGCTTTCAATATATTAGTCTGACCATTTTTATTCACCAACTGGAGAAAACTGGAGTTTTTTTATAAGAAACTTTCTTTCATATCATTCACGTGTAGTGGGTATGAAAGATAATTTAAAATTAAATATACACAAACATGAAATTTTCAACCAATAGCGGGAGTGATTGTGAACCCAACTCAATGCCCAATTTCTCGAGTAAAATCATTAATGACACATTTCGAAAAAATTAATGTCTCCATAATTTTAAATATTTTCAAAACATGAAATTCTAAATAAATTATATGCACCATAATTTAAATGAACAATTATGTATAAGTTTACTCTTATCTCTAATCACATTTATTATTCTAAAAGAAAAAAAATATTTACAAATGAGAGAGATGCCAAGTATAAATTCTAGTTCCAATATTTCTAAATAAAATATATAAGAATTTTTAGACATAAATGTGAATTCTTGAAACTTCTAAGCCTTGGATTCAAATTTTTTCCGGAATACAATCATCTGTGCATTAGAAAAAAAGTTTCCCACAAAACATAGAAAGCCCTGTATATTATTCACCTTGATAGAACGATATCTTCTTTCATATCATTCACGTGTAGTGGGTATGAAAGATAATTTAAAATCAAATATACACAAACATGAAATTTTCAACCAATAGCGGGAGTGATTGTGAACCCAACTCAATGCCCAATTTCTCGAGTAAAATCATTAATGACACATTTCAAAAAAATTAATGTCTCCATAATTTTAAATATTTTCAAAACATGAAATTCTAAATAAATTATAGGCACCATAATTTAAATGAACAATTATGTATAAGTTTACTCTTATCTCTAATCACATTTATTATTCTAAAAGAGAAAAAAATATTTACAAATGAGAGAGATGCCAAGTATAAATTCTAGTTCCAATATTTCTAAATAAAATATATAAGAATTTTTAGACATAAATGTGAATTCTTGAAACTTCTAAGCCTTGGATTCAAATTTTTTCCGGAATACAATCATCTGTGCATTAGAAAAAAAGTTTCCCACAAAACATAGAAAGCCCTGTATATTATTCACCTTGATAGAACGATTGATGGCACCGCATTGATCTCCATGCTTGAAAATCATCTCAGAGAAGGTGTTGTTCTCTATCTTCCAATGACTCCACACACTGTAAAATTTTAATCATTTACAAGAATAAAAAAACACATTAATAAACTCTAAACAAGTTTTACTGTAAATTGAGTGTTGATATTAATAATCCCTGGCTGTTAATATTAACAACCAAATCAGTTAATAATTGTAGAGAGCTATTATTAATAATAGCCCAGATTCATTACTTTAATCATAACATACACAGAATATATTTTACTTAAGCAAATGCATGAGTAGTTTCAAATTTTATACAATTAAATCTAATCTAAATTTGTTGATATCCAATCTAAATCTAATGTAATCTACATTAATTAAATTAAATCTAAATTTGTGGAATGGTATTAAAATGCATGAAATTTAGATTTCAAAAATTATCACTCATCTAAGGATAAGATGATATGCATAAAAACTTTTAAAACTATTATTTCAAATTAAAACATTCAGTACCTTTCCATATTAGTAGAGGTACTATAAGATTCTATGCACACCCTTTCGCCCAACTTTGCTTTCACAATTTAAATATGATGAGAAACATTGAGATTAAATCAGATGAGAGGATATAATAAAACTTTGGTTAAGATTTATTTGCCAGTCAATAATATTTTACATCAGATTGAACAAAGTATAAAAAGTAGATGTTTAATTAAAAAATAGTCCTTAAAAAAAAGTAACACTACTTTTCTAAACAGGTTTTAAGAAAAAAAATCCACAAAAAAGTTGTGATTACGATCACTGGTTACCCGTTGGTCAAATGAGTTTTCTTTCTGGATGGACTCCGTTAAACACCACACCATTTCTAATCATGGGTTGCAAAAACTCTCCATTGATGTTTGTCGTCGGATTGATTTACATATCCTGCCTATGCACATGTTTCACAAAACACTTACCCGTTGGTCAAATGAGTTTTCTTTCTGGATGGACTCCGTTAAACACCACACCATTTCTAATCATGGGTTGCAAAAACTCTCCATTGATGTTTGTCGTCGGATTGATTTACATATCCTGCCTATGCACATGTTTCACAAAACACTTTTCCTTCTTCAGCACTCATATTTATATTGAAATCACAGTCAAGAGAGTCATTATACGTTAATAATTAAAAGAATATAAAAATACTTTAAATTATTATTACGTAAATACATTAAACATGCCTGATAGTGAAAAATAAAACAGCAACGCATGTGCACTGGTTACTATTACTCTTGAACACAGTGTGTGGATGCCATCAAATCCAAAACAAGACACATTTTGCCAATGGGTAAAAAAACACAAAATTATTTTCTGATGTTGTCAAAGAGACAATAAATGAAGATATGTTGAAGATGATGATGGCAAAGAGACAATAAATGAAGATAGACATGAAGATATGTTGAAAAATGAAGAATGAAAATGGAATAGAAATGAAGATATGTTGAAAATGATGATGGCAAAGAGACAATAAATGAAGATAGACATGAAGATATGTTGAAAAATGAAGAATGAATATGAAATAGAAATGAAGATATGTTGAAGATGATGATGGCAAAGAGACAATAAATGAAGATAGATAAACAAAACTTACCCTAAAATCCCTTGATATGCATTCCATCTGGTGGAAACTTCATATTGAGTCACATTCTGAAAAGGGCAAAATATGTACCGATACCTAAAAAATTTATTTTATGTTCAGTACTTAACAAATAAAGGAACAGTTTTTAAAAAGAAAATAAGTAACGTGTGGGGAGAGTCAACCTTAATCTACGAAAAGGTAACACTTCCATAGAATCGAGTTAACATGTCTTATATACCAGGCAATTGTATTATTGTAGATACATTACAGTACTTCCCCACCAGAATTATAGCTCTGACAGAATTTGATGAATGGATACCACTAGTTTATTCATTGCTGTTTTGGGAGAAGCCGGAAGAGTTTTATTTAGATAACCACACTTTCTGAGTTTCGATCATGAGAGCTGTATTAAGTTGACGGTCATGGTCGCTCCTGTGTCCCCTTTAGCAGCCGAGACTAAGAGGCAACAGCGTCAATGTTGCAGTCACACAAGTCAATGTGGATATTCCATCGAAATGGGCATGTTCAGATCGAACTGGGCGTTACTGTCAAGGTAGACACGTTCACATCACGTCCGAAGGTCACCCATGTGGGGTTAGCTGTTATCGACACTGTCGACCTTCATCTATGAAAAGGTACCCCACCACAGAATCGAGTTAACATGTCTTATATACTAGTGAATTGGAATTACAATTTTGTAGTGGTAGATACACAACAACACTTTCAATCTGTATAATGGAACCAGAACATGGATAACAGTGACACAGCAGTCCCTTTGACTCTCCAAAAGGACCACCTAACATAATACCTGTCTTGGACTGAGGATTCTCTTCAGTGACGATTCAGTCTGGATGTATTCTCATGTGGAGAGATCCCAAAAAATCAATGTCATACTCCCTGAGGCAGAATTTGTTCATTCTTTCTGCGACAAACTTCCCTACGACTAATATTTTGCTTTTTCGTCGCCACAATTTTGCCACGGGGATCATACCTTTTTCACGTTCTCGAAAATGACCACTATGGTTAAGGTGTTCAGATGGTCTAGGTAAGCAACGTAGGCATACCGACCTTCACATGTTCAAAAGAGATGACTCGGACAGGTCTACACAACAGGGACAAGATCCCCAAATTTCATCTTTATGGATGATAACACCTCTCCACATAGACCTCAATTTCTAGACGAATAATTACAATTAGAGGATATTCAACAATTGCTGTGGCCTTCAATATCCCCATCAAACACATATAGGACACCCTGGACCACTCAACCGCAGCCCGAGTAGCAACTCAAATGACCGTCAAAGAGCTCAAGAGTGAGTGCGGTTGCCACATGGTTTTCAGGGTATACAGGTTGTACTCATTTTTGTTTATCCATATATTGGTCTTATTGGTTATTTTGGACAGGTTAGGTTTTATTTGCTTTGTTAGCTTTTTTTTATTGCAAAAATAAAAAAAAGTAAATAAATAAAAAAAACATCTGTCCCTTCAATTGTTTTCACTAGGTATTTATGACAGTCCCAAATTTAAATCAGTGACAACAAACAAATTTACTATACCACTTTTGTTCCACTAGCACATTCCTAATTTATCTAGATTTTTCTGTTTGACTTATTTGTTTAAAACAAAGCAACTTAGCTAAAGAAAATAGTTAACCGGTTTATTAAAAAATTAATATTATGACATGAGATATAAAAATTAACAAGAAGTAGATCTTGTGCTTACTTAGAGGTTTGGATTCTAATAAACGTTCACTAACAATCTGTATAAGTTATTTCATAAATAAGCACAGAATTTGGCACAAGTAAGAACTTTGTCTGCTTAATAGCCACAGACACGCCAAAGACAGGGTATCTGCTACATTTTAGATTTACAAATTCATGATTTTCCATGAATAATTCCAAGAATTTTTCATGACTTAACAAAGTTACTATTTTCTCGACAATAACACAACAATAAATTTAAAGAAGCATTATAATAACATTAATTGAAATTATATATTTAACCAAAACTGATATACTATGCATCTTCATATTTATAGATTTTAAATTTAAAAAACAGAGAAAAGAAAGAGTTGAAACAATTAAATAGCTGAAAAAAATACAAAAGCAATGAAATTTTTTTTCTGCAGAATTTTATTCTAAAGATACTTTTCCTGTTCTACGGAAAGGAAAGAAATACTCCTGATTTTCCTGTTTTCATTTTGGAATGAAAAAAATTCGCCAATCACTGGTTTGCTTCAGCTAGAATTTCAAATTAATAAAAATTCTTAAATCACAGAAGTTTAAAAGATATCTCTAGAAATGTTTTTTCTTTCATTTTTTGAAAGAACACCATAATTTATAAAGAATATGATTAAAACATTTTATATTCTAATAAAATATGACTGTAAGTGATGATTTCGTTATGAATTCAGATGTTCGAAACAAGAAAAAAAATTGAGGGAGGGGGATTCCACTTAAAAAATTAGATTTTTCTGCAATATAAAACCATGACTTTCCATTTGACATTTTTTTAAAAAAATAGTTAAAATCGTAACAGTACAGAAATTCATGATTTTCATGACTTTCCAAGTGCGCGGATACCCTACAAAGAGTTGCGAGGACAGCAAGCAACGTCACTCGCATGCACTTAATGATAGCGAGAGAGAGAGATCAAGCGTTTAGGGCACACACATGCTTTCATTACATCAATTTACTTTCAATCAATAACTTTTCATAAATATTAATAACTAATACAATATATTATTATTAATAAATTGCAGCAAACAGTATTTATCTTGAATTGCAGAAAGAATAATTTGGAATTTGAAATATTCGGATGATAGAAATTTACAGAAAACAAGGACAGAAATAAAAAAGGAAAAAAAAATTTAAAAAAAGAAGAAAAATAAAACTTTTTTAAATAATTAAAAATGAACCTATATTAGAAAAAAATATCAAAAAAGATATAATCTTGTCATTTGCTGAAATGAGAATATCCGCAAAAATAGTGCTTTTTAATGCTGTATAATGAATAGAGCTTTTGAATATAGAGAAAGCAAAATCTATCAATGCGCTGTAAAGAGCACTAGAGTGGAGGGAAAAGAAACCAATTTGAAAATGAAGTTTTATCTAGAAGAAATTACAAAAATGGGCACTTTTCCATCAGCTGTGCACAAATGTTGCCATATTTGTTAATAGTAAGCAAAACAAGTTCAACTATAAACAAATTTTATTGAATTGTAAACGAAACAGTTTTACCCCAAAAGAATGTTACTAAGGGGTTACTAGGTTTTACTGAGAGGTACCTCCCAGTAAACACACACCTCATGGCCGTAAGCTGGCATTCTAGGTAAGATAACGGCAAAAGGCAAGTACAATAGGGTCCTTTATCGTTTGTTTTGAGGCATTTCAGGAAGAGGCGGAATAACTCTTCACTTATACAGGCTCGAAAAATAAAACGGTTGTTTGGTCTCTTACACTTAACTAGTTACAGGACCTTTATTGTATATTGTTAATTAATTGTAATGCTACAATAGATTATTAATAATGAATAGATGCAGAGATGGTAAAAAATGCGCTTTTAACTTAAAAATTTGAAAAAATCAGGAGAGAAGGGATAAAATCCTAAAACCATTAACCGTAATTTTTGAGAGGAAAAAATTTATTATTTTATTTTTCTCTGAAAACTGCTAATTTTTTACATAGAATATTAAAAACTAGAATTTTATTATTTTACTATAATCTAAATATACTTTCTGTAGCATTACCTATTATATTTTTTAAAAAAATAATTTTATTAAAAAATAATTATTTTAAATTTTATTACAATTTTTAAATAAATATATCTAATTATTTTTTTTCTATTTTTTCTTTTTGAAATCATTTTCTAAAGTATAATTTTTAACTCGAAATATAATATATTCTTACTTTCTAGAAAAATTTAATACATATTCCCTTAAAAATAAGAATAAATATTAACAATTCCTTTGTTCATTGAGAAAAAGTTTTTATTTTTTCGATTGCTTATTATAAAATTCTGTTAAATTTATTGTATTAAACATGTACTTAAGAAAGACTTATTGAATTGAATACTTATTGAAGACATTTTCTTATTGAAGACTTATTATTATTTTTTTTTTATTGAATAAGGGATACATTTATTTTTAATGTTAAAGGATTCAACAAAAAATCTATCATTTTTATAATTCATGGTAAAAAAAAAATCTAGCAGTAATTTTATATGATAGCAGTAAAAGGCTAAATGTCCGTTATTGTCTGTATTTTGGCATTTTAGGAAGAAGCGATATGGAAACTTTTCCCATTGGTTCTGTTTTGGTCGCTTAAAATTATTACTGTAAGCCCCAAATGAAATTAACATAAATTTTTTCCAGACTATGATTCCTTTTTTAAACTTTCTTTAAAACAAAAATGAATGGTAAGTTCAAAATTCATCTAAATAAAAAAATCATTTATAGAAAATAAATAGAAAAAAATATTGTAAACTGTTTAAATCCTCCTTGAAATTATAAATATCTTAAATTTAGAGCAAGGATTTTTAATGAAATATCCTTTTTATTACATTAATTTGCTAACTTTTATTACAATTTAAGTATTTTGTAATAATGAATGTATACCATTTAAAATAGTAAACTTTTTATTTATATAAAATGTTTTTTTTCATTTATTTTTATTTTAATGTTTATTTTAAACTTAATATCTTAGTTTAATCACTTACTTCTTAAAAACTGGATTCAAAATAGTTTAAATGGTCTTAAGAATTTTGAATTTCAAAAAAACCGTATTTAAATTTTCTGATTGGTTAGAGCAAATGTCTTGTCTAATAAAGTAAAGAACTTTTTTTTCCTAAACTTTTAAGCAATACTTGAAAGTAATAATTGTTCAGGAAATTTTGTTCTTAAAAATATGTTTTTAAATAATAGAAATACATTAGGATATTTTTATTAATTGAACTTCAAAATACTAAGCAAATAGTTTTTTGTTTTAAAACTTATAATACAGAATATAAATGAACATAAAAATTATACTTTCAAAATGTTAATTATATTTATTTTTTATTTGCAGAACAAAAATATTTTTTCATGGAGCATTATATTTATTTTTAAAATAGTATATATACATTAAGGAAAAAAACTGTTTTGAATGCAATACATAGATGGCGCTGTTTTTTTAAATTTTAGACGTGTTTTCGAGTCCTGCCGATAGATGGCAGAAAATATAAAGTGTAGGGTCTTGTAGGGTTGCCTTTCTTTTAACTTTGATAGAATTTCGCCAATTTACACAGAATGACAGACGGTACGGCTTTTGCCCAGAGAATGAGTCCAGGCATAACCTCTGGAGGACACTGCGGGGAGTATCATTGTTTCAATTTGGTAGACGATTCCCCCCCCCCCACCAAGCACAAGCTGCCTACTATAGCCAAGCAAATCTATCATTCATGTGTGGCAAGGGTCTGCACTATTTATTCTAGCACAAAATATGACATAAATAAAAAAATGTTCTACTGCATATTGCCTTAACCAATTAAATAGCGGAATAGTTATTTAAAACCAGAATTGTGTTATTGAGTTTTATTTTAAAACTCAATTCTTTTAATAGCAAATTAGACAAAATTAAACATTAAATTTCTCTATTTCAATCTTTCTTTACACTTACATTAATCACATACTTCAATTCAAGTGTTAATAAAAATAGCACCGTATTTCAAGCTGGAAAAAATACAAAAGTTATAGCATGATTTAAAAAAAGTTACCGATTTTTTCTTCTACGAAGTCGATATAAGATTTAAATAAAAATGAAATTAAATTTTCTACATGAAGACACCGTCACCTGTTCACTACGCTCGATAATCCCTGTAGTTGATTCTCATTCATCAAGTTTGAAATAATTGAAGATCAAGTACAAATTGTTTTCTTCCACTTTTTTAAATAAAAATTACGATTGGATTACCAGCAGTTGCATTTTAAGGATTACTAAGTTTTGACAAATGAAAAACGAGGAAAAAATGGTCTCGCCGAGAGTTATTACACATTGAAGATGTTCTATAGAAAAAGCAATTTATGCCCGCGCTCAAATTCGTTTTTTTTTCTCTCAGAACTAGAGGCATTGGGCACAAACTTGGCACAATGTTCTTAAAAGTTTTTTTTTTCCTGTAAAGTCGATTAAAAATTATTTGTTTAATATAAAATTATTATACTTTTATTTAAGTTCATTATATTAACTTGTTAATTGTTACAAAATAAAAAGGATAGCTGGATTTGAATAATAAATAACTGTGCTTAAAAAAATTACATTTAGAAAGGCAGAATGTGCGACACAATAAGAAAGATTAATAAATTAGAAGTAATTTTTTCTTGTTAACAGATCATATAGGAAACATTTCTTATCTCTCTTTATTCTACATTTATTTTGAAATGTCGAAGCTTTATATTTGGCAACACCTAATCTTTTTCTATATAATATTTTTTTCCTTATTTTTATTATTTTTAATATTAAGTCAAGAGGGATATTATGAAAATCGCGTAAATGAAAAATTTTTCCACAACAATCGATAAATATTTATTAGTTAAAGAAAAATTAAAAAGAACCTTTTAAATTGTAATAACTTTCAAACAAATAAGAGTTTCTAAAAGGAAATAAAGACTATGTTACAGTTATAAACAAATTTGGCTCTTTCAGCATACCAAATTTAACTTCTGCAGCTGAATTCTTGTGGCCATAGAGTGGCCCACGTGTTATTTTGCTAACAAATTTAAGAGTAAAAATAATTTTGACTTAATTTTAGAATTATTTTTTAATTCCATTGTAATCTCCGTTCAATTTCCTACATATCTTCGTAATTTGAAGTTACTAAATCTTACAGTGTTTAATAAAATGTAACGTTACGTTGAAAACCCCAAAACAGTGACCTTTTCAGTTTTCTGACAGAGAAGGAAATTTATTAATATCTGCTTGTTTCACGTTAATTTAACAATGCAGTTTATTTTTCCAACTTCATAAAAAATAAATTTTTAGAAATGGTCAGTGTTAATGTTATTATTCTAGGTTTTCATGAGTTCGCACTTTTCGATTAGACCAACTTAATCGATTAGATTAACTTCAACACTATAATCTTAAGTAAAGAATTCTAAGAGTCATGAAAAAAATCATGATAGCATCTCGAAAATCAAAGAGCATCTCGAAATGATATAATAAAAAATAAAGAAGATAATTTTCAAAATTCTTGGAATTAATTGTTTTACAGACTGAGTTTTTTCTTTTTATTTTCACCAGAGCATATTTTTAATAGTGTTACATTAAATTACTTTAAAGCAATTCTATATTCCTTTCATAGTTAACTTATACACAACTATTGTTCTCCTTTTTGGCAGCAATTATAAATAAATATTAATACTGAAGAAAGAAAATAATTTCGTATTGTTCTACGAAACGTATATAGGCTGGAATTAAAAATCAATTTAGCCCATTGACTGACAAAAGGACAAAAATTAATTTAGACACCTTTTGTAATTTATGATGACATTATAAAAAATCTATCCAAGAAAAAAAAAAGATCAATGGGTATCCAGTGATTGGAATAGTGCAATTACAATTCTCTCATGTTATTAAACAAATAGTATTCTTTAACTTTCATTAATCATTTTATTAACAAATAAAATTGTAATTGTATAGTACATTTTTTTCTCTTAATAACACATACTTTTTTAAATTTTTTATTTTAATCATCTTTTTGTGGATTAATTCTGTTTTTAGAAAACAGTTCAAACCAATCTTTCAATAAAATTTTCTATAAATATCTGATATCTAGTAACTAATTCTTAGTTTATTTACAGTTAAATATAATAAATTTCGCAATTATACCTATTTTGTTTGAAATAATAGCCCAATTTGTTTGAAAGCTAATGCTAATTTAAGTGTTCATTCGTGTTTTTTTCCAGGTAATTTTTAAATATTGAGTGTTTATTCATTTTTGTAGAAAATTTATTTTTTCGTCAGGAGATCTTTGTCTTTTTTTAATTTTGTAAGCTCGCACTGAATTGTCAATTAAGAGTACCGAAAGAGAGAGAGAGGAATTCGTATGTTGCAAGATATAAATCTTAACAGTTATATTGACAGTTTTAAAAATAAATAAACTTAACGATAAAAAGTGTTCTCAGTTTAAACTGTCAAAATTCTCGTCAACAAATAAAATAATTTCTCAGTAATTTTTACTTGTTTTATTGTTGTAATACACAATCTGTATTCCTTACACAATCTGTATTCCTTAGGTTAAAGTGCAGATGATAATTTTCAAGTTGAGGTAGTCCTCGAAATTTGTTACGGTTAGCATTTTAACAAAACATTCTTACGTAACGCTACTTCACTTGTACATTTTAAAAGCAAAATGTTCTGTGTTTCAGTTTAAAATATTGCTTTTTAAGGGAAGAAAAAATAAAACAAGGATTTAAGAGAAACAATTACGCAGGTAGGTGATCGGAAGTGGGGGGAGTCAGAGACTGCCTGCTTTCTTGTTTTAATTTTCGCATGGAACAATTTCTTAACAGAAAGAGTTAATAATATATAGTAATAATACATATTAATCTTATCATGAAACAGGATTTTATTTTTCTGTACAGCAAATCAAAACATTTATGTAAGCATTATTTCCAAGTGTAGAAGTATAAAAGTTTTTCTAAAAAAAAAAAAGCATACAGATAAGTTTTAATACAATAAGTTCGTTTATCGTTGGTGGTTAACTAAATGTTTCTGTTATTTAATTTATTTTTCCTTTATAACACCAGAAATCGTTTTTAATAATTCAAAAAATATATATTAATATTGGTCTTAATTTGACGACATAATACTGTCTGAAATCACATTACACGTGTTTTTAAAAAGAATCGCTTAAGTGACCTTGTTTCCATTCCCTCAAGTTAAGGGAAAAAGAGAGGGGGAAGCGAACACTTTAAACCCCTCTCCCCCGATTCTAAGAAATATTCTCTTCAACCAGGTGGTCGTTACTCATACCCCAGAGGCCAAAAGATTCAATGGTCGCCAAAAAATTTGAAAAAAGAAGGATAAAAGATGAAAATGGTCAACTTCAAAAGGGGTCTTTCTGTTTTATTGCAGCAATGAGATCCACAACAGCCAACAGCCTAAGGACAAACTTTTATTCATTAGCTCATGTTATATTTTCAGTGCACTTTTATTCTTTATTTTTTTAATAAGTTATTAATATAATAATTATTTAAATAATTTTACTTTCTTAGTTTAATTACTTTATTTAATTTAATAGAAAAATCGGTAGTCATTTTTTTACCAGGACTATGTATTGACGGCACGTTTCACCTGTTGTTTACAAATAAAACTTCTGATCAGAGCTAAGAAGTTTTCTTTAAATATGTTTCTGACCACTAAAAAGTATAATAAAAATATTAAAATTTTTTAATTTTTTATTAGTTTATCGTATAATTAAATTGTAATAATTTTCTGATCAGAGTTTCTCTAATCAAAAACGGTTAACAATCTAAAAATCGTCTCACATTTGCTTTCAGTTCTAAATTTTTTCGAATATTTTACAAAATCAATTAACTGGGAAAACTGTATTTCTAAGTTCGCTTTTGTTGCTTCATAATTGCTTTTTATTTATGTTATATTTTGCTTTTTTGCATGGAAGGAAATGCTGGAAGAAAAAATCTTTCGGAAGAAAGGTCAAGATAAAAGGCAAGAACATCTCAAGTCTTTATATTAAGGGTAAAATTTAGGATTAAATTTTTAACAAAATTAGGAAATTACTTTAATGTTACTGAAATATGTTTTTTCAAACACTTTTTAATTTAATTTTTTTTAAAAATAAATAACGCATAACTCAATCTACAAAAGCATTTGCTTAAAATGTCTTCTTAAAAATAATTAAGATAAACATTTACTTTATTATCCCATGGAAGAAATCTACTGTGACATATTTGCATTTTTTTAAATTATTTAAAATATTGTTAAATTATTTAAAATACTGTAATATAAATATTTGCAGCATAATATTTTTTCTTTCTTCATAGTATTAAGTTTTCTGTATTAAATAATAACATTTTCTTAATAACTGGTAAAATCTGATGACTGACTACTTAACTGATTCTTTTTCCAGTTTTTGTGCAAATTTTACTATTTATCTAATCTTATTTGTCTTTTTCTTAATATATTATTTCGATCTCTATCTTAAGATTTATAGTTTATTTTAAATCTCTTCCTGTTGAACCTTCACCTATTGAAATTTTATTTTTTAAAAAGTGATATACTTGACATATTTTCCATAAAAAAAAAGTAACTTTAATTGACGGTTGAATGTATACATATATCTGATGATTACTATGTACTGCAAAAAATTATTCTAAATATTTTTTGAAATTATAATGGAAAACGCAAGGAATTTTATTTCTAAAATTAAGGGTAATCCGGACAAAAGTAATATATTAGATTATTTTAGTATCAATAATGCGAATAACTTCTATGTCTGTTATGCCTGATTTTTTTTCATTCATATCTTATTCTTTTTCTAAATTTGAATTAGAAAACAAAATTTAAAAAAGAAAATTTTTCACTTTAATATTATGTCATGCTATAAAAGAATTATAACTTATTATTTTCTTAATGATTGTCATTTATAATATTTGATTGATTTGATAAAGTAATTTTATTATAAATATTAGGCAGCATTTACCAAAACACACATTTTACCCCATTTTGGAAAAAGATGCATATAGAGTTAAGACTTTAAATTCTATTCTTTACTTTAGATATACACTTCTCCCCTAAATTTACTCTTTCAATTCTGAACTACATTTTATAGCATTCGCCTAGTGTAATTATTTTAGAAGCAAGATCATCAAATACTAATTTACGATTAGCATTGAGCATATACAAGATAGATGGTAAACATCAAACTTATTGACAGATATTATGTATAGAAAATAGTTAGAAACAGTTTTTCTTTTCTATTCATTCTTTTTACTTTGTTGATTTTTGACTGTTTTTTGTATGGTCATATTCTAATTATTTTTCTTCTTTCATAAAATGTCTGGAGATTTTGACTGGAGAGACTGAAAATAGCCATCAACAGAAAAGAAGGTAAGATCATGTTAAAACTACATTTTAACTTAGTGGCATCCATTTTATATTCTATAATTTGTGGTATTCTTTGTATTATTTGAAATATTTTATGATTATTAGCAAATAATTGTTTATAATTTTAAAGAAAATAATTTTTAAAATCATAAAATTTTTTTTAATCAAAATACTTATTTCTGATTAGCAAAAGTATTTTCCTAAAAAATTTTTTACTTTATAAAAATTGACCACATACTAGACTAACAAACATACTATACACATACTATACTAAAATTGAAAATTTTAAACATACTGGAATTATTTATATTTGTTAGGGGGAAAACATTTTTTTAGTCAAATGATTTCATTTTATCTTAACTTATCTAATTTTACCTAATTCTAAATTAAGTAATCTAAATTTCCTATTTCAATTCTGAACTATATTTTATAGTATTTGCCTATGGTAATTAATTTAGAAGTAAGATCCTCAGTAGTTAAAAAAAATTAAGATAAGCATTGCGCATGTACAAGATAGCTGCTAAACATTTAACTTATTGTCAGGTCGATTGTATGGAATGAGCATTAAGCAGTTTTTTTTTCAATTTAATGTTTTTTGTTGATTTTTAAAAGTTTTTTCCATGTTCATATTTTAATTATTTTTCTTTCTTTCATGAAAAGTCCAGAAATTCTGACTGGAGAGTATGAATGAAAACTGTAGGATAAACTGGAATGGCCATCAACAGAAACGAAGGTAAGAACATTATAAAACTACATTTTAACTTGCTAGCATCCATTTTATATTCTATAATTTGTAGAATCCATTTTATATATTAAAAGGAAAATTAGAAAATCTACTTTATATTCTATATGTAGAACTGCATTTTTAATAATTTCTTCTACAGTAATTTGTATTATTAAAATATTTTACGATACAATAAATATTTGTATACATATACAATAAATAATTGTATAAGATTTTAAAGGAAAATTTTTATTTTTATAAGGAAATTTATATTTTTTAAAATCTAAAATTATTTAATCAAAACACCTGTTTCTGATTTTCAAAAATACTTTCCTAAAATTCTTGCTTTTTAGCCGTCTAAATTTTTGACTTTTTTAAAAAAATTTTAGCTTGTTTTTTAAAAATTATGCCCATACTAGAATTACTTGGTATTTGTTAGAGGGAAATTTTTTTTAGTCAAATGATTTGATTTTATCATAGCTTCCATGTTATTTTAAAGTAAATTTCTTTTCATAATTTTTAAATATTAAAAATTTAAAAGTAAAAATTTATTATAAAATAAATTTAAAAATTATCGCATAGCTGTTATTAAGTGCTATGTACTGTTATAATGTTTAATATATATATATATATATATATATATATATATATATATATATATATATATATATATATATATATATGCTTTTTATGCTTTTGATTGCAACAAGCTTCATGTGTTTTTAACAAGATGTTTCTGTGGCTTTTTATTTTATTTTGTTCAATAATCACATTGTTTAACTACTTTTATCTTTAGTGATCAGAAAATTAATTTGGTGATGCTGTTTGTTATATTAAGCATTTATAGAACATTTCATCACAAAAATTTATTTTCATAGACATTTGCAGAGAAGCTACTATATTTAAACATTTCAAAATCATTTATTTATATTTATTTTTAAAAAATTGATTCCCATTAACCTTTCCCGTTCACAGAAAATTTTATGAGAAAATTTAAATTTTTCTCAACTGGTTCTCTTCAAATAAAAAATTTTTATGCATAAAAAAAAATTTAAATATTTTAAAAAACCGTTTAGTTTAAAGCAACCTATCTTGATGGCATAAAATTTATATTCTTTAGTTAGTTTGTAAATTCATTACAAATTTAGAAAATCATTCCTCTTTATCGCATATTTTAATAATTTCCTTTATAATAATTGGTTTATCATTTTTAGGTAATTAATACTTAATGGAGTATAATTTTGAAGGATCATATATTCTTTTAATTGATAGAAATTTTAATCAAATAACATATTTTCAGATTTTAAAAGTACTATCTTAAAAAATTTTTTTTATATATTTCTTACATTTTCTAAAACCTTTAGTTTTTTTATTTCCTTGAGGTTAAAATTTCTTTTAATTAAATAATTTAATTTTATATAAACTTAAAATATTTTCACATATTAATTTAAAGTAAAAAATTCGTTCATAGTTCTTAATCGTAAAGAAGTTAAATTTTGTTTAAATATTAAAAATATTAACATTACATAACATAATAATAGCTACAAACTATTTTGGTGAGAATGTATTCCTTCGAATTTAAAAAATTGTTAAAATTTTGCTATCAAATTCTTTATTAAAAATGCATTTTTACGTTAAATATTTAAATAGATCGATCTGCAGTTACAAAATGCAATATATAGACATTGTTAAGCGATATGTACCGCTTCAATTAGTTTTCTAACTTATGGAAGCATTTTAAAAGTTAATAGTTTATACAGATGAGTTTAACGTAAGGAAGTTTGGTCACCACTTTTAACTTTTTTAAAGTCAATCATAGTTCTCTCTATTTTTAAACTAATTAATTGTTTCATAATACTGTAAAGAGAAGTTTTATCCAGGTTGTTTCGTTAATTCATAGGATATTATTCATAGTTGTTTTAATATTTGATGCTGCAATTTTTTCCATCCAAATGAATCTGCTATTTTACACATGTGCAATAGATGTTACAAAGTACAATGGAATTTTATAAAATTAATACTTAGTTTTATTACAAGCTGGAATATTCATTTTGTGCTATTATTACCCTTTGTTACAATCAGTTAAAATTTATTTTTGTGACAATCAATGCTCACTAGTAAATAATAAAAAAACCCAGGTGGTTTGAGCAACTTTATTAAATTCTATAACGTAGGATATTTATAAGAGAAAAACGAAATTGTTAAAAATTATTGGATAGAATTTTTCTTCGAATATTTCCCTGGGATCAATAAAAGTATTTTGAATAGTTAGAATTAATTGATAGTATAACTTAACTCAGAATTAAAATGCGTCAAAAATTAATTAGATATTTGTTTCTGTACATATTATTTAATATATCTGTAGTAAAATAAATTGGTCACTTTTTTGCAGGAAAACTAGATTCATTCTGGAATTGGATGCTTATAAAGAAGTTATTGTACAGTTTTTATTTACTTGTTTGTATTTTGATTTGTTATACTGAAATAAAATAATATTCTTTTCTTAAGGTCATGTTTTATTTTAAATTTTATGCATTTTATTCTTATTAAAATTCCAGCTTTATTTACATAAAATAATAGAAATTGATGTGTTATCTACATGTACTCAGTATATATATATATATATATATATATATATATATATATATATATATATATATATATATATATATATATATATATATATATATATATATATTTATGATATTTCTTGTTTATCTATTATTGAATATGAATAATATTCAATAATAGATAAATATATAATAAATAGATTAAAAATAGATAAATTCAATAATAGAAAGTTAGCCAATATTAAATATGAATAATATTGAAAATAAAAATAATGACTGGGCTGTGGCTATGTTTCTATCAAGAAAAGCTAATTGTAGGTCTAATAGATATAATTATTTTCATTTTTTTTCCATAACTTAAGTAACTTATACATTAAGTCGCAATATGCTTTATCTTAGAATAAAATTTTTATTTAAATTTACCTCATAATGTGTAAAAAAATGTGAACACTCAATTAAACACACAATGTTTTTATATGATTTTACTTTTAACTTATTGTATTTATAATTGATTAAAATGAAATAAAAAAGAAATCTATTTTATTATGTAAGAAGATTCATAGGAAAATTTTCCACTATTTTGCTTTTCATATTAGCATAAAATTTTTTGCATGTAATGGCAGTTATTGTTTTATTACAATATAAAAAGTTAAAATACAATAAATACTATAGCTGATATCAGCAGAGTAAGAGAAAAAAATTTATGTTCCTTAAGTAAGAATTGTTATCAACAACATGCAGCAAAAAGTCTTTGAAATTTAAGGAAAGCTCTAATAAAAGCAAGTAAATGACAAAAAAATTGCCGAGACACCTAACACAAAGGTGTGATACCGGCAAGGACAGCATTAAAGTTTTCTATTGAACCAAGTGTGAGGTGAGTTAAGGGTGGTATATCAGCAAATAAGGCAAAGAAGTTCACCTAAGCATCTGATATAAAGGTGTGATACCAGCAAGGACGGCATTAAAACTTTCTATTGAACCGAGTTTGAGGTAAGTTGAGGGTGTACACCGGCAATTAAGGCAAAGAAGTTCAAAGCACCAGAAATAAAGGTTCTAATCAGCCTACATTTAAGGTGCCTTAACGGCAAGCAAAGCAACGATGTGTGCCAGTGAAACATATTTAGCTTTTGATAAAAAGGCAAAAAAGACATCATAAAGGTACAATAAAAGCCTTTACGGCAACTCCGGCAATTTTGTCTTTATTTTGTGGGGAAAAATTTTTCCCGGTATTTAACAGGCAAAAATGGCAAAGCAATCCAAAGGCAACAAAGTAGTTCCGGCCCTTTAACGATTGCCAGAAGTTAACCTGAAATGCCATGCACTAGCCCTCATTTTGGCCCAGATTTCACTTTATTAACGGAACCGATACGGAGATGAAAAGCCCGCCGTAATGGCATTTTTGGAGAATCGACAATGTCCCTTCACTAGCCCAAAAGTCGTGTGCTTGTTGGGCTATTTCGTGAAAATTTAGACATAATTTGTGAAAATTAAAAATTATATTAAAAAATCAAGACAAAAATATGGATCTTATGGGATACAAAAATAAAATTTTAAGAAAAAGTCTTTTGTGAAATTACCGTTTTTCCTAAAGTTGAATTTGTGAAGATACCGCTAAACGGTAGTAAATTTGGCCTGGACAGACCTCTGTTACCAATCAATTTTTTTAAAACAAAAATTAAGAAAGAAAGGAAAAAGTGCTTTGTTTAGAATGAATTCAGAGAATAGAGGGTCCAAACTAATATTCCCCTTATGGTTGTAAGAAATTTGGTGGGAGTATACATTATTTGGCGATTGCGCCTGGCTAACAGGAAAGAGCCCAAAAATCAAATATTAAACAAGATTGTGGCGTAACTACCACTATAAATATTAAATACCGAATCACTAGTATATAAGACATGTTAACTTGATTCCATCACGAGGTACACTACCTTTTTTATAGATGAAGGTTGACATGGTCAATAATTAATTCCCCTCAATGGTGACCCGGACGTGATTTGAACATGCTAACGTGATGGATGGTCCACATTAAACAGTTGATTTGCTTAATATAAACTGCTCAAAGAAGAAGAAAAAGATCTGGTGAATTAAATAAGGTCTCCCGGTAATAAACAATATAGGAAAAAAATGAGCGAAATGATATAAACAAAAAAAAAAACAAAAAAATGAAGGAAAAAATATAATAAGCAAAAATTTTATAAATAAATAAACAACATGAATCAACCAGTGGTATCTGTTCATCGAATTCTATCCCAGATAAAATTCTGGAAGGGGAGTAATGTGGCGTAACTACCACTGGAAATATTAAATAGTGAATCGCTAGTATATGAGACATATTAACTTGATTCTAGCTTGAGGTACCTTCTGATGGATCACGTCCGGGTCACCATTGTAGGGGGATTTATAATTATTGACGATGTCAACCTTCATCCATCAAAAGGTACCTGGTGATGGAATCAAGTTAACATGTGTTTCGGTATTTAATATTTATAGTGTTTACTCCACAAGATCATTCAATAAACTTATTATTTACCTTTCTTCAGTCAGATTATAACATTTTCCATTGAGCCTCTTCATCAATAAAGGACCACTAAAATTCGATGGCTGGACTGAGGATGTTAGTTGATTAGTAGTTTCAGAGTCTGCCAAACTTCCACCAGCATACCTATAAACACTATAAATTAGTGATGGTAAAAAACACACTTCAGCATTGAAGCCACAATAAATGCATCTATATTTCAATATTTTTAGTTTTACCTAACATTTTTAGCTTATACTGTGTACAGCTTTCAGTAACTGATCAAATTAAATGAGGTTAATTAATCTACAAAAAATTCAGCCAGCTCTTATTTATATTTTGATAATTCTCTATATGTTTTATAATCATGACCCTAATAGATTATAAAAATATTGACACAATTATTTTCATAAGTTTCAAAGCTAAAAGTGTTTAAAGAAGGCACTATTTCATTTTGAAACAGCTTAAGTAATGTAACTTATTTACTTCGTACCAACTCACAATTTAAACAGATCGGACAGTGGACTAACTGTAAGACATTGTTCCCAATAGATCACCGAAATCGAGCATCACTGGCTGCAGTCAGTTTAAGCATTGATAACCACTTTGGTCAGCCTGTGAATGGACAGAGGGTGCGCGGTATCAGTTCCTTCCTGAGAGTGCAGATTTCATTGA
Organism: Parasteatoda tepidariorum; assembly: GCF_982258835.1. NCBI lineage: Eukaryota > Metazoa > Arthropoda > Arachnida > Araneae > Theridiidae > Parasteatoda > Parasteatoda tepidariorum. The sequence goes on from NC_141760.1 coordinate 115,859,846, forward strand.
AAGTAGAGCTCGGTAAAACAAAATCATAATGCATAATGACAGGGAACAAAGGAAAAACCAATAAAAACATCTCCGGTTTTCAGTTCTGTATACACATACAATTCCTAACTACGATGTACCTTCATTCGTATACTCATACTGTTTCATAGTGATAACAACCAGTTCTACCATAAAGTGCTCGACTTGGATCGCGAGCTGTTGGGCTCTCAAGGCAGGGTTGCCACAGTAAAAATTGAACAAAAATAGTTGCTTTTAGTAGCCTCAAGCAAGAAAATAGTTGCCTAAAACTATAAAAATAGTTGCCTGAACAGGAGCAAAAATTTATCAAAAATAGTAGCCAAACAATTAAAATTGTAGCTTAATTGTCAAATATTATGATAAGGACTGGTTGATGTCAGAAATTTTAAATCGTGATACATTGTCCGTTAGACATCGCGATTTCGCATATGTTCAGAAATTAACTATGGGAAATCAATAAAAAATAAATAAATCTATTACAAAAGAAAATATTAATTCTGAACATATTCTACTATAATATCAATATCATTGCTTAATTTTTTCAATTAAAATAATAAAGAAGTCAAAGTAAAAGCAAACCCAAGATTTATTTCATTTTTCTTAAATTAAAAATGATTTAAGATTTATTGGTTTAAAAATAATAATACTGTAACAAAATATTTTACATACGTGCATTAAAATTAAAAGAAAAAAAAACGAAAGTAGAAAACAAACCAAAGAAATGTTCACTTTAGAAAAAAAATTTTTTTTTTTAAATTATTTGTTGGAAAAAAACCATGCTTTTGAAACATCATTAGAACCTCTTTTATTCAATTATTTAAAATAATATAAAAACTGGGTCTGGGAAACATCCCTTGAGGTTTGATCCTTTGTAGAGGGGATGGCATCCCCGCTTTGGTTGCCCGGTGACCTGCACCCGAAGTCGAGCACTTTATCGTAGAACAGTTTAACGAGGACCAATACTGCACACCCTCGGTCCCTACGCAGACTAACCCTAGTGGTCACCCACCCGCACACTGACCGCAGCCAGTGATGCTTGACTTCGGTGATCTGCTAGGAACCGTGTCTTAACGATCAGTACCCTTTGGGACAATAATAATCTGAAAACTTTTGAATCGTAAGGCATATATATATATATATATATATATATATATATATATATATATATATATATATATATATATATATATATATATATATATATCATTTTAAAGTATTTAATTCCACATGGAAAATACAAATTTGAGCGAAATTGGTTGAATAGTGCATTAGTTCCTGAGAAATTGAGTTTTATAAGTACAACTTTTTTTAAATTTAATTTCTCAGAATTAATCGATTTCACCGAAATTTTGCTGATGTTTTAAACTTACAATGTTTTATAATCCAATTTATATGCGTACAAATAACTTGTTTACATAAATATATTCGCTAACATAATACATAAATAGCAAAAATGATGGTTAGAGATGGAGTAGTGAAAGTTTTTGAAAGGGCCCCCGCCAAAAATGTTTGCCCCGGGGCCCCGAGGGGTGAAGTTACGGCACTGACAGTAGGTCTACGAAAAATAAGTATAAGTGTTAAAATAACTTCGCTAAGAGTAAAAAAGTCTCCCAATAGTCGCCTATTCCTGAAAATAGTTGCCTTTTTAGCCTTTTCAGGCAAAAAAAGTCGCCATAGTCGCCTAAGGCCGAAAATAGTAGCAAATAGTCGCATTTTAGTAGCCTGTGGCAACCCTGTGAATGGGAGTGATCCTCAAGACAAAGGATCAAAATTGTGATAGCATGTCTTTTTTCTATGGATTCTTGACCCTTAAAATATAATGCAATCTGGAAAATAAGGTTCTAATAGTTTAATCAGGAGAGCAGTCTGAAGTTCAGACCATTTAGTATTAAATTTACATTTTGCAATATTTTGGGTGCATTTTTAAGGAATGGAGAAAATTTTTTTTTCTCTTTATTATCAAACTTTAAGAAAGTGGAATATTTGAAATTTGATTTCTTGGGAAATTTTCAACTAATTTCTTTCAAATTTTGTATTATGTTACATAAAATCATATTTGTTTTAAATGATATAAAATAATGTAGCAGGAGTCTGTCTAGGTTTTTCTGAGAGGTACCTATTTTGTGAAAATTTAGACATACTTTGTGAAAAATTAAAAATTTATTAAAAAACCAACACAAAAATATGGTCAAAATATGGATTTATCGTTTCTTAAGGGATACAAAAATTAAATTTTAAGAAAAGTATTTTGTGAAACTACCGTTTTCCCTAGAGATGAATTTGTGAAGGTACCGCTAAACGATAGCAGATTCGGACTGGACAGACCCCTAAGTAGGTAAACCTTACAATTCAATTTTCTCCACTATTATTAAATAAAATGATAATAAAAAAAGTTACTATATATGAAAAATTACCTTTTGCTCCAAATTATCTTTGGATAAGCAAATTTTATAATTATATATGGAAAAAAATTATCAATTGACTTTAAAATTTTCAATTCACTTCTCAGGACATAACGAAGTACACAATAAAGTAAAACTAACTTTGAAAGGTCCAAACATTCAACTACTCTCCTGACCAAACTATTGGGACCCTATTTTCCTAGATCCCCCCCCCACTCCAGTTCCATAAGTCAAGAATCTGTTGGGGGAAAAAAGTATGATTTTTCAGAGAAAATACACTTTTGTGTTTGATATTGTAACTTAAAATATTGCATTCTCTGTTTAATTAGCATTTTTGAGGTCAGGCTCACAACCTATTGAGTCCCAAACTTGAAAATAAAATCATTAGATAAAAAGTTGTTCCCGTTGCCCGTTTTTTATTTTGTCTATAGAAATACATTTTTTATAGTAATAATTGTAACAAAAAATATTCAGAACATAAAATATTATTTTTTTTGGCTCGATATGCTTTTGGTTTCTGTAGTCAGGGATCATGCTTAAGGCAGATTTTAAAACCGCTACAAGACAGTTGCACAAGCTCTTCAACGAAATCTGGAGAAATGAAAGAATACCAGAACAATGGAAAGAAGCAGTAATAGTGAAAATTCCCAAGAAAGGCGATCTAACAAAATGCGAAAATTGGAGGGGAATTAGCCTACCTTCCATACTGGGAAAAATATTTGGAAGGATAATTTTGAATAGACTAAAACATGAAATTTATGAAATTTTAAGAGAAGAACAAGCAGGTTTCCGCAGTGGAAATGGAACAATGCAGCAAATCTTCACACTTAGAAATATCATTGAGCAAAGCTTTAACACCTCTTTATATTTAAACTTTATTGATTTCAGTAAAGCTTTTGATTCAGTTAAGAGAGAGAAATTATGAGAAATTTTATCATTTTATAATATACCAGAGAAATATATTAACATAATCAAAGATATGTATGATAACAGCAAAGCATGTATAGAAGTAAATGGAGAATTAACTGAATTCTTTTTGGTAAAAACTGGCGTGAGACAGGGATGTGTTTTATCAGGATTTTTATTTATACTGGTGATACGAGCGTTGCTACTTAAATTTCTGGCCTAATAATGAAAAAAACAAATATGTAGAATCGAATTTGGTTTTATTGTTTTACAAAATATTCTCCATGATGATCAATACACTTTTGCATGTGTTTGAACCAATTTTCAAAGCACTTTTTCCAGTCCGATTGAGGTAACTCCAAAACATACGTTTTGAATGCATCAACCGTTTCTTCGGGGGTCGAAAATCGTTGTCCACGTAATTTATTTTTGATGTGTGGGAATAAGAAGAAGTCATTGGGTGCCAAATCAGGGCTGTACGGCGGATGACCAATCAGTTCGATCTTTCGCTCCGCCAGAAATGCCTTTGTTTGAGTCGATGTGTGAGAGCTCGCATTGTCATGATGAAGAATGATTCGCCTGTTCTTCACCTGTGTAGATGTTATACACAGCCTTTGATGTACCTTGAACGTATTTTTCCAACATTTCTTTGCACCAATCGACACGAGCCTTTTTTTGAGCGTTTGACAGATTATGCGGGATCCAACGTGAACAAATTTTTTTTACGCTCAAATGTTCATGCAATATTTTATAGATGCTAGTCATACTAATGTCCAAAGACGCCTCTATCTCACGGTATGTCACATGACAATTTTGCTTTATCAGTTCATGCACAGCATTGATCTTTTCTGGCACAACGACAGATTTTGGGTGACCTGCATGGGATTCGTCCTGGATCGAACATCGACCACGATTAAATTCGTTAGACCAATTTTTTACAGTGCTGTAGGATGGCGCTTTATCGCTGAATAAAGAATTAAGTTCATCGAAGCAATCTTGTCTTGACAATCCACGTCGAAAGTTACGAAAAATAATGGCATGAAAATGTTCATTATTCAATTTCATTTTTTGAAGGAGAAGAACTTTTCAATTTACTGTTAACAACACAAATGAAGCTATAATGGTAAATCATCTGCTGAATTTATGTTTAAAAATATCAAACTTTCGATTAAAATCGTCTGCAGTTGCCTAGCAACACTTACTGTTGCCAAGGCCAGAAATATAAATAGCAACCCTCGTAGACTGGATTATGCGAAACAGCTTGAAAGATGAAAAAAGAGGAATAAGGTGGAATTTCACAACTACTTTAGAAGACCTTGAGTTTGCTGATGACATCGTACTTATTTCATCCAAATGTACAGACCTTCAGCTTAAAACAGAAAAATTCAACAAATATTCAAATAGTGTAGGTTTATTCATAAACAAGAAGAAAACTAAAGTAATGAGAATCAATCAAAAGAAAAATGACAAAATTAAAATCGAAAATCACGAAATAGATGACATAGAGTCATTTAGCTATTTAGGTTCTATTAGGTCTTCTAGATAAAAAAAAGTGGAAGTAGTGAAGATATTAGACAGAGAATGATCAAAGCAAGAACATGTTTTAAGGGATTACATAAATTTTGGAGAGAGTCAAATATTGAAATAAAGACAAAAATAGTTGTTTACAAAGCTATTGTTAGAGCAGTACTATTATATGGCGCAGAAACCTGGAAACAGATTAAGATCGAAATACAAAAATTAGAAACCTTTCAAAACAAATGTTTAAGATTCATTTTTAAAATTTTCTGGCCTTAAAAAGTATCAAGTCAAAATCTATTAAAGAAAGCTAAAATAATAACAATAGAAGATGAAATTAAAAAACAAAGAGGGAGCTGACTCGGACATATCCTCAGAATGCCCAAAGAAAAAATTACATCTGTTGCGATTACATGGGCCCCTGATGGTAAAAGAACAAGAGGAAGACCCAGACTTACCGAATTAAAAGAATGTGGAATATCTGGCGGGGAGGAAGCAAGATTAATTGCTAGAGACAGGAGGCGTTGGAGGGATATGCTAGAGGCCTTAAGTGCCCAAAGGCACGTAGAGGATAAGTAAGTAAAATATTATTGACCAAATCACAGCCCATAATTCAACCTGTACCAAACGCATTGTTCTATCTCTAGAATAAACCCATTTAATTTAAATGTCTGCAACAAGTTTATAACCCATCAAAAACTTACCCATATATTGCTGTATCTTTCACAACACGCATCTGAATCAATGTTGAATCTACAACTGAAATAAATTCAAAATAATATTAACTTATTTTTTAAAATAATTATAAAGAATTATTAATAAATATTATTTTTTTAATTCTTATTCGGGGGAAGAAAAAAATTGGTTTTCTTTCCTTTCACGGATTTTTAATTACATATTTTTTATGTGATGATGACTTACGAAATGCGAAAAAAGAAATAATTAGTGTGTTTTCCTCTCACAAAATGTGAGAATATCGCAAATGATATTAGATGAAAAAAATATTACATATTATTTTATAAAAAAATACATACAAATTTATATCCAAATAGTTTTTTTTTTATAAATACAATGTTTCTGTTACTTTAAATTTATTCAATAACATGTATATTAGTTAATATTAAAAGTGTCTCATAGAAAGATATTAGTGCTAGAGAGGTCTGTCGCTTACCGTGCCACAGGTTCTGGGCTCGATCCTTGGACCAGGCAAGGTCGACTCAGACTTCGGTCGATAAATGAGTACCGAGCATGCTCGGGAACTAAACACTGGGGTTCAGTGTTCGGCTGACCACCGGACTGGAACATCTGCTTCTGCACCCCAGAGCCTGAGGTCAAGAAAACTGAGATGAGCACAGTAGGCTCTGGCCATCTATGGGCTGTAACGCCATTGAGTTTAATTTATATTAGTTAATACCAAAAGTGTCTAGTAGAAAGATATTAGTGCTAGAGAGGTTTGTGGCATATTCCATATGAACGAAATCTTATTTTTTTTTAATGATTTTGTCAATCTACTTTAGGAAAAAATTGATTTTTTTTACTTAAAAAATATATAAGTCATCTCCTTCTTGAGAACTAAACTCTCAGGATCAATGGTGGAAGTTGTTCAATGAGTACTATACTGAGTCAACTATTAGAAAAGGTAAACTTTTGTTGTCTAATTATATAGTTTACAGTTTTTTAGGATTTTCATTCAAATCTGTAGAATTTAATTAAACTTGGAAAATACTAATTCATTTAAAATGTTTTAAACTTCCAAATAGGCAAATCATTTTTTTTTTCATGAATAAAACATAAATAATTTTCACCCATTTGCAATTTGTCAGGGACTCTCATAACAATCATTTAAAAGCATTAAATTTGTGTTTTAAACCTCAACGCACAGTGGTCTGATGGACAAGACATTTTGCGACTTGAGATCTTAAATAACGATCATAAACTCTTTTTTAAAGATAATAATCCTGTTATAGTGAACGAAATGTTATAATTTTTAGTTCATATTATAAAAAAAAGAACCAGTGAATATTTCTGTACAGATACCTGTCTTGTAAACTACCATTGCCAGGACACTGAATAATTATTTGAATTTGCTAATTATTTTTTTTCAAAAAAGTAGTGGTTTGCCCAAAGGCAATGAGTTTTAGTAACAATATTTGAAACTGGTATTCTAATCACCCTTTTAAGCAAATTAAAAACATGTGTTTTAAACAAATGTTTTATACATAACAACTCGAATACAAAACAGGTTCAAACAAATGTATAACAGTACAGGGGTCTGTCTAGGTTTCTCTGAGAGGTACCTAATTTGTGAAAATTTAGACATAATTTGTGAAAAATTAAAAATTATATTAAAAAATCAACACAAAAATATGGATTTATCGTTTCTTAAGGGATACAAAAATAAAATTTTAAGAAAAAGTATTTTGTGAAACTTCCGTTTTTCCTAAAGTTGAATTTGTGAAGGTACCGCTAAACGGTAGTAAATTTGGCCTGGATAGACCCCTGCAGTATATTATAACATATTCTATTACATACTATGTAACAAATCTAATTGTTATAAAAAAGTAAAGCATGAGATCGAGGGTACAAACCAAAAATGAAAATTTCAATTCTTAAAAGATAATTGACAAAATTTTGAAGCATTCTGATGATGTTTTCAGAATAAATGTTTACAACAACAATCCAGAGCACTTGACCAACATTACTTCCGGTTTGAAAGTATAAAGCTGCTAACTTCTGCTTATTCTAAGGCAATATTTTCAAACAGTCATAATCAGGGTCTCTAATTGGGTATAATATAAAGAAAAAAAAAACTACTTCGATTTAGTAGGAACAACATATGACGCAATGCTAAACGAATGGAATTTAGTTGTTGTTTATTTAGTTATTGTTATTAGTAGTTGTTGTTATTTGTTTTAGTTGTTGTTGTTTATTTAGTTTCGCATAGGCATACATAGAAAACTTTAGGGTCACGCTGTGCACCCCCTAATTGACCTATAATTATTTCCTGTGGTAGTGTTCACTATTAGCCTGTAATATAATACCTGCTCCATTTTAAATATTATGGGACAATATTAAGGTCAGATATCGCGCCTTGCGTTAGTTAACCATTGAAAAATATCTTCGAATTTTTAAAGCTTTTTAGAAGACTTATTTCTTTATTTTAAGCTTCTCAGAACACTTTATTTCACATATGCATACATAGTAAGCATTAGGGTCACGCTGTGAACCCCCTAATTGACCTGTAATTATTTCCTGTGGTAGGGCACACTATGACTCTGTAATAAAATACCTGGTCCAACTAAAATATTACAGGTCAAACTTAAGGTGTGATATCGCGCCTCGCGTTAGGTAACCATTGAAAGATGGCTTTGAATTTTTAAAGCATTTTAGAAGTCTTATTTCTTCATCTTAAGATTCTTAGAACACTTTATTTCACATAGACATACATAGTAAATTTTAGGGTCACGCTGTGTACCACTTAATTGACCAATAGTTATTTCCTGTGGCAGGGTACACTATTACCCTGTAATATAATACCTAGTCCAACTAAAATATTATAGGTCAATATGAAAGTCCGATACCGTGCCGTTAGTTAACATTGAAAAGTGTCTTCGAATTTCCTTGCTTTAATGCACTATTTACAATATACATAGTGTACCCCCTAATTGAGCTACAATTATTTAACGTGGAAGGGTACACTATTACCCTGTAATATAATATGTGGTCCAACTTAAATATTATGGGTCAATATTAAGGTCCGAAATCGGTCTTTACGTTAACATTGAAAAGTGACTTCGCGCATCCTATCTTTAAAGGGTTTTAGAGGGCGAATTTCCTCGTTTTGAGTAATAGTGAATTAAGTCAATTTTAAGGTCAGATATCGTGCCGTTTGTTAGCATTGAAAAGTGTCTTCGAATTTCCTTGTTTAAATGCACTATTTAAAATATACATAGTGTATCCCCTAATTCACCTATAATTATTTCCTGTGGTAAAGTGCACTATTACCCTGTAATATAATACCTGGTCCAATTAAAATATTATAGGTCAATATTAAGGTCCGATATCCGGCAAACAGTGTAAAGGGACTTCGCGCTTCCTATCTTTAAAGGGTTTTAGAAGGCGAATTTCCTCATTTTAAGCTCCTCAGACTACTTATTTTAGATACGCACACATAGTAAAATACAGGAACTCAAGTTGTACCCCCTAATTGACCTATTATTATTTCCCGTGGTAGGGTACACTATTACCCTGTAATATAATACCTGGTCCAACTAAAATATTATAGGTCAATATTAAGGTCTGATATCGCGCCTTGCGTTAGTTAAAAATTGAAAGAAGTCTCTAAATTTTTAAAGCATTTTAGAAGGCTTATTTCTTCATTATTTCTCAAGGCTTATTTCTCAGAACACTTTATTATACTACAGCCTTCTAAAATGCTTTAAAAATTCAAAGACATCTTTCAATGGTTAACTAACGCAAGGCGCGATATCAGACCTTAATATTGACCTATAATATTTTAGTTACGTTACACCAGGTATTATATTACAGGGTAATAATGTACCCTTCCACAGGAAATACTTATAGGTCAATTAGGTTGTACACAGCGTGACCCAAACATTTACAATGTATGGATATGTGAAATAAGTGTTTCTGAGAAGCTTAAAATGAGGAAATTCGCTTTCTAAAAAGCTTTAAAAATTGGAAGCGCGAAGTCCCTCTTCACTGTTAACGTAAAGCCCGATTTCGGATCCTAATATTGACCCATAATATTTTAGTTGGACCACATATTATATTACAGGAATATAATTATAGGTCAATTAGGGGGTACACTATGTATATTTTAAATAGTACATTAAAACAAGGAAATTCGAAGACACTTTTCAATGTTAACTAACGGCACGTTATCGGACCTTAATATTAACCTACAATATTTTAATTGGACCAGGTATTATATTACAGGGTAATAGTGTACCCTATCACAGGAAATAATTATAGGACAATTAGGGGGGACACAGCGTGACCCTAAAGTTTACTATGTATGCTTTTGTGAAATAAAGTGTACTGAGAAGTTTAAAATGAAGACATAAGACTTCTAAAATGCTTAAAAAATTCAAAGACATCATTCAATGGTTAACTAACGCAAGGTGCGAGATCAGACCTTAATATTGACCAATAATATTTTAGTTGGACCACATATTATATTACAGGGTAATAGTGGACCCTTCCACTGGAAATAATTATTGGTGAATTAGGGGGAACACTATGCATATTTTAAATAGTGCATTAAAACAAGGAAATTCGAAGACACTTTTCTATGTTAACTAACGGCGCGGTATCGGACCTTAATATTGACCTATAATGTTTTAATTGGACCAGGTATTATATTACAGGGTAATAGTGTACCCAACAACAGGAAAAAGTTATAGGTGAATTAGGGGGTACACTATTTATATTTTAAATAGTGCATTAAAAAAAGGAAATTCGAAGGCACTTTTCAATGCTAACAAACGGCACGATATCTGACCTTAAAATTGACTTAATTCACTATTGCTCAAAACGAGGAAATTCGCCATCTAAAACCATTTAAAAATAGGAAGCGCGAAGTCACTTTTTCATGTTAATGTAAAGCCCGATTTCGGACCTTAATAATGACCCATAATATTTAAATTGGACCACATATTATATTACAGGGTAATAGTGTACCTTACCACAGGAAATAATTTTAGGTCAATTAGGGAGTACACAGCGTGGCCTTAAAGTTTACTATGTATGCCTATGTGAAATAAAATGTTTTGAGAAGCTTAAAATGAAGAAATAAGACTTCTAAAATGCTTTAAAAATTCAAAGACATCTTTCAATGGTTCACCAACATAAGTCGCGATATCGGACCTTAATATTGACCTATAATATTTCAGTTGGACCAGGTAATATATGACAGGGAAATAGTGTACCCTTCCAATGGAAATAATTATAGGATGACCTAATTGACCTATACCCCTAAATAGTGTACCCCCCAATTCATCTATAATTATTTCCCGTTGTAGGGTACACTATTAACCTGTAATATAATATCTGGTCCAACTAAAATATTATTGGTCAATATTAAGGTCTGATCTCGCACCTTGCGCTAGTTAACCATTGAATGATGTCTTTGAATTTTTAAAGCATTTTTGAAGTCTTATGTCTTCATTTTAAGCTTCTCAGAACACTTTATTTCACAAAAGCATACATAGTAAACTTTAGGGTCGCGCTGTGTCCCTCCTAATTGACCTATAATTATTTCCTGTGTTAGTGTACACTAATACCCTCTAATATAATACCTAGTCCAACTAAAATATTATAGGTCAATATTAAGGTCTGATATCGCGCCTTGTGTTAGTTAACCATTGAATGATGTCTTTGAATTCTTAAAGCATTTTTGAAGTCTTATTTCTTCATCTTAATCTTCTCAGAACACTTTATTTCACATAGGCATACATAGTAAACTTTAGGCTCACGCTGTGTACCCCCTAAATGACCTATAATTATTTCCCGTGGTAGGGTACACTATTACCCTGTAATATAATACGTGGTAACTATTAAAAATTATAGGTCAATATTAAGGTCCGATACCGTGCCGTTAGTTAACATAGAAAAGTTTCTTTGAATTTTTAAAGGATTTTAGATGGCTTATTTCTTCATTTTAAGCTTCTCAGAACACTTTATTTGACATAAGCATACATAGTAAACTTTAGGGTCAAGCTGTATGCCCCCTAATAGACCTATAATTATTTCCTGTGGTAGGGTACACTATTACCCAGTAATATAATTTCTGGTCCAATTAAAATATTATAGATCAATATTAAGGTTCGATACCGTGCCGTTAGTTATCATTGAAAAATGTCTTCGAATTTCTTTGTTTTAATGCACTATTTAAAATATACATAGTGTACCCCCTAATTGAAATATAATTATTTCCCGTGGTAGAGTACACTTTTACCCTGTAATATAATATGTGGTCCAATTCAAATATTATGGGTCAATATTAAGGACCGAAATAGGGCTTTCCGTTAACATTGAAAAGTGACTTTGCGCTTTCTATCTTTAAAGGGTTTTAGAGGGCGAATTTCCTCGTTTTGAGCAATAGTGAATTTAGTCAATTTTAAGGTCAGATATCGTTCCGTTTGTTAGCATTAAAAAGTGTCTTCGAATTTCCTTGTTTTAATGCACTATTTAAAATATACATAGTGTACCCCCTAATTCATCTATAAATATTTCCCGTGGAAGGGTACATTATTACCCTGTAATATAATATGTGGTCCTACTTAAATATTATAGGTCAATATTAAGGTCCGAAATCGGGCTAACAGTGAAGAGGGACTTCGCGCTTCCTATCTTTAAAGGGTTTTAGAAGGCGAAATTCCTCATTTTAAGCTCTTCCGAACACTTATTTTAGATACGCACACATAGTAAAATACAGGAACTCATTGTGTCCCCCCTAATTGACCTATAATTATTTCCCGTGGAAGGGTACACTATTACCCTGTAATATAATACCTGCTCCAATTTAAAAATTATAGGTCAATATTAAGGTCCGATACCGTGCCATTACATAACATAGAAAAATGTCTTTGAATTTTTAAAGCTTTTTAGAAGGCTTATATCTTCATTTTAAGTTTCTCTGAACACTTTATTTCGCATAGGCATACATAGTAAACTTCAGGGTCACGCTGTGTCCCCCCTAATTGACCTATAATTATTTCCTGTGGTAGTGTACACTATTAGCCTGTAATATAATACCTGGTCCAATTTAAATATTATGGGGCAATATTAAGGTCTGATATCGCGCCTAGCGTAAGTTAACCACTGAAATATGTCTTTGAATTTTTAAAGTATTTTAGAAGTCTTATTTCTTCATTTTAAGCTTCTCAGAAACACTTATTTCACATAACCATACATAGTAAACTTTAGGGACACGCTGTATACCCCCAATTGAATTTTACTTAATTCCTGTGGTAGGGAACACTATTACCCTGTAATATAATACATGGTCCAATTAAAATATTATAGGTCAATATTAAGGTCCGATACCGTGCCGTTAGTTAACGTTGAAAAGTGTCTTCGAATTTCCTTCTTTTAATGCACTATTTAAAATATACATAGTGTACACCCTAATTCACCTATAATTATTTCCCGAGGTAGGGTACACTATTAACCTTTAATATAATGCCTGGTCCAATTAAAATATTATAGGTCAATATTAAGGTCCGATACCGTGCCGTTAGTTAACATTGAAAAGTGTCTTCGAATTTCCTTGTTTTAATGCTCTATTTAAAATATACATAGAGCACCCCCTAATTCACCTATAATTATTTCCTGAGGTAGGGTACGCAATTGCCCTATAATATAATACCTGGTCCAATTAAAATATTATAGGTCAATATTAAGGTCCAATACCGTGCCGTTAGTTAACATTGAAAAGTGTCTTCGAATTTCCTTGTTTTAATGCACTATTTAAAATATACATAGTGTACCCCCTAATTCACCTATAATTATTTCAAGTGGAAGGGTACACTATTTCCCTGTAATATAATATGTGGTCCAATTTAAATATTATGGGTCAATATTAAGGTCCGAAATCGGGCTTTACGTTAACAGTGAAAAGTGTCTTCGAATTTCCTTGTTTTAATGCACTATTTAAAATATACATAGTGTACCCCCTAATTCACCTATAATTATTTCCCGTGGAAGGGTACACTATTTCCCTGTAATATAATATGTGGTCCAATTTAAATATTATAGGTCAATATTAAGGTCCGATATCGGGCTTTACGTTAATAGTGAAAAGTGTCTTCGAATTTCCTTGTTTTAATGCACTATTTAAAATATACATAGTGTACCCCCTACTTCACCTATAATTATTTCCTGTGGTTAGGTACACTATCACCCTGTAAATATAATATGCGGTCCAATTTAAATATTATGGGTCAATATTAAGGTCTGATATCGGGCTTTACGTTAACATTGAAAAGTGACTTCGTGCTTTCTATCTTTTAAGGGTTTTAGAAGGCGAATTTCCTCGTTTTGAGCAATAAGGAATTAAGTCAAGTTTAAGGTCAGATATCGTGCAGTTTGTTAGCATTGAAAAGTGTTTACGATTTTCCTTGTTTTAATGCACTATTTAAAATATACATAGTGTACCCCCCAATTCATCTATAATAATTTCCTGTGGTAGGGTACACTATTACCCTGTAATATAATGCCTGGTTCAATTAAAATATTATAGGTCAATATTAAGGTCCGATACGGTGCCGTTAGTTGACATTGAAAAGTGTCTTCGAATTGCCTTGTTTTATTGCACTATTTAAAATATACATAGTGTACCCCCTAGTTCACCTATAATTAATTCCCGTGGTAGGGTTCACTATTACCCTGTAATATAATATGTGGTCCTACTTAAATATTATAAGTCAATATTAAGGTCCGAAATCGGGCTTTACGTTATTATTGAAAAGTGACTTCGTGCTTCCTATCTTTAAAGGGTTTTAGAAGGCGAATTTCCTCGTTTTGAGCAATAGTGAATTAAGTCAATTTTAAAGTCAGATATCGTGACGTTTGTTAGCATTGAAAAGTGTCTTCGAATTTCCTTGTTTTAATGCACCATTTAAAATATACATAGTGTGTCCCCTAATTCACCTATATTTATTTCCTTTGGTAGGGTACACAATTGCCCTGATATATAATATGTGGTCCAACTTAAATATTATAGGTCAATATTAAGGTCCGATACTTGGCTTTACGTTAACAGTGAAAAGTGTCTTCGAATTTCCTTGTTTTAATGCTCTATTTAAAATATACATAGTGTACCCCTAGTTCACCTATAATTAATTCCCGAGGTAGAGTTTAGTATTAGTCTGCAATATAATATGTGGTCCTACTTAAATATTATAAGTCAATATTAAGGTCCGAAATCGGGCTAACAGTGAAGAGGGACCTCGCGCTTCCAATCTTTAAAGGGTTTTAGAAGGCGAATTTCCTCATTTTAAGCTCTTCCGTACACTTATTTTAGATACGCACACATAGTAAAATACAGGAACTTATTGTGTACCCCCTAATAGACCTATAATTATTTCCCGTGGAAGGGAACACTATTACCCTGTAATATAATATGTGGTCCAATTTAAATATTTTGGGTCAATATTAAGCTCCGAAATCGGGCTTTACGTTATCACTGAAAAGTGACTTCGCGCTTCCTATCTTTAAAGGGTTTTAGAAGGCGAATTTCCTCGTTTTGCGCAATAGTGAATTAAGTCAATTTTAAGGTCAGATATCGATCCGTTTGTTAGCATTGAAAAGTGTCTTCGAATTTCCTTGTTTTAATGCACTATATAAAATATACATAGTGTACCCCCTAATTCACCTATAATTATTTTCCGTGGAAGGGTACACTATTACCCTGTAATATAATATGCGGTCCAAGTTAAATATGATAGGTCAATATTAAGGTCCGAAATCGGGCTCTATGTTAACAGTGAAGAGGGACTTCGCACATCCTATTTTTAAAGCTTTTTAGAAGGCGAATTTCCTCATTTTAAGCTTCTCAGAAGCACTTATTTCACATATGCATACATAGTAAATTTTCGGGTCACGCTGTGTACCCCCTAATTGACCTATAAATATTTCCTGAGGTAATGTACACTATTATCCTGTAATATAATTCCTGGACCAATTAAAATATTATAGGTCAATATTAAGGTCCGATACCGTGCCGTTAGTTAACATTGAAAAGTGTCTTCGAATTTCCTTGTTTTAATGCACTATTTAAAATATACATAGTGTACCCCCTAATTCACCTATAATTATTTCCAGTGGTAGGGTACACTATTACCCTTTAATATAATACGTGGTCCAATTTAAATATTATGGGTCGATATTAAGGTCCGAAATCGGGCTTTACGTTAACATTGAAAAGTGACTTTGCGCTTCCTATCTTTAAAGGGTTTTAGAAGGCGAATTTTCTCGTTTTGAGCAATAGTGAATTAAGTCTATTTTAAGGTCAGATATCGTGCCGTTTGTTAGCATTGAAAAGTGTCTTCGAATTTCCTTGTTTTTATGCACTATTTAAAATATACATAGTGTATCCCCTATGCCCTATTAAGGTTGGGTATAGAAAGAATGAAAAAGTTGCAAAAAAAATAACAATTTAGAAAAGAGAAAAAAAAACTAAAAAATAATGGCCGGGTGAAACATAGTTAGTTGTACATTTTACGAAGTTTGGCTAACCCAGAAGAATAGCAATTCTTCTTCTTCAAAAACAGTTCTAGAAGATACCAAGTATATTTTAAAGCACGTACCTTTTTTTATCCATAAAAAGATATCCAGTCCTGGATCGGAGATGAGTTTAGGATGAAACAACCAAAAAACTTTTTGGCTAGGGAAAAAGAAAATCAGTCCAGTTCTTTTTTTGAAAAAAAAATCACTATTGTTTTATTGGAGGAAAAAACAAACTAGACGAATCATTATGTTGAGGCACTACATCATTTTAGGAATGGCTCATGCCAAGGATGTGGAACTAGTGATGACTGGAACAGGAGTGAAAACGGACTGTGGGGGATTTCCATCCCTGACGGTAGTTGGTCAGCGGATCATCCTTTAAAAAAAACTGGAGATTTTATCTGGAGAGTTCTTTAGTAGGCACTAAAAACCGATTTATCAGGAAAATTCTTTATGAAGCATTAATCCAATTTGTCAGGAAAATTCTTTATGAAACATTAATCCAATTTGTCAGGAAAATTCTTTATGAAACATTAATCCAATTTGTCAGGAAAAGGAAAATTCTTTAGTAAGCAATTCATCAGAGGTAATGAAAAAAGGACAGCATGGCTATCGGTGAGTTATTTCCAGCGAACGAATCCCAACATCAAAAGAAGATGGCGCAGAGAGGCCATCCTTCGAAAAAAAAGCTTCTCCACCTTAGGGAGGTGGGAGCAAAAAATGTTAAAAACTCCGTTAAGCGGAGTGCAGCAACTTATATGACATCAAATTATCGAAAGCTCCTCGTCTTTCGCGCTCATCCTTTTTATAAGATACAAAAACTTAAAATTGAAGTTGTAGTGCATGTTGTGCAAGTTAAAGTTAAATTACCTAAAAATCACGAGTTGAGATGAAAAAATGATTATGCGTTAAAAGTTACGGTTGAGAAACACAACAAACACGCGGAGATGAAAGGTGCCGACGACCAGTGGAATTCTCAGAAAAAAAAGGGTGGAAAATTCTCGAAATAAAGGGGCTCCTTTAAGGAGCTGGTAAGGAATTTTAGGGGGAGAATGTCCAAAATGCGCTACCGCTTAAGGGGCTAAAGAAAGATGATGAAATAAAAGAATGTATTACAAAATTAAAAGAATTAGTATTATTGATTAAAAAAAACAGGATATTTATAAATTAGGCTGTGACCTAATGTCACATTATACCCCCCACTGCAGAAAAAAATTTTTGAAGAAAATTTTTTTTTTTTTGTTTTTGCCAAAAAATATTAATCCAAAAAAATTTATAAATGAAATTAAGTTCTAACAGCCTGCAACTCCAGTTCACCACTACTCCACTTACAAATAGTCAGATGTTTACATAACAATCTATATCAAAACTTTTGATAGTAAGAGTCTGAAATGAGAAAAGCTGTGCCTCAAACATAAGACATACAAAGAATTAGTAACACATAACAACACATACATATAAGCAGCTTTACATGGCTGCATCTTGATTAGTGAAAAGGCAAACAATGTTAATTGTTTGATAAATGGACGAAAAAAAACACAAAACAATCTTAATTGTTTGCTAAATGAAAACAAACATTTTGACACAGAATCGTCAACACATGTACTATAAATTAAACTTAAACAACATATGCCTTGATGCATGTGAATGCCTATAAGTGCAATAACACCCGTATAAAAATTCAGGCTACATGAAGTAGACTGAGAAAATCTTCCTCAAATCAAATAACATTAAGGAGGTAAAATGGATAATTGATTATTCAAAAAAAAAAAATCTCACTTAGTAATAGTGGAAAAGCAAATGTTTTGAGGTAAAGGACATTAACTCAAATTATTCCTTGTAAGAAGGAATTGAAAAGAAATTGATTTGTTTGCTGGAATTTATTATGAAAAAAAATTGAAAAATTGCAAACAAACAAAAAAAATCAGGCTACCATTGTAGACTGACAATACTCCGAGCTTAAACGAAAAACTTTGTACAACATTTTGTACATCAATCCATTAAGTGAATTTTGAGAAAAAAATGAAACCAATCAAACAAGATTGATAAGTAGTAATCCGAGTTAAAACGACAAAAAAATTTAGTACACATCAAACTGTATACCTGAAACAAATCAAAGTCATTAGTGAGAGCAATAAGTGCATTAACATTATTAATTTTAGACTTGAAAAAAAATTTTAAAAAAATTGCAATTAAATTTACTAGTTGTAACAGGAAAAGCCTAGGCAAAACATTAAACTTAACAAAAACTGCAAGGAATTTTAACACTTAAAAACAACAAATTGACTCACAGAACTTTGACCAAAAAAAACTGCTAAAAACAAAACAAACACAAAACAAGGCCTTGACACATTGCTTACAAAAAGCATTACCTAACAAAAATTGCTGAACAATATACAATGAACAAACTCAGCATCAACAATTTTGTATAAAACAACATAACACAAAACAATAAAAAAATCATAACAACCGTTGTGACACCTTGAGATGTACAATGAGGTGTACTTGTATACATTACTAATGCAAAGAGAACTCACACTCTGCAAAAATCCAAAAAAATTTGTATGTAATAATAGTGACTTATGACATACTAGAAAAGGAAAAAAAAAAACTGTACAGAACTACAGGGTCGAAAAACAAAAAAAATTGGCATTCGATAATCAGACGTCATTAATTAATTACAATTATGTGTTTACGTAATTTAAAAAAATACAAATATTAACATGAAATATTTGTTAAAAAGAATTGCAATCAGTTAGACATGAACAACCACAAAAACGAACCCATACTTATAAAGTTTGTAGAGTCGCAAAAAGGAGGGCACTGCTCATCATCCACCATAAGAAACCATATCACTATTTGAATACCTCATTCAATTAAAAATGTTAGAATTATTGACAAAATTAGTTACAAGAACTGTATATCAACAAAAATTTAAACAAAAAAATCACTGGTATTGCCTGACAAGTACTACAGGATCCCGATGTTCCGCGGATATGACGGCCAGCATCATATACACCGATACCCAAATAACACCCATCACACATATCAATGTTACATTCAAACAAATTTATTTAGAAAAAAATTATTTACTTCTTAAATTGTAAGGACAAGCCTTAGGGAGAGTCATATCACTATCAATTACACTAGGGGAGGTATCCAAAGAGGGATGAAAAAGCAAATTTTGCCTCCTATGAGGACATAGACGTAAACGGTCTATATGAACAGTTAGTTTAGGTGCCCTTGTATTGTCCAACAGTTGGATTACATAATCCACATCATTAAATTTTGATAAAATAGTAAACGGACCATCAAATTTAGGTTTAAACACATTAGTATGTTTTAAATAGACAATATCACCAATATTTAGTGATCTTAATTTTGCTTTCGCACCTTGTCTCGAATTTTGTTTGACTTGTGCTCGTTCAAAATTATGGTAAGCATTTTCATATGCAATATTGAGCTCATTTAAGGTCTCCAATAAATAGTGAGATTTATCCAAATGTATTGGTTCGACACTAGTTTCAAAACAATCAAAAATTAAGGCCAAATTACGACCAAAATGAAGTAAGTTAGGGGTGAATTTAGTTGACGAGTGAATTGAACCATTGTATATATTTTGGTGAATTAATAAGCTGGTTGCAAATGACACACCTTTCTCATGTAAAGTTAAAACAGAAGACTTAATAGCTTGATTAATGCGTTCACTCATTCCATTACTTTGAGGATGAGCAGCACTGCTATGGGCTAATTTTATGCCTAACTTTTTATTGATTAATTCAAAAACCTCAGCTTTAAACTGAGTGCCTAGATCTGTTAATAGGTATAACATTCTACCATAATGAGTAATATAATTCATTAAATGTTTAGAAACAGTCTCAGTGGTTAAATTGACTAGTTGGTTTAAAATTAAATGTCTAGAGAAATGATCTATGAAAGTTAAAATATATCCACAATTCTTAATGGGTCCTACAATGTCCATTGAGACAAATTGTCCAGGCCTCTGAGGTAGCCACATTGATTTTAAAGGAGCAGGCTTGCTCGCAGACTGTTTATGTTTAATACATAATTCACAAGACTTAACATAATTACAGGTATCACTGTAACAACTTTTCCAAAAATATCTTTTAGACACAAGCTCATACGTCTTTTGAATACCAGAATGGGAAACATGACAAATATTTAACACTTTAGATTTTAATGAATTTGGAACTACAATTCTGTGTTTATGAGGAAAAACCTCAGTGGCATACATTAATATACCATCATTTAAAAAGAAATGTTCAGTCTTAGATTGATTAATTAAAGTGGGATTGTTTAAAAGAGAAATAACTTCCTGAATATTTTGATCTTTATATTGTTCCGATTTAAATGTGTCTAAAGAAATTTCAAGAGGGGAGTCATTATTAGTTAAAGCATGAATTACATGGTCTTCATTTATATCAATGAAAGGTAAAATTAGTTCAGATTCATTACTATTTAACGCAGGTTGACAAAAATTAGGATCAGGAGAACGACTAAACCAGTCGGCTAACACATTCTCATGACCAGGTATATGTATAAACTCAAAAGTATATTCACTTAAAGCAAGCAACCAACGTGTGATAATATCAGCAGGTGATGTAACCTTGCGATAATGTTTTAGGGGTTTACTATCACTCAGAATTGTAAAATTTCTATTATAGAGGTAAGATTTAAATGCTGTAACACCCTTAAAGATTGCATAAAGCTCCAATTTGATGGCGGGATAGTTTTTCTCAGACTTGGACAAAGCCTTACTAAAAAAAGAGACAGGGCGAAGAGATCCTTCATGCTCCTGCATCAAAACTGCTGAAATGCCTAATTTGCTCGCATCAGTATTTAGGAAAAACGGTTTACTGAAATCTGGTAATTGAACAAAAGGTTTCGAAAAAAATGCATTCTGTAATGCATCAAATGCCCGCTGTTGTTCGTCACTCCATTTAAATTTAGATTGCTTTGTAGCAACTTTAGTCAACACAGCAATTAATTGGGCGAAATTTGGAATTAAATGGCGATAAAAGCCACACACACCTATAAACTTCTTAACCTGTTTGGCATTACGAGGGGTAGCAAATGAAGTAATTTTGGCTATATTGGATGAAGTAGGGGTTATACACTTATGGGAAATTACAAAACCGAGATATTCAACAGAATCTTTAAAGAAAGAACATTTATTAGGAGCTAAAGTTAAGTTATATTTAGTTAAAATTTTAAGTAACGCTGATATTCTATTAGTCATTTCTTCAAAGGAATTTGCTCCGATTAGGAAATCGTCTTGATAAGCATGTATACCTTTAATACCCTCAGTATTTAATTCCTCAATAATTAGGTCTACTAAAGCCTGGAAAGTACTCGCTGCCGTTTTGAGGCCAAAAACGAGTCGTCTATTAGCGAAGGATCCAAAAGGAGTAGTGAATGTTAGTATGTCCTGTAGGTGTTCAGGAAGCATAACCTGCCTATAGGCTTCTCGAATATCACACTTTGTGAAAAATTTATATGAAGAAATTTCATTAATTATAGTGCTTATTTTAGGCAAAGGGTAAGTGGAGCTTTCTACCACTGCATTAAGTAGTCTTAAGTCCAAAGCTAACCGATACTTAGGTTTTCCTTGACTATTCTCTGAGTTTTTCTTTTTGACTAAAACTAGTGGAGCAGCCCAATGGCTAACATGCCTATGAATAATCCCGGCTTCCACTAATTCATCTAATTCTTGTTTAATGTCATCCCTTAAAGCATATGGAATTTCAAATGGTAAGGTTTTTATTGCATTGTCATTTTTCAATGTTAAAGAGGGAACTACACGATCAGTACATCCTAAAGTTTTTATGGTTTTAGAAAATGCAGCAAAATTTTCCAATAAAATGTTCTGAAGAATTAATTTTTGATCAGTGTCTAAATGTGCTAAATCAAAATCAGTAGATTTTAGTTCATCTTTTCTTAAATTTAAAATATCCTGAGAAGCAGTAATTAAATTACACTGTTCTAGATTAGTACAATCATTTAAATCTACATTATTACCATCATTACTATTTTGGACAACAAAATTACAAATAATATAACCTATATTCAAGCCTTTATTTAAATGAACAGTGTTATCAGAATTATTTTGGATTATTGTAGTAAACACATTATTGTCAACAACATTAAGAGAAGGATGAATATTAATTTTTGAATTATAAGTAGGTGTGAAATACACTTCTTTATTTGTTTGATTAGCAAAAGAATTAATCCTTAAATGGGCAATGGCAGTCTCGCCTGGCTCAATTGTGAGTTTATTTTTTAAAACTACATCAATCTGTTCATTATTGGTATGATTAGAAGCTAACTTATCAAAATTATTTAAAGGAATACAAAAATTACTAAATTGCACCAACTCGTCTTGGAATTTAATAAGAACATTATGTGTTCTTAGAAAATCAAAACCTAGAATTCCCTGAAAAGTATCACTCTTAATATCTGCAATAAAAAATTGATGTCGAAAAAAATTATTATGGATTTTAAAGGAAATTTCAGCACACGCCGAAAATTGAAGCTGAGAATTAACTGTTCTTATTTGGACTTTTCTTGATAAGAATTTTACTTTATTATGAGCCCTAATTGCATTGAAAGTATCTAATGTCAATAATGAGACTGACGACCCACTATCGAGTAGAAAATTTACATTAACATTTTTAAAGTTAGAAGCAATTGTAGGAAGATTAATTTCATGTGAAACAATATTTATGTGTTCAATGTTTTCTTTATAGTTACAGTTAGTCAAAAATTCCCTAATAGTAACATTTGAATTATGCATCGATTTTGACATAAACTCATTTATATCAAAGATTTTGGATGGTTTGGTGGATGAGAAGACAGGGCCATCCCCTACTGCCTCCTGCGAGAGTTTAAAGGATTGTTACCTCTATAATTAGTATTATTATTAACCCTCGGTCTAAATTGTTCATTTTGACTAGGAATCGGTGGTGGTGGATACTGCGGTGCAGTGAACCTGGGAGAAACCATGGGGAACTGTGGCGGAAAAGAATGCATCGCCAATGGCCCGAATGAATTTTGTCTTAAATGTCTGAGATACGTTCGACACACACTCATGATATGCCCAGACCTATTACAGAAAACACAGTGAAGGTTTGGAGTTGGTCGAGGTTGTTCATGTCCAACCCGATCCTGGTTCTGTACAGGGTGAATTAAAAGGGGACATAATTTAGTGCTGTGGGGTTTCGAACATATATTACAATTAGACTGCATAGTCTCAATTTTTGTTGCCAACATTTCAAGTTGTTTTGAAATTAAGGTGAGCTGATCAGGTGCAGCAGAAGCACACTGAGTCACCGCATGAGCTGCGACTAAAGGAGTAGCCGATCCAGCTAATGATTGTTGAATTGTCACAATATGATTGGCCCTTTTGACCATCTCGCGGTAATCTTGTATTCCCTCAATGAGAATAGTCTCCTTAAGGTGCAAAGGGATTGCAGATAAGAACTGCATGGCTTTTATCCGAGACAAAGCAGTTTGGTCATTTATAAAGTTATATGCCTTATGGGCAAGAGAATCTATCCTATATTCTAAATTTTTGATAGTTTCAGAGGGCAAAAGGCTGATTGCCTGAAATTTTGCCAAGTCAGCCGAGGAAGAATCTTCTTGTTTGAAAAAATTTTGAAGCAGCTGACATGCATCCTCGAACTTTGTGACCACCCTACATTCAGGTGAATTCTGAAAAAAAGTGAGAGCAGCCCCAGACAATTTTGATTTTAATAAGTATAATGCAGCTGGATTATCAAATTGATTTAATTTTACTAGATCTTTAATTTGGTTCAGGAACCACTCTACATTCTGAGAATTTCCAGAAAATTCTGGACTATTGAAATTGAATTTAGGTGTTTGCCTATTGGCCTCTATGTTATTTACGTTGTCAGGCATAATTATTGGATTAGAATACGTTCTATTACGGGTTTGAATTGGGGTCATCTAATGAGAAAAAAATTTAAATAATAAAAGTATCAATTACACAGGTATTATTACTAATTGTAACCTTTTGATAACCTCATGAAAATAATATATTGAAATATAATAAATTTTAGTATCAAGAAAAACACAATTAAAAATTAGGTAACCCTTCAAATTAATCATATAACGATATACTTGCATAAACAAGAAATATCAACCATTAGAAAAAAAAATATTGTCATTAATTATTTCAAAGTGCAAATAAATACCCAAACATTTTAAAAAACCAATCAATTGTAGTATAATATATTAGAACACTAATAATTTAGCAATATAGGAGAGTAAGACATTGGCAATACATATTAAAAATCAATTCAATAACCTTTCAACAAAATAATCAATTAAATTATTAAACATGACCTATTTCAAAAGCATACGAAGCAAAATTTTTAGTACACATAGAATTTACCAAATATTAAGTAATGATTATTATTTTAACCAATTGCTGTGAAGAAATTTTATTTTTCAAATAATTTATGTAAACATCAATTTTATAGAATAAAAGGAATCTTATTTTTAAATTGTTATATGAAAAATTATTTACCAAATCTTATCCAATTACTACTTATTATTTAATCAAAAATATTTATATTAATCATCCTAATCAAAATCGTTATTTTTAATCACTATTATAAAACAATTGTAATATTCAATTACAGAAATTATGACAAATAATTATTATTATCTCAACTTAAAAATTATCTATTTGGTTATTGTATGAAACAAATTAGTAAATAACCAAAACAAGATATTAATGAACTAATCAAAACATGAAGTGTATTAAAAAAAATTTGATTACATTGCATAATTTATTATTGTTTATTTGGCTAATATCAAAAACTATTGAAATAAACAATTCATTTCCTACTCCAAACTTAAAGAAATTTATTGAAATTAAATGTATTAAACATTGAATAATAATATCTTACATTACTCATAGTAAAAATTTTAATTTGAAATAATACACGTTCCCTGGTCAAAATAAATATAGTTAAAAACTATATACACCAACCGAAAAGCGGAACGGCACCAGATGCCCTATTAAGGTTGGGTATAGAAAGAATGAAAAAGTTGCAAAAAAAATAACAATTTAGAAAAGAGAAAAAAAAACTAAAAAATAATGGCCGGGTGAAACATAGTTAGTTGTACATTTTACGAAGTTTGGCTAACCCAGAAGAATAGCAATTCTTCTTCTTCAAAAACAGTTCTAGAAGATACCAAGTATATTTTAAAGCACGTACCTTTTTTTATCCATAAAAAGATATCCAGTCCTGGATCGGAGATGAGTTTAGGATGAAACAACCAAAAAACTTTTTGGCTAGGGAAAAAGAAAATCAGTCCAGTTCTTTTTTTGAAAAAAAAATCACTATTGTTTTATTGGAGGAAAAAACAAACTAGACGAATCATTATGTTGAGGCACTACATCATTTTAGGAATGGCTCATGCCAAGGATGTGGAACTAGTGATGACTGGAACAGGAGTGAAAACGGACTGTGGGGGATTTCCATCCCTGACGGTAGTTGGTCAGCGGATCATCCTTTAAAAAAAAACTGGAGATTTTATCTGGAGAGTTCTTTAGTAGGCACTAAAAACCGATTTATCAGGAAAATTCTTTATGAAGCATTAATCCAATTTGTCAGGAAAATTCTTTATGAAACATTAATCCAATTTGTCAGGAAAATTCTTTATGAAACATTAATCCAATTTGTCAGGAAAAGGAAAATTCTTTAGTAAGCAATTCATCAGAGGTAATGAAAAAAGGACAGCATGGCTATCGGTGAGTTATTTCCAGCGAACGAATCCCAACATCAAAAGAAGATGGCGCAGAGAGGCCATCCTTCGAAAAAAAAGCTTCTCCACCTTAGGGAGGTGGGAGCAAAAAATGTTAAAAACTCCGTTAAGCGGAGTGCAGCAACTTATATGACATCAAATTATCGAAAGCTCCTCGTCTTTCGCGCTCATCCTTTTTATAAGATACAAAAACTTAAAATTGAAGTTGTAGTGCATGTTGTGCAAGTTAAAGTTAAATTACCTAAAAATCACGAGTTGAGATGAAAAAATGATTATGCGTTAAAAGTTACGGTTGAGAAACACAACAAACACGCGGAGATGAAAGGTGCCGACGACCAGTGGAATTCTCAGAAAAAAAAGGGTGGAAAATTCTCGAAATAAAGGGGCTCCTTTAAGGAGCTGGTAAGGAATTTTAGGGGGAGAATGTCCAAAATGCGCTACCGCTTAAGGGGCTAAAGAAAGATGATGAAATAAAAGAATGTATTACAAAATTAAAAGAATTAGTATTATTGATTAAAAAAAACAGGATATTTATAAATTAGGCTGTGACCTAATGTCACACCCTAATTCACCTATAATTATTTCCAGTGGTAGGGTACACTATTACCCTGTAATATAATATATGGTCCAATTTAAATATTATGGGTCAATATTAAGGTCCGAAATCGGGCTTTACGTTAACATTGAAAAGTGACTTCGCGCATCCTATCTTTATAGGGTTTTAGAAGGCGAATTACAGGGTAATAGTGTACCCTGCCACAGGAAATAATTATAGGTGAATTAGGGGGTACACTATGTATATTTTAAATAGTGCATTAAAACAAGGAAATTCGAAGACACTTTTCAATGTTAACAAACGGCACGATATCTGTTCTTAAAATTTACTTAATTCACTATTGCTCAAAACGAGGAAATTCGTCTTCTAAAACCCATTAAAGTTAGGAAGCGCGAAGTCACTTATCAATGTTAACTTAAAGCCCGATTTCGGACCTTAATATTGACCCATAATATTTAAATTGGACCACATATTATATTACACTGTAATAGTGTTCCCTACCACAGGAAATAATTATAGGTGATATAGGGGGTACACAATGAGTTCCTGTATTTTACTATGTGTGCGTATCTAAAATAAGTGTTCGGAAGAGCTTTAAATGAGGAAATTCGGCTTCTAAAACCCTTTAAAGATAGGAAGCGCAAAGTCCCTCTTCACTGTTATCTCGATTTCGGACTTTAATATTGACCTATAACATTTAAGTTGGCCCACATATTATATTACAGGGTAATAGTAAACCCTACCACGGGATATAATTATTGGTGAATTAGGGGGTACACTATGTATATTTTAAATAGTGCATTAAAACAAGGAAATTCGAAGGCACTTTTCAATGCTAACAAACGGCACGATATCTGACCTTAAAATTGACCTAATTCACTATTGCTCAAAACGAGGAAATTCGATTTCTAAAACCCTTTAAATATAGCAAGCGCGAAGTCACTTTTCAATGTTAACGTAAAGCCCGATTTCAGACCTTAATATTGACTCATAATATTTAAATTGGACTACATATTATATTACAGGGTAATAGTGTTCCCTACCACAGGAAATAATTATAGGTGAATTAGGGGGTACCCTATGTATATTTTAAATAGTGCATTAAAACAAGGAAATTCGAAGTCACTTTTCATTGTTAACTAACGGCACGGTATCGGACCTTAATATTGACCTATAATATTTTAATTGGACCAGGAATTATATTATAGGGTAATTGAGTACCCTACCCAGGAAATAATTATAGATCAATTAGGGGGTACACAGCGTGACCCTAAAGTTTACTATGTATGCCTAAGTGAAATAAAGTGTTCTGAGAAGCTTAAAATGAAGAAATAAGACTTCTAAAATGCTTTAAAAATTCAAAGACATCTTTCAATGGCTAACTAACGCAAGGCGCGATATCAGACCTTAATATTGACCTATAATATTTTAGTTGGACCAGGTATTATATTGCAGGGTAATTGTTAACCCAACCACGGGAAATAATTATAGGTCAATTAGGGGGTACACAATTAGTTCCTGTATTTTTCTATGTGTTCGTATCTAAAATAAGTGTTCGGAAGAGCTTAAAATGAGGAAATGCGCCTTCTAAAACCCTTTAAAGATTGGAAGCGCGAAGTCCCTCTTCACTGTTAGCCCGATTTCTGACCTTAATATTGACCTATAATATTTAAGTTGGACCTCCTATTATATTACAGGGTAATAGTGTACCCTACCACGGGAAATAATTATAGGTCAATTAGGGGTACACAACGTGACCCTAAAGTTTACTATGTATGCCTATGCGAAATAAAGTGTTCTGAGAAGCTTAAAATGATGAAATAAGCCTTCTAAAATAGTTTAAAAAATCAAGGACATCTTTCAATGGTTAACTAACGCAAGACGCGATATCAGACCTTAATATTGACCTATAATATTTTCGTTGGACCATGTATTATATTTCAGGGAGAGAGTGTATTCTAAAACAGGAAATAATTATAGGTCAGTTAGGGTGTACACAGCGTGACCCTAAAGTTTACTATGTATGCCTATGTGAAATGAAGTGCTCTGAGACGCTTCAAATTAAGAAATAAGACTTCTAAAATGCCTTATAAATTCAAAGAGATCTTTCAATGGTTAACTAACGCAAGGCGCGATATCAGACCTTAATATTTACCTATATTATTTTAGTTGTTCCAGGTATTATATTACAGGGTAATAGTGTATCCTACCACCGGAAATAATTTTAGGTCAATTAGGGGGTACACAATGAGTTCCTGTATTTTACAATGTGTGTGTATCTAAAATAAGTGTTCGGAAGAGCTTAAAATGAGGAAATTCGCCTTCTAAAACCCTTTAAAGATTGCAAGCGCGAAGTCCCTTTTCACTGTTTGCCCGATTTCGGATCTTAATATTGACCTATAATATTTAAATTAGACCACCTATTATATTACAGGGTAATAGTGTACCCTACCACGGGAAATATTTATAGGTCAAATAGGGGGTATACAGCGTGACCCTAAAGTTTACTATGTATGTCTACGCGAAATAAAGTGCTCTGAGAAGCTTAAAATGGAGAAATAAGCCTTCAAAATGGTTTAAAAATTCAAGGACATCTTTCAATGGTTAACTAACGCAAGGCGCGATATTAGACCTTAATATTGACCTATAATATTTTCGTTGGACCAGGTATTATATTACAGGGTAATAGTGTACCCTACCACGGGAAATAATTATAGGTCTATTAGGGGGTGCACAATGAATTCCTGTATTTTAATATATGTCCGTATCTAAAATAAGTGTTCGGAAGAGTTTTAATTGAGGAAATTCGCCTACTAAAACCCTTTAAAGATAGGATGCGCGAAGTCCCTCTTCACTGTCAGCCCGATTTCGAACCTTAATATTGACCTATAATATATAAGTTGGACCATATATAATATTACAGGGTAATAGTGTACCCTTCCACGGGAAATAATTATAGGTCAATTAGGGGGTACGCCGCGTGACTCTAAAGTTTACTATGTATGCCTATGTGAAATGAAGTGCTCTGAGAAGCTTCAAATGAAGAAATAAGACTTCTAAAATGCCTTATAAATTCAGAGATCTTTCAATGGTTAACTAACGCAAGGCGCGATATCAGACCTTAATATTTACCTATATTAATTTAGTTGTACCAGGTATTATATTACAGGGTAATAGTGTATCCTACCACCGGAAATAATTATAGGTCAATTAGGGGGTACACAATGAGTTCCTGTATTTTACTATGTGTGTGTATATAAAATAAGTGTTCGGAAGAGCTTAAAATGAGGAAATTCGCTTTCTAAAACCCTTTAAAGATTGGAAGCGCGAAGTCCCTCTTCACTGTTAGCCCGATTTCGGATCTTAATATTGACCTATAATATTTAAGTTGGACCACCTATTATATTACAGGGTAATAGTGTACCCTACCACGGGAAATAATTATAGGTCAATTAGGGGGTACGCAGCGTGACCGTAAAGTTTTCTATTTATGCCTATGTGAAATAAAGTGCTCTGAGAAGCTTCAAATGAAGAAATAAGACTTCTAAGATGCCTTATAAATTCAAAGAGATCTTTCAATGGTTAACTAACGCAAGACGCGATATCAGACCCTTATATTGATCTATAATATTTTAGTTGGACCAGGTATTATATTACAGGGTAATAGTGTATCCTACCACGGGAAATAATTATAGGTCAATTAGGGGGTACACAATGACTTCCTGTATTTTACTATGTGTGCGTATCTGAAATAAGTGTCCAGAAGAGCTTAAAATGAGGAAATTCGCCTTTTAAAACCCTTTAAAGATAGGAAGCGCGAAGTCCCTTTTCACTGTTAGCCTGATTTCGGACCTTCATATTGACCTATAATATTTAAGTTGGACCACATATTATATTACAGGGTAATAGTGTACCCTACCACGGGAAATAATTATAGGTGAATTAGGGGGTAAATTATGTATATTTTAAATAGTGCATTAACACTAGGGAATTCGAAGACACTTTTCAATGCTAACAAACGGCACGATATCAGACCTTAAAATTGACTTAAGTCACTATTGCTCAAAACGAGTAAATTCGCCTTCCAAAACCCTTGAAAGACAGGAAGCGCGAAGTCGCTTTTCAATGTTAACTTAAAGTCCTTCTTCGGGCCTTAATATTGTCCCATAATATTTAAATTGGACCACATATTATATTACAGGGTAATAGTGTACCCTCAAACAGGAAATAATTATCGGTGAATTAGGGGGTACACTATGTATATTTTAAATAGTGCATTAAAACCAGGAAATTCGACGACACTTTCAATGTTAACTAACGGCACAGTATCGAACCTTAATATTGACCTATAATATTTTAGTTGGACCAGGTATTTTATTTCAGGGTAATAGTAAACCCTACCACAGGAAATAATTATAGGTCAATTAGGGGGTACACTATGTATATTTTAAATACTGTATTAAAACAAGAAAATTCGAAGTCACTTTTCAATGTTAACGTAAAGCCCGATTTCGGACCTTAATATTGACCTACAATATTTTAGTTGGACCAGGTATTATATTTCTGGGTAATAGTGTTCCCTACCACAGGAAATAATACTAGGTCAATTAGGGGGTACACGATGCATATTTTAAAAAAGTGCATTAAAACAAGGAAATTCGAAGACACTTTTCATTGTTAACTAACGGCACAGTATCGGACCTTAATAATGACCTATAATATTTTAGATGGACCAGGTATTAAATTACAGGGTAATAGTGTACCCTAGCACAGGAAATATTTATAGGTCAATTAGGGGGTACAAAGCGTGACCCTAAAGTTTACAATGTATGCCTACGTGAAATAAAGTGTTCTGAGAAGCTTAAAATGAAGAAATAAGACTTCTAAAATCCTTTAAAAATCCAAAGACATCTTTCAATGGTTAACTAACGCAAGGCGCGATATCAGACCTTAATATTGACCTATAATATTTTAGTTGGACCAGGTATTATATTACAGAGTAATAGTGTTCCCTTCCACGGGAAATACTTATAGGAGAATTAGGGAGTAGGGGAGAGGGGGTCAATTGTAACAGGGTACGATTTTAGCAGAGTAAAAATTTCGAGTCTCGGGTTCTAGATTTGGTTCCTAGGTGGCGCACAAGGTGTATTTAATAAATCTACATGTACACTCCTGATGGCAATCATTTTTATGTACTTTTGAAAGAGTTAGATCTCAAAAGATATTTTCACGCCACGCATGTACTTTTTTTGATATTAGAATATTATATTGTAACAAAGTAATTTTGTTTAAAGAAATAAAAATTAGTAACCGAATATGTAAGTGGACACCTTTATTAACATTTCAATAAAAAAAATTAGTTTTGCTAATTTACTAGCATTGTTTTTAACAAATGAAGCTAAAATGGCGTCTTGGGGACAATTGTAACAATAAGTAAAGGGACGATTGTAACAGCTGAAAATAAATAATCTTATGTTTACAAACCATTACTTAAGTCTTTAAGAACCACCAATAGTTTCCTATATCATTTATATTATGTTGCATGTGCATTATTTTATTTGTCACCTTTCACAGCATAAATTAAAATTTTTAACCCCTTAAAGTTAAAAGCTTAACCCTTTAGGTCTCTGCTCATTATTATTTTTACTCCTAAAATATCACTACTATTTTGATCAATAAAGAAATATATCACAACTATGATACTATGTATAATTAACTATGTTTTAGTTGAATTTATGAACTGTTACAATTGACCCCGTAAGTGGGGACAATTGTAACAAGTGCTCGACTGTCAAAAATTGTTAATAACTAATGTAATAACATTTAAAATTAGGTATTTATTTTTTTTTCTAGTAGAGGATAGTCTACTTTACTCGTCTGTTAATTAATACTAATAATATATTGGATTTTTTGATAGTTAATGATAGTTAAGTAAAAAATGTTACAATTGACCCCATTCTTTCCTACACTATGTATATTTTAAATAGTGCATTAAAACAAGGAAATACGAAGACACTTTTCAATGTTAACTAACGGCACGGGATCGGACCTTAATATTGACCTATAATATTTTAATTGGACCAGGTATTATATTAAAGGGTATTAGTGTACTCTACGAAAGGAAATAATTATAGGTCAACTACGGGGTACAGAATGAGTTCCTGTATTCTACTATGTGTGCGTATCTAAAATAAGTGTTCGGAAGAGCTTATAATGAGGAAATTCGCCTTCTAAAACCCTTTAAAGATAGGAAGCGCGATGCCCCTCTTCACTGTTAGCCCGATTTCGGAACATAATATTAACCTATAATATTTAAGTTGGACTGCATATTATATTACAGGGTAATAGTGTACCCTACCACGGGAAATAAGTATAGGTCAAGTGGGGGGTACACAACGTGAACCTAAATTTTACTATGTATGCCTATGTGAAATAAAGTGTTCTGAGAAGCTTAAAATGAAGAAATATGCCTTCTAAAATGCGTTAAAAATTCAAAGACATCTTTTAATGGTTAACTAACGCAAGGCGCGATATACGACCTAAATATTGATCCATAATATTTAAATTGGACCAGGTATTATATTACAGGGTAATAGTGTACCCTACCACGGGAAATAATTATAGCTCAATTAGGGGGTACACAATGAGTTCCTGTATTTTACTATTTGTGCGTATCTAAAATAAGTGTTCGGAAACGCTTAAAATGTGTAAATTCGCCTTCTAAAACCCTTTAAAGATTGGAAGCGCAAAGTCCCTCTTCACTGTTAGCCCGATTTCGGAAATTAATATTGACCTACAATATTTAAGTTGGACCACATATTATATTACAGGGTTATTGTGTACCCTCCCACGGGAAATAACTATAGGTCAATTAGGGGTACACAGCGTGACCCTAAATTTTACTATGTATGCCTATGTGAAATAAAGTGCTCTAAGAAGCTTAAAATGAAGAAATATGCCTTCTAAAATGCTTTAAAAATTCAAAGACATCTTTCAATGGTTAACTAACGCAAGGCGCGATATCAGACCTTAATATTGACCCATAATATTTAAATTGGAAAAGGTATTATATTACAGGGTAATAGTGTACCCTACCACGGGAATTAATTATAGGTCAATTAGGGGGTACAAAATGAGTTCCTGTATTTAACTATGTGTGCGTATCTAAAATAAGTGTTCGGAAGAGCTTAAAATAAGGAAATTCGCTTTCTAAAACCCTTTTAAGATAAGAAGAGCGAAGTCCCTTTTCACTGTTTGCCCGATTTCAGACCTTAATATTGACATATAATATTTTAGTTGGACCAGGTATTATATTACAGGGAAATAGTGTACGCTTCCACAGGAAATAATTATAGGTCAATTAGGGGGTATACAGCGTGACCCTAAAGTTTACTGTGTATGCCTATGTCAAATAAAGTGTTCTGAGAAGATTAAAATGAAGAAATAAGCCTTCTAAAAAGCTTTAAAATTTCAAAGACATTTTTCTATGTTAACTAACGGCACGGTATCGGACAATAATATTGACCTATAATTTTTAAATTGGACCACGTATTATATTGCAGGGTAATAGTGAACCCTACCACAGGAAATAATTATAGGTCAATTAGGGGGTACACAGCGTGACCCTAAAGTTTACTATGTATAAATATGAGAAATAATGTGTTCTGAGAAGCTTAAAATGAAGAAATAATCGTTCTAAAATGCTTTAAAAATTCAAAGACATCGTTCGATGGTTAACTAGCGCAAGGCGCGATATCAGACCTTAATATTGACCTAAAATATTTTAATTGGACCAGGTGTTATATTATAGGGTAATAGTGCACCCTACCACAGGAAATATTTATAGGTGAATTAGGGGGTACACTATGTATATTTTAAATAGTGCATTAAAACAAGGAAATTCGAAGACACTTTTCTATGTTAACTAACGGCACGGTATCGGACCTTAATATTGACCTATAATTTATAAATTGCACCAAGTATTATATTACAGTGTAATAGTGTACCCTACCGCAGGAAATAATTATATGTTAATTACGTGGTACTCAGCGTGACCCTAAAGTTTACTATGTATGCATATGTGAAATAAAGTGTTCTGAAATGCTTAAAGTGAAGAAATAAGCCTTCTAAAAAGCTTTAAAAATCAAAGACATCTTTCAATGGTTAACTAACGCAAGGTGCGATATCAGATCTTAATATTGACCCTTAATATTTAAATTGGTCCAGGTTATATATAACAGGGTATTAGTGTACCCTAAAACAGGAATTAATTATAGGTCAATTAGGGGGCACACAATGAGTTCCTGTATTTTACTATGTGTGCGTATCTAAAATAAGTGTTCGGAAGAGCTTAAAATGAGGAAATTCGCCTTCTAAAACCCTTTAAAGAGAGGAAGCGCGAAGTCCCTCTTCACAGTTAGCCCGATTTCGGACCTTAATATTGTCCTATAATATTTCAGTTGAATCACATATTATATTACAGGGTAACAGTGTACCCTACCACGGGAAATAATTATAGTTGAATTAGGGGGTACACTATGTATATTTTAAGTAGTGTATTAAAACAAGGAAATACGAAGACACTTTTCAATGTTAACTAACGGCACGGTATCGGACCTTAATATTGACCTAAAATATTTTAATTGGACCAGGTATTATATTATAGGGTAATAGTGCACCCTACTGCAGGAAATAATTATAGGTGAATTTGGGGGTACACTATGTATATTTTAAATTGTGCATTAAAACAAGGAAAATCGAAGACACTTTTCAATGCTAACAAACGACACGATATCTGACCCTAAAATTGACTTTATTCACTATTGCTCAAAACGAGGAAATTCCCCTTCTTAAACCCTTTAAAGATATGAAGCTCGAAGTCACTTTTCAATGTTAACGTAAAGCCCGATTTCGGACCTTAATATTGACCCATAATATTTAAATTAGACCACATATTATATTACAGGGTAATAGTGTACCCTACCACAGGAAATAATTATAGGTCAATTAGGGGGTACACAGCGTGACCCTAAAGCTTAATATGAATGCCTACGTGAAATAAAGTGTTCTGAGAAGCTTAAAATGAAGAAATAAGACTTCTAAAATCCTTTAAAAATTCAAAGACATCTTTCAATGGTTAACTAATGCAAGGCGCGATATCAGACCTTAATATTCACCTATAATATTTTAGTTGGAAAAGATATTATATTACAGGGTAATAGCGTACCCTGCCACGGGAAATAATTATAGGAGAATTAGGGGGTACACAATGTATATTTTAAATAGTGCATTAAAACAAGGAAATACGAAGAAACTTTTTATTGTTAACTAACGGCACGGTATCGGACCTTAATATTGACCTATAATATTTTAATTGGAACACATATTATATTACATGGTAATTGTGTACCCTTCCTCTTGAAATAATTATAGGTCAATTAGGGGGAACACAGCGTGACCCTAAAGTTTACTATGTAAGCCTATGTGAAATAAAGTGTTCTAATAAGCTTAAACTGAAGAAATAGGCCATCTAAAATGCTTTAAAAATTCAAAGACTTCTTTCAATGGTTAACTAACGCAAGGCGCGTCATCAGACCTTAATATTGACCAATAATATTTAAGTTGGACCACATATTATATTACAGGGAAATAGTGTACCCTACCACGGGAAATAATTATAGGTGAATTAGAGGGTACACTATATATATTTTAAATAGTGCATTAAAACAAGGATATTCGAAGACACCTTTGAACTCTAACAAACGGCACGATATCAGTCCTTAAAATAGACTTAATTCACTATTGCTCAAAACGAGGAAATTCGACTTCTAAAACCCTTTAAAGATAGGAAGCGCGAAGTCACTTTTCTATGTTAACGTAAAGCCCGATTTCGGGCCTTAATGTAGACCTATAATATTTAAATTGGACCACATATTATATTACAGGGTAATAGTGTACCCTACCACAGGAAATAATTAAGGGTGAATTAGGGGGTTCACTATGTATATTTTAAATAGTGCATTAAAACAAAGAAATTCGACAACACTTTCAATGTTAACTATCCGCACGGTATCGGACCTTAATATTGACCTATAATATTTTAGTTGGACCAGGTATTATATTTCAGAGTAATAGTGTACCCTACCACAGGAAATAATTATAGATCAATTAGGGTGTACACAGCGTGACCCTAAAGTTTACTATGTATGCCTATGTGAAATAAATTGTTCTGAGAAGCTTAAAATGAAGGAATAAGACTGCTAAAATGCTTTTAAAATTCAAAGGCATCTTTCAATGGTTAACTAACGGAAGGCGTATGTAATCAGACCTTATGTAATATTTAGGGTCACGCTGTGTACCCCCTAATTGACCTATAATTATTTCCTGTGGTAGGGTACACTATTACCCGGTAATATAATACCTGGTCCAACTAAAAAATTATAGGTCATATATTAAGGTCTGATATGGCGCCTTGCGTTAGTTAACCATTGAAAGATGTCTTTGAATATTTAAAGCATTTTAGAAGTCTTCTTTCTTCATTTTAAGCTTCTCAGAACACTTTATTTGTCATAGGCATACATAGTAAACTTTAGGGTCACGCTGTGTATCCCCTAATTGACATATAAATATTTCCCGTGGTAGGGTACACTATTACCATGTCATATAATATTTGGTCCAACTTAAATATTATAGGTCAATATTAAGGTCTGATATCGCGTCTTGCGTTAGTTAACCATTGAAAGATGTCTTTGAATTTTTAAAGCATTTTAGAACGCTTATTTCTTCATTTTAAGCTTCTCAGAACACTTTATTTCGCATAGGCATACATAGTAAACTTTAGGGTCGCGCTGTGTACCCCCTAATTGACCTATAATTATTTCCTGTTGTAGAGTACACTAATACCCTGTAATATAATACGTGGTCCAATTTAAAAATTATAGGTCAATATTAAGATCCGATACCGTGCCGTTAGTTAATATAGAAAAATGTCTTTGAATTTTTAAAGGTTTTTGGAAGGCTTATTTCTTCATTTTAACCTTCTCAGAACACTTTATTTGACATAGGCATACATAGTAAACTTTAGGGTCAAGCTGTGTACCCCCTATATAACCTATAATTATTTCCCGTGGTAGGGTTTACTATTACCTTGTAATATAATACCTGGTCCAACTAAAAAATTATAGGTCAATATTAAGGTCTGATATCGCGGCTTGCGTTAGTTAACCATTGAAAGATGTCTTTGAATTTTTAAAGCATTTTAGAAGGCTTATTTCTTTATTTTAAGCTTCTCAGAACACTTTATTTCACATAGGTATACATTGTAAACTTTAGGGTCACGCTGTGTACCCCCTAATTGACCTATAAATATTTCCCGTGGTAGGGTACACTATTACCCTGTAATATAATATCTGGTCCAACTAAAATAGTATAGGCCAATATTAAGGTCCGATACCGTGGCGTTAGTTAACATTGAAAAGTGTCTTCGAATTTCCCTGTTTTAATGCACTATTTAAAATATACATATTGTACCCCCTAATTCACCTATAATTACTTCTTGTGGTAGGGTACACTATTACCCTGCACTATAATACCTGGTCCAATTAAAATATTATAGGTCAATATTAATGTCCGAAATCGGGCTAACAGTGAAGAGGGACTTCGCGCTTCCTATTTTGAAGGGTTTTAGAAGGCGAATTTCCTCATTTTAAGCTCTTCCGAGCACTTATTTTAGATACGCACACATAGTAAAATAGAGGAACATTTCCTGTGGTAGGGTACACTATTACCCTGTAATATAATACCTGGTCCAACTAAAATATTATAGGTCAATATTAAGGAACGATACCGTGCCGTAAGTTAACATTGAAAAGTGTCTTCGAATTTCCTTGTTTCAATGCACTATTTAAAATAGACATAGTGTACCCCCTAATTGACCTATAATTATTTCACGTGGCAGAGTACACTATTACCCTATAATATAATTCGTGGTCCAATTTAAAAATTATAGGTCAATATTAAGGTCTGATACCGCGCCGTTAGTTATCATTGAAAAGTGTCTTCGAATTTCCTTGTTTCTATGCACAATTTAAAATAGACATAGTGTACCCCCTAATTGACCTATAATTATTTCACGTGGCAGAGTACACTATTACCCTATAATATAATGCGTGGTCCAATTTAAAAATTATAGGTCAATATTAAGGTCTGATATCGCGCCTTGCGTTAGTTAACCGTTGAAAGATCTCTTTGAATTTTTAAAGCATTTTAGAAGTCTTATTTCTTCATTTTAAGCTTCTCAGAACACTTTATTTCGCATAGGCATACATAGTAAACTTTAGGGTCACGCTGTGTACCCCCTAATTGACCTATAAATATTTCCCGTGGTAGGGTACACTATCAACCTGTAATATAATATATGGTCTAATTTAAATATTATGGGTGGATATTAAGATCTGAAATCGATCTTTACGTTAACATTGAAAAGTGACTTCGCGCTTCCTATCTTTAAAGGGTTTTAGAAGGCGAATTTCCTCGTTTTCAGCAATAGTGAATTAAGTCAATTTTAAGGTCAGATATCGTGCCGTTTGTTAGCATTGAAAAGTGTCTTCGAATTTCCTTGTTTTAATGCACTATTTAAAATATACCTAGTGTACCCCCTAATTCACCTATAATTATTTCCCGTGGCAGAGTACACTATTTCCCTGTAATATAATGCGTGGTCCAACTAAAATATTATAGGTCAATATTAAGGTCTGATATCGCGCCTTGCGTTAGTTAACCGTTGAAAGATGTCTTTGAATTTTTAAAGTATTTTAGAAGGCTTATTTCTTCATTTTAACCTTCTCAGAACACTTTATTTGACATAAGCATACATAGTAAACTTTAGGGTCACGCTGTGTACCCCCTAATTGACCTATAATTATTTCCTATGGTAGGGTACACTATTACCCTGTAATATACTTCTGGGCCCAACTAAAATCTTATAGGTCAATATTAAGGTCCTGTGTGAGGTATAGGTCAATATTAAGGATTATAACCCAATTAGGGGGGTCGCAATGGCCCCTTAAGTCTTCTGTTTAGAAAACCGGGAGAGGGTACTTGAATCTATGTTGTAGCGCGATCCTCGTATAAGCGTGGTCCAACGGCTAAGACCATGAGCTAGTGATTTACGCATGGAGCGAGGGGGCGTTGGTTCAAACCCCAGCTGTAGTCAATATTTAATTTTTTTTATTTTTTTCTTATTTTTTTTATTTTACATTATATTGTTTATTTAATGTGTTTTTCGATACATTAAAGGATCCTATAAGGAAAAAAAAATTTATTCGGGAAATTTCAAATAATGCTTAAAAACTGGTAAAATCCCGGAAAATTACTTTATTTTTATTATATTATTTTTTTAAACTCCTTTTACAATACTTTCATGATAGTTTAACAGGTGAAATATGTTGTTCTAAGTATGAAATCAAGGGTGTCTCTTTGTGAAAGAAAGCATAATGGAATAAAAAATAAAGTAAAATAAAATGGCGGGAAAAAGAATCAAATTTCAAGCCTACCTACTTCCTTAATATTAAGTTATAATTTTCAAACTCGGACTGAATATAGGCCTCTATGTGCCGGACCCCTCTACCAAAGCGAAATTTTATAACATGATTAGGGGGGCCGCAATAGCCCCTTAAGTCTTCTGTTTTGCAAACCCGGAGAGGGTACTTGAAGCTATGTTGTAGCGCGATCCTCGTATAAGCGTGGTCCAACGGCTAAGACTATGAGCTAGTGATTTACGCATGGAGCGAGGGGGCGTTCGTTCAAACCCCAGCTGTGGTCAATATTTAATTTTTTTTATTTTTTTCTTATTTTGTTTATTTAACATTATAATATTTATTTAATGTGTTTCTCGATACATTATAGGATCCTATAAGGAAAAAAAAATTTTTATTCGGGAAATTTCAAATAATGCTTAAAAACTGGTAAAATCCCGGAAAATTGGTTTATTTTTATTATATTATTTTTTAAAACTCCTTTTACAATACTTTCATGATAGTTTAATAGGTGAAAATGTTGTTCTAAGTATGAAATCAAGGGTGTCTCTTTGTGAAAGAAAGCATAATGGAATGAAAAATAAAATAAAATAAAATGGCGGGAAAAAGGATCAAATTTCAAGCCTACCTACTTCCTTAATATTAAGTTATAATTTTCAAACTCGGACTGAATATAGGCCTCTATGTGCCGGACCCCTCTACCAAAGCGAAATTTTATAACCTGATTAGAGGGGCCGCAATAGGCCCTTAAGTCTTCTGTTTAGCAAACCGGGAGAGGGTAATTGAAGCTATGTTGTAGCGCGATACTCGTATAAGCGAGTTCCAACGGCTAAGACCATGAGCTAGTGATTTACGCATGGAGCGAGGGGCCGTTGGTTCAAACCCCAGCTGTGGTCAATATTTAATTTTTTTTATTTTTTTCTTATTTTGTTTATTTAACATTATATTATTTATTTAATGTGTTTTTCGATACATTATAGGATCCTATAAGGGAAAAAAAATTTTTTTTCGGGAAATTTCAAATAATGCTTAAAAACTGGTAAATATAACCCATTTAGGGGGGTCGCAATGGCCCCTAAAGTTTTCTGTTTAGCAAACCGGAAGAGGGTACTTGAAGCTATGTTGAAGCGGTTTGCTCGTATAAGCGTGGTCCAACGGCTAAGACCATGAGCTAGTGATTTACGCATGGAGCGAGGGGGCGTTGGTTCAATCCCCAGCTGTGGTCAATATTTAATTTTTTTCTTATTTTTTTCTTATTTTGTTTATTTTACATTATATTATTTATTTAATGTGTTTTTCGATACATTAAAGGATCCTATAAGGAAAAAAAAATTTTTATTCGGGAAATTTCAAATAATGCTTAAAAACTGGTAAAATCCCGGAAAATTAGTTTATTTTTATTATATTATTTTTTTAAACTCCTTTTACAATACTTTCATGATAGTTTAACAGGTGAAATATGTTGTTCTAAGTTTAAAATCAAGGGTGTCTCTTTGTGAAAGAAAGCATAATGGAATAAAAAATGAAATAAAATAAAATGACAGGAAAAAGGATCAAATTTCAAGCCAACCTACTTCCCTTTAATATTAAGTTATAATTTTCAAACTCGGACCGAATATAGGCCTCTATGTGCTGGACCCCTCTACTAAAGCAAAATTTTATAACCTGATTAGGGGGGCCGCAATAGCCCCTTAAGTCTTCTGTTTAGCAAACCGGGAGAGTGAACTTGAAGCTATGTTGTAGCGCGATCCTCGTATAAGCGTGTTCCAACGTCTAAGACCATGAGCTAGTGATTTACGCATGGAGCGAGGGGGCGTTTGTTCAAACCCCAGCTGTGGTCAATATTTAATTTTTTTTATTTTTTTCTAATTTTGTTTATTTTACATTATATTATTTATTTAATCTGTTTTTCGATACATTATAGGATCCTATAAGGAAAAAAAAATTTTATTCGGGAAATTTCAAATAATGCTTAAAAACTGGTAAACTCTCGGAAAATTAGTTTATTTTTATTATATTATTTTTTTAAACTCCTTTTACAATACTTTCATGATAGTTTAACAGGTGAAATATGTTGTTCTAAGTATAAAATCAAGGGTGTCTCTTTGTGAAAGAAAGCATAATGGAATAAAAAATAAAATAAAATAAAATGGCGGGAAAAAGGATCAAATTTCAAGCCAACCT
The DNA here is from genome assembly GCF_982258835.1 of Parasteatoda tepidariorum. Lineage (NCBI taxonomy): Eukaryota > Metazoa > Arthropoda > Arachnida > Araneae > Theridiidae > Parasteatoda > Parasteatoda tepidariorum. Next base: position 115,902,034 of record NC_141760.1, read on the forward strand.
ACTTCTCTTTAATATTAAGTTATAATTTTCAAACTCGGACCGAATATAGGCCTCTATGTGCCGGACCCCTCTACCAAAGCAAAATTTTATAACCCAATTAGGTGGGCAGCAATGGCCCCTAAAGTCTTCTGTTTAGCAAACCGGGAGAGGGTACTTGAAGCTATGTTGTAGCGCGATCCTCGTATAAGCGTGGTCCAACGGTTGAGACCATGAGCTAGTGATTTGCGCATGGAGCGAGGGGGCGTTTGTTCAAACCCCAGCTGTGGTCAATATTTAATTTTTTTTATTTTTTTCTAATTTTGTTTAATTTACATTATATTATTTATTTAATGTGTTTTTCGATACATTATAGGATCCTATAAGGAAAAAAAAATTTTATTCGGGAAATTTCAAATAATGCTTAAAAACTGGTAAAATCTCGGAAAATTAGTTTATTTTTATTATATTATTTTTTAAACTCCTTTTACAATACTTTCATGATAGTTTAATAGGTGAAATATGTTGTTCTAAGCATAAAATCAAGGGTGTCTCTTTGTGAAAGAAAGCATAATGGAATAAAAAATAAAATAAAACAAAATGGCAGGAAAAAGGATCAAATTTCAAGCCAACCTACTTCTTTTTAATATTAAGTTATAATTTTCAAACTCGGACCGAGTATAGGCCTCTATGTGCCGGACCCCTCTACCAAAGTAAAATTTTATAACCTCATTAGGGGGGCCGCAATAGCCCCTTTAGTCTTCTGTTTAGCAAACCCTGAGAGGGTACTTGAAGCTACGTTGTAGCGCGATCCTCGTATAAGCGTGGTCCAACGGCTAAGACCATGAGCTAGTGATTTACGCATGGAGCGACGGGGCGTTGGTTCAATCCCCAGCTGTGGTCAATATTTAATTTTTTTCTTATTTTTTTCTTATTTTGTTTATTTTACATTATATTATTTATTTAATGTGTTTTTCGATACATTAAAGGATCCTATAAGGAAAAAAAAATTTTTATTCGGGAAATTTCAAATAATGCTTAAAAACTGGTAAAATCCCGGAAAATTAGTTTATTTTTATTATATTATTTTTTTAAACTCCTTTTACAATACTTTCATGATAGTTTAACAGGTGAAATATGTTGTACTAAGTTTAAAATCAAGGGTGTCTCTTTGTGAAAGAAAGCATAATGGAATAAAAAATAAAATAAAATAAAATGACAGGAAAAAGGATCAAATTTCAAGCCAACCTGCTTCCCTTTAATATTAAGTTATAATTTTCAAACTCGGACCGAATATAGGCCTCTATGTGCTGGACCCCTCTACTAAAGCAAAATTTTATAACCTGATTAGGGGGGCCGCAATAGCCCCTTAAGTCTTCTGTTTAGCAAACCGGGAGAGTGAACTTGAAGCTATGTTGTAGCGCGATCCTCGTATAAGCGTGTTCCAACGGCTAAGACCATGAGCTAGTGATTTACGCATGGAGCGAGGGGGCGTTTGTTCAAACCCCAGCTGTGGTCAATATTTAATTTTTTTTATTTTTTTCTAATTTTGTTTATTTTACATTATATTATTTATTTAATGTGTTTTTCGATACATTATAGGATACTATAAGGAAAAAAAAATTTTATTCGGGAAATTTCAAATAATGCTTAAAAACTGGTAAACTCTCGGAAAATTAGTTTATTTTTATTATATTATTTTTTTAAACTCCTTTTACAATACTTTCATGATAGTTTAACAGGTGAAATATGTTGTTCTAAGTATAAAATCAAGGGTGTCTCTTTGTGAAAGAAAGCATAATGGAATAAAAAATAAAATAAAATAAAATGGCGGGAAAAAGGATCAAATTTCAAGCCAACCTACTTCTCTTTAATATTAAGTTATAATTTTCAAACTCGGACCGAATATAGGCCTCTATGTGCCGGACCCCTCTACCAAAGCAAAATTTTATAACCCAATTAGGTGGGCAGCAATGGCCCCTAAAGTCTTCTGTTTAGCAAACCGGGAGAGGGTACTTGAAGCTATGTTGTAGCGCGATCCTCGTATAAGCGTGGTCCAACGGTTGAGACCATGAGCTAGTGATTTGCGCATGGAGCGAGGGGGCGTTTGTTCAAACCCCAGCTGTGGTCAATATTTAATTTTTTTTATTTTTTTCTAATTTTGTTTAATTTACATTATATTATTTATTTAATGTGTTTTTCGATACATTATAGGATCCTATAAGGAAAAAAAAATTTTATTCGGGAAATTTCAAATAATGCTTAAAAACTGGTAAAATCTCGGAAAATTAGTTTATTTTTATTATATTATTTTTTAAACTCCTTTTACAATACTTTCATGATAGTTTAATAGGTGAAATATGTTGTTCTAAGCATAAAATCAAGGGTGTCTCTTTGTGAAAGAAAGCATAATGGAATAAAAAATAAAGTAAAATAAAATGGCGGGAAAAAGAATCAAATTTCAAGCCTACCTACTTCCTTAATATTAAGTTATAATTTTCAAACTCGGACTGAATATAGGCCTCTATGTGCCGGACCCCTCTACCAAAGCGAAATTTTATAACATGATTAGGGGGGCCGCAATGGCCCCTTAAGTCTTCTGTTTTGCAAACCCGGAGAGGGTACTTGAAGCTATGTTGTAGCGCGATCCTCGTATAAGCGTGGTCCAACGGCTAAGACTATGAGCTAGTGATTTACGCATGGAGCGAGGGGGCGTTCGTTCAAACCCCAGCTGTGGTCAATATTTAATTTTTTTTATTTTTTTCTTATTTTGTTTATTTAACATTATAATATTTATTTAATGTGTTTCTCGATACATTATAGGATCCTATAAGGAAAAAAAAATTTTTATTCGGGAAATTTCAAATAATGCTTAAAAACTGGTAAAATCCCGGAAAATTGGTTTATTTTTATTATATTATTTTTTAAAACTCCTTTTACAATACTTTCATGATAGTTTAATAGGTGAAAATGTTGTTCTAAGTATGAAATCAAGGGTGTCTCTTTGTGAAAGAAAGCATAATGGAATGAAAAATAAAATAAAATAAAATGGCGGGAAAAAGGATCAAATTTCAAGCCTACCTACTTCCTTAATATTAAGTTATAATTTTCAAACTCGGACTGAATATAGGCCTCTATGTGCCGGACCCCTCTACCAAAGCGAAATTTTATAACCTGATTAGAGGGGCCGCAATAGGCCCTTAAGTCTTCTGTTTAGCAAACCGGGAGAGGGTAATTGAAGCTATGTTGTAGCGCGATACTCGTATAAGCGAGTTCCAACGGCTAAGACCATGAGCTAGTGATTTACGCATGGAGCGAGGGGCCGTTGGTTCAAACCCCAGCTGTGGTCAATATTTAATTTTTTTTATTTTTTTCTAATTTTGTTTATTTTACATTATATTATTTATTTAATGTGTTTTTCGATACATTATAGGATCCTATAAGGAAAAAAAAATTTTATTCGGGAAATTTCAAATAATGCTTAAAAACTGGTAAACTCTCGGAAAATTAGTTTATTTTTATTATATTATTTTTTTAAACTCCTTTTACAATACTTTCATGATAGTTTAACAGGTGAAATATGTTGTTCTAAGTATAAAATCAAGGGTGTCTCTTTGTGAAAGAAAGCATAATGGAATAAAAAATAAAATAAAATAAAATGGCGGGAAAAAGGATCAAATTTCAAGCCAACCTACTTCTCTTTAATATTAAGTTATAATTTTCAAACTCGGACCGAATATAGGCCTCTATGTGCCGGACCCCTCTACCAAAGCAAAATTTTATAACCCAATTAGGTGGGCAGCAATGGCCCCTAAAGTCTTCTGTTTAGCAAACCGGGAGAGGGTACTTGAAGCTATGTTGTAGCGCGATCCTCGTATAAGCGTGGTCCAACGGTTGAGACCATGAGCTAGTGATTTGCGCATGGAGCGAGGGGGCGTTTGTTCAAACCCCAGCTGTGGTCAATATTTAATTTTTTTTATTTTTTTCTAATTTTGTTTAATTTACATTATATTATTTATTTAATGTGTTTTTCGATACATTATAGGATCCTATAAGGAAAAAAAAATTTTATTCGGGAAATTTCAAATAATGCTTTAAAACTGGTAAAATCTCGGAAAATTAGTTTATTTTTATTATATTATTTTTTAAACTCCTTTTACAATACTTTCATGATAGTTTAATAGGTGAAATATGTTGTTCTAAGCATAAAATCAAGGGTGTCTCTTTGTGAAAGAAAGCATAATGGAATAAAAAATAAAATAAAACAAAATGGCAGGAAAAAGGATCAAATTTCAAGCCAACCTACTTCTTTTTAATATTAAGTTATAATTTTCAAACTCGGACCGAGTATAGGCCTCTATGTGCCGGACCCCTCTACCAAAGTAAAATTTTATAACCTGTTTAGGGGGGCCGCAATAGCCCCTTTAGTCTTCTGTTTAGCAAACCCTGAGAGGGTACTTGAAGCTACGTTGTAGCGCGATCCTCGTATAAGCGTGGTCCAACGGCTAAGACCATGAGCTAGTGATTTACGCATGGAGCGAGGGGGCGTTGGTTCAATCCCCAGCTGTGGTCAATATTTAATTTTTTTCTTATTTTTTTCTTATTTTGTTTATTTTACATTATATTATTTATTTAATGTGTTTTTCGATACATTAAAGGATCCTATAAGGAAAAAAAAATTTTTATTCGGGAAATTTCAAATAATGCTTAAAAACTGGTAAAATCCCGGAAAATTAGTTTATTTTTATTATATTATTTTTTTAAACTCCTTTTACAATACTTTCATGATAGTTTAACAGGTGAAATATGTTGTACTAAGTTTAAAATCAAGGGTGTCTCTTTGTGAAAGAAAGCATAATGGAATAAAAAATAAAATAAAATAAAATGACAGGAAAAAGGATCAAATTTCAAGCCAACCTGCTTCCCTTTAATATTAAGTTATAATTTTCAAACTCGGACCGAATATAGGCCTCTATGTGCTGGACCCCTCTACTAAAGCAAAATTTTATAACCTGATTAGGGGGGCCGCAATAGCCCCTTAAGTCTTCTGTTTAGCAAACCGGGAGAGTGAACTTGAAGCTATGTTGTAGCGCGATCCTCGTATAAGCGTGTTCCAACGGCTAAGACCATGAGCTAGTGATTTACGCATGGAGCGAGGGGGCGTTTGTTCAAACCCCAGCTGTGGTCAATATTTAATTTTTTTTATTTTTTTCTAATTTTGTTTATTTTACATTATATTATTTATTTAATGTGTTTTTCGATACATTATAGGATCCTATAAGGAAAAAAAAATTTTATTCGGGAAATTTCAAATAATGCTTAAAAACTGGTAAACTCTCGGAAAATTAGTTTATTTTTATTATATTATTTTTTTAAACTCCTTTTACAATACTTTCATGATAGTTTAACAGGTGAAATATGTTGTTCTAAGTATAAAATCAAGGGTGTCTCTTTGTGAAAGAAAGCATAATGGAATAAAAAATAAAATAAAATAAAATGGCGGGAAAAAGGATCAAATTTCAAGCCAACCTACTTCTCTTTAATATTAAGTTATAATTTTCAAACTCGGACCGAATATAGGCCTCTATGTGCCGGACCCCTCTACCAAAGCAAAATTTTATAACCCAATTAGGTGGGCAGCAATGGCCCCTAAAGTCTTCTGTTTAGCAAACCGGGAGAGGGTACTTGAAGCTATGTTGTAGCGCGATCCTCGTATAAGCGTGGTCCAACGGTTGAGACCATGAGCTAGTGATTTGCGCATGGAGCTTGGGGGCGTTTGTTCAAACCCCAGCTGTGGTCAATATTTAATTTTTTTTATTTTTTTCTAATTTTGTTTAATTTACATTATATTATTTATTTAATGTGTTTTTCGATACATTATAGGATCCTATAAGGAAAAAAAAATTTTATTCGGGAAATTTCAAATAATGCTTAAAAACTGGTAAAATCTCGGAAAATTAGTTTATTTTTATTATATTATTTTTTAAACTCCTTTTACAATACTTTCATGATAGTTTAATAGGTGAAATATGTTGTTCTAAGCATAAAATCAAGGGTGTCTCTTTGTGAAAGAAAGCATAATGGAATAAAAAATAAAATAAAACAAAATGGCAGGAAAAAGGATCAAATTTCAAGCCAACCTACTTCTTTTTAATATTAAGTTATAATTTTCAAACTCGGACCGAGTATAGGCCTCTATGTGCCGGACCCCTCTACCAAAGTAAAATTTTATAACCTGATTAGGGGGGCCGCAATAGCCCCTTTAGTCTTCTGTTTAGCAAACCCTGAGAGGGTACTTGAAGCTACGTTGTAGCGCGATCCTCGTATAAGCGTGGTCCAACGGCTAAGACCATGAGCTAGTGATTTACGCATGGAGCGAGGGGGCGTTGGTTCAATCCCCAGCTGTGGTCAATATTTAATTTTTTTCTTATTTTTTTCTTATTTTGTTTATTTTACATTATATTATTTATTTAATGTGTTTTTCGATACATTAAAGGATCCTATAAGGAAAAAAAAAATTTTATTCGGGAAATTTCAAATAATGCTTAAAAACTGGTAAAATCCCGGAAAATTAGTTTATTTTTATTATATTATTTTTTTAAACTCCTTTTACAATACTTTCATGATAGTTTAACAGGTGAAATATTTTGTTCTAAGTTTAAAATCAAGGGTGTCTCTTTGTGAAAGAAAGCATAATGGAATAAAAAATAAAATAAAATAAAATGACGGGAAAAAGGATCAAATTTCAAGCCAACCTACTTCCCTTTAATATTAAGTTATAATTTTCAAACTCGGACCAAATATAGGCCTCTATGTGCCGGACCCCTCTACCAAAGTAAAATTTTATAACCTGATTAGGGGGGCCGCAATAGCCCCTTTAGTCTTCTGTTTAGCAAACCCTGAGAGGGTACTTGAAGATATGTTGTAGCGCGATCCTCGTATAAGCGTGGTCCAACGGCTAAGACCATGAGCTAGTGATTTACGCATGGAGCGAGGGGGCGTTGGTTCAAACCCCAGCTGAGGTCAATGTTTAATTTTTTTTATTTTTTTCTTATTTTGTTTATTTTACATTATATTATTTATTTAATGCGTTTTTCGATACATTATAGGATCCTATAAGGAAAAAAAATTTTTTTTCGGGAAATTTCAAATAATGCTTAAAAACTGGTAAAATCTCGGAAAATTAGTTTATTTTTATTATATTATTTTTTAAAACTCCTTTTACAATACTTTCATGATAGTTTAATAGGTGAAATATGTTGTTCCAAGTATAAAATCCTGGGTGTCTCTTTGTGAAAGAAAGCATAATGGAATAAAAAATAAAATAAAATAAAATGGCGGGAAAAAGGATCAAATTTCAAGCCAACCTACTTCTCTTTAATATTAAGTTATAATTTTCAAACTCGGACCGAATATAGGCCTCTATGTGCGGACCCCTCTACCAAAGCAAAATTTTATAACCCTATTAGGGGGGCCGCAATGGCCCCTAAAGTCATCTGTTTAGCAAACCGGGAGAGGGTACTTGTAGCTATGTTGAAGCACGATCCTCGTAAAAGCGTGGTCCAACGGCTAAGACCATGAGCTAGTGATTGACGCATGGAGCGAGGGGGCGTTGGTTCAAATCCCAGCTGTGGTCAATATTTAATTTTTTTTTCTTATTTGCTTTATTTTACATTATATTATTTATTTAATGTGTTTTTCGATGCATTAAAGGATCCTATAAGGGAAAGAAAATTTTTATTCGGGAAATTTCAAATAATGCTTAAAAACTGGTAAAATCTCGGAAAATTAGTTTATTTTTATTATATTATTTTTTAAACTCCTTTTACAATACTTTCATGATAGTTTATTAGGTGAAATATGTTGTTCTAAGCATAAAATCAAGGGTGTCTCTTTGTGAAAGAAAGCATAATGGAATAAAAAATAAAATAAAATAAAATGACGGGAAAAAGGATCAAATTTCAAGCCAACCTACTTCCCTTTAATATTAAGTTATAATTTTCAAACTCGGACCGAATATAGGCCTCTATGTGCCGGACCCCTCTACCAAAGTAAAATTTTATAACCTGATTAGGGGGGCCGCAATAGCCCCTTTAGTCTTCTGTTTAGCAAACCCTGAGAGGGTAGTTGAAGCTATGTTGTAGTGCGATCCTCGTATAAGCGTGGTCCAACGGCTAAGACCATGAGCTAGTGATTTACGCATGGAGCGAGGGGGCGTTGGTTCAAACCCCAGCTGAGGTCAATATTTAATTTTTTTTATTTTTTTCTTATTTTGTTTATTTTACATTATATTATTTATTTAATGCGTTTTTCGATACATTATAGGATCCTATAATGAAAAAAAAATTTTTTTTCGGGAAATTTCAAATAATGCTTAAAAACTGGTAAAATCTCGGAAAATTAGTTTATTTTTATTATATTATTCTTTTAAACTCCTTTTACAATACTTTCATGATAGTTTAATAGGTGAAATATGTTGTTCTAAGTATAAAATCAAGGGTGTCTCTTTGTGAAAGAAAGCATAATGGAATAAAAAATAAAATATAATGAAATGGCGGGAAAAAGGATCAAATTTCAAGCCAACCTACTTCTCTTTAATATTAAGCTATAATTTTCAAACTCGGACCGAATATAGGCCTCTATGAGCCGGACCCCTCTACCAAAGCAAAATTTTATAACCTGATTAGGGGGGCAGCAATAGCCCCTTAAGTCTTCTGTTTAGCAAACCCTGAGAGGGTACTTGAAGCTATGTTGTAGCGCGATCCTCGTATAAGCGTGGTTCAACGGCTAAGACCATGAGCTAGTGATTTACGCATCGAGCGAGGGGTCGTTGGTTTAAACCCAAGCTGTGGTCAAAATTTAATTTTTTTTATTTTTTTCTTATTTTGTTTATATTACATTATATTATTTATTTAATGTGTTTTTCGATACATTATAGGATCCTGTAAGGGAAAAAATTTTAATTCGGGAAATTTCAAATAATGCTTAAAAACTGGTAAAATCTCGTAAAATTAGTTTATTTTTATTACATTATTTTTTTAAACTCCTTTTACAATACTTTCATGATAGTTTAATAGGTGAAATATGTTGTTCTAAGTATAAAATCAAGGGTGTCTCTTTGTGAAAGAAAGCATAATGGAATAAAAATAAAATAAAATAAAATGGCGGGAAAAAGAATCAAATTTCAAGCCAACCTACCTCTCTTTAATATTAAGTTATAATTTTCAGACTCGGACCGAATATAGCCCTGTATGTGCCGGACCCCTCTACCAAAGCAAAATTTTATAACCCAATTAGGGGGTCCGCAATGGCCCCTAAAGTCTTCTGTTTAACAAACCCTGAGAGGATACTTGAAGCTATGTTCAAACGCGATCCTCGTATAAGCGTGGTCCAACGGCTAAGACCATGAGCTAGTGATTGATGCATAGAGCGAGCGGGCGTTGGTTCAAACCCCAGCTGTGGTCAATATTTAATTTTTTTTTCTTATTTGCTTTATTTTACATTATATTATTTATTTAATGTGCTTTTCGATGCATTAAAGGATCCTGTAAAGGAAAAAAAAATTTTATTCGGGAAATTTCAAATAATGCTTAAAAACTGGTAAAATCCCGGAAAATTAGTTTATTTTTATTATATTATTTTTTTAAACTCCTTTTACAATACTTTCATGATAGTTTAACAGGTGAAATATGTTGTTCTGAGTTTAAAATCAAGGGTGTCTCTTTGTGAAAGAAAGCATAATGGAATAAAAAATAAAATAAAATAAAATGGCGGGAAAAAGGATCAAATTTCAAGTCAACCTACTTCCCTTTAATATTAAGTTATAATTTTCAAACTCGGACCGAGTAAAGGCCTCTATGTGCTGGACCCCTCTACCAAAGCAAAATTTTATAACCTGATTAGGGGGGCAGCAATAGCCCCTTAAGTCTTCTGTTTAGCAACCTGGGAGAGTGTACTTGAAGCTATGTTGTAGCGCGATCCTCATATAAGCGTGGTCCAACGGTTAAGACCATGAGCTAGTGATTTACGCATGGAGCGAGGGGTCGTTGGTTCAAGCCCAAGCTGTGGTCAATATTTAATTTTTTTTAATTTTTTTCTTATTTTGTTTATTTTACTTTATATTATTTATTTAATGTGTTTTTCGATACATTATAGGATCCTAAAAGGGAAAAACAATTTTTATTCGGGAAATTTCAAATAATGCTTAAAAACTGGTAAAATCTCGGAAAATTAGTTTATTTTTATTATATTATTTTTTAAAACTCCTTTTACAATACTTTCATGATAGTTTAATAGGTGAAATATGTTGTTCCAAGTATAAAATCCTGGGTGTCTCTTTGTGAAAGAAAGTATAATGGAATAAAAAATAAAATAAAATAAAATGGCGGGAAAAATGATCAAATTTCAAGCCAACCTACTTCTCTTTAATATTAAGTTATAATTTTCAAACTCGGACCGAATATAGGCCTCTATGTGCGGACCCCTCTACCAAAGCAAAATTTTATAACCCTATTAGGGGGGCCGCAATGGCCCCTAAAGTCATCTGTTTAGCAAACCGGGAGAGGGTACTTGTAGCTATGTTGAAGCACGATCCTCGTAAAAGCGTGGTCCAACGGCTAAGACCATGAGCTAGTGATTGACGCATGGAGCGAGGGGGCGTTGGTTCAAACCCCAACTGTGGTCAATATTTAATTTTTTTTTCTTATTTGCTTTATTTTACATTATATTATTTATTTAATGTGTTTTTCGATGCATTAAAGGATCCTATAAGGGAAAGAAAATTTTTATTCGGGAAATTTCAAATAATGCTTAAAAACTGGTAAAATCTCGGAAAATTAGTTTATTTTTATTATATTATTTTTTAAACTCCTTTTACAATACTTTCATGATAGTTTATTATTTGAAATATGTTGTTCTAAGCATAAAATCAAGGGTGTCTCTTTGTGAAAGAAAGCATAATGGAATAAAAAATAAAATAAAACAAAATGGCAGGAAAAAGGATCAAATTTCAAGCCAACCTACCTCTTTTTAATATTAAGTTATAATTTTCAAACTCGGACCGAGTATAGGCCTCTATGTGCTGGACCCCTCTACCAAAGCAAAATTTTATAACCTGATTAGGGGGGCCGCAATAGCCCCGTAAGTCTTCTGTTTAGCAAACCGGGAGAGGGTACTTGAAGCTATGTTGAAGCGCGATCCTCGTATAAGCGTGGTCTAACGGCTAAGACCATGAGCCAGTGATTTACGCATGGAGCGAGGGGGCGTTGGTTCAATCCCCAGCTGTGGTCAATATTTAATTTTTTTCTTATTTTTTTCTTATTTTGTTTATTTTACATTATACTATTTATTTAATGTGTTTTTCGATACATTAAAGGATCCTATAAGGAAAAAAAAATTTTTATTCGGGAAATTTCAAATAATGCTTAAAAACTGGTAAAATCCCGGAAAATTAGTTTATTTTTATTATATTATTTTTTTAAACTCCTTTTACAATACTTTCATGATAGTTTAACAGGTGAAATATGTTGTTCTAAGTTTAAAATCAAGGGTGTCTCTTTGTGAAAGAAAGCATAATGGAATAAAAAATAAAATAAAATAAAATGACGGGAAAAAGGATCAAATTTCAAGCCAACCTACTTCCCTTTAATATTAAGTTATAATTTTCAAACTCGGACCGAATATAGGCCTCTATGTGCCGGACCCCTCTACCAAAGTAAAATTTTATAACCTGATTAGGGGGGCCGCAATAGCCCCTTTAATCTTCTGTTTAGCAAACCCTGAGAGGGTACTTGAAGCTATGTTGTAGTGCGCTCCTCGTATAAGCGTGGTCCAACGGCTAAGACCATGAGCTAGTGATTTACGCATGGAGCGAGGGGGCGTTGGTTCAAACCCCAGCTGAGGTCAATATTTAATTTTTTTTATTTTTTTCTTATTTTGTTTATTTTACATTATATTATTTATTTAATGCGTTTTTCGATACATTATAGGATCCTATAATGAAAAAAAAAATTTTTTTCGGGAAATTTCAAATAATGCTTAAAAACTGGTAAAATCTCGGAAAATTAGTTTATTTTTATTATATTATTCTTTTAAACTCCTTTTACAATACTTTCATGATAGTTTAATAGGTGAAATATGTTGTTCTAAGTATAAAATCAAGGGTGTCTCTTTGTGAAAGAAAGCATAATGGAATAAAAAATAAAATATAATAAAATGGCGGGAAAAAGGATCAAATTTCAAGCCAACCTACTTCCCTTTAATATTAAGTTATAATTTTCAAACTCGGACCGAATATAGGCCTCTATGTGCCGGACCCCTCTACCAAAGTAAAATTTTATAACCTGATTAGGGGGGCCGCAATAGCCCCTTTAGTCTTCTGTTTAGCAAACCCTGAGAGGGTAGTTGAAGCTATGTTGTAGTGCGATCCTCGTATAAGCGTGGTCCAACGGCTAAGACCATGAGCTAGTGATTTACGCATGGAGCGAGGGGGCGTTGGTTCAAACCCCAGCTGAGGTCAATATTTAATTTTTTTTATTTTTTTCTTATTTTGTTTATTTTACATTATATTATTTATTTAATGCGTTTTTCGATACATTATAGGATCCTATAATGAAAAAAAAATTTTTTTTCGGGAAATTTCAAATAATGCTTAAAAACTGGTAAAATCTCGGAAAATTAGTTTATTTTTATTATATTATTCTTTTAAACTCCTTTTACAATACTTTCATGATAGTTTAATAGGTGAAATATGTTGTTCTAAGTATAAAATCAAGGGTGTCTCTTTGTGAAAGAAAGCATAATGGAATAAAAAATAAAATATAATGAAATGGCGGGAAAAAGGATCAAATTTCAAGCCAACCTACTTCTCTTTAATATTAAGCTATAATTTTCAAACTCGGACCGAATATAGGCCTCTATGAGCCGGACCCCTCTACCAAAGCAAAATTTTATAACCTGATTAGGGGGGCAGCAATAGCCCCTTAAGTCTTCTGTTTAGCAAACCCTGAGAGGGTACTTGAAGCTATGTTGTAGCGCGATCCTCGTATAAGCGTGGTTCAACGGCTAAGACCATGAGCTAGTGATTTACGCATCGAGCGAGGGGTCGTTGGTTTAAACCCAAGCTGTGGTCAAAATTTAATTTTTTTTATTTTTTTCTTATTTTGTTTATATTACATTATATTATTTATTTAATGTGTTTTTCGATACATTATAGGATCCTGTAAGGGAAAAAATTTTAATTCGGGAAATTTCAAATAATGCTTAAAAACTGGTAAAATCTCGTAAAATTAGTTTATTTTTATTACATTATTTTTTTAAACTCCTTTTACAATACTTTCATGATAGTTTAATAGGTGAAATATGTTGTTCTAAGTATAAAATCAAGGGTGTCTCTTTGTGAAAGAAAGCATAATGGAATAAAAATAAAATAAAATAAAATGGCGGGAAAAAGAATCAAATTTCAAGCCAACCTACCTCTCTTTAATATTAAGTTATAATTTTCAGACTCGGACCGAATATAGCCCTGTATGTGCCGGACCCCTCTACCAAAGCAAAATTTTATAACCCAATTAGGGGGTCCGCAATGGCCCCTAAAGTCTTCTGTTTAACAAACCCTGAGAGGATACTTGAAGCTATGTTCAAACGCGATCCTCGTATAAGCGTGGTCCAACGGCTAAGACCATGAGCTAGTGATTGATGCATAGAGCGAGCGGGCGTTGGTTCAAACCCCAGCTGTGGTCAATATTTAATTTTTTTTTCTTATTTGCTTTATTTTACATTATATTATTTATTTAATGTGCTTTTCGATGCATTAAAGGATCCTGTAAAGGAAAAAAAAATTTTATTCGGGAAATTTCAAATAATGCTTAAAAACTGGTAAAATCCCGGAAAATTAGTTTATTTTTATTATATTATTTTTTTAAACTCCTTTTACAATACTTTCATGATAGTTTAACAGGTGAAATATGTTGTTCTGAGTTTAAAATCAAGGGTGTCTCTTTGTGAAAGAAAGCATAATGGAATAAAAAATAAAATAAAATAAAATGGCGGGAAAAAGGATCAAATTTCAAGTCAACCTACTTCCCTTTAATATTAAGTTATAATTTTCAAACTCGGACCGAGTAAAGGCCTCTATGTGCTGGACCCCTCTACCAAAGCAAAATTTTATAACCTGATTAGGGGGGCAGCAATAGCCCCTTAAGTCTTCTGTTTAGCAACCTGGGAGAGTGTACTTGAAGCTATGTTGTAGCGCGATCCTCATATAAGCGTGGTCCAACGGCTAAGACCATGAGCTAGTGATTTACGCATGGAGCGAGGGGTCGTTGGTTCAAGCCCAAGCTGTGGTCAATATTTAATTTTTTTTAATTTTTTTCTTATTTTGTTTATTTTACTTTATATTATTTATTTAATGTGTTTTTCGATACATTATAGGATCCTAAAAGGGAAAAACAATTTTTATTCGGGAAATTTCAAATAATGCTTAAAAACTGGTAAAATCTCGGAAAATTAGTTTATTTTTATTATATTATTTTTTAAAACTCCTTTTACAATACTTTCATGATAGTTTAATAGGTGAAATATGTTGTTCCAAGTATAAAATCCTGGGTGTCTCTTTGTGAAAGAAAGTATAATGGAATAAAAAATAAAATAAAATAAAATGGCGGGAAAAATGATCAAATTTCAAGCCAACCTACTTCTCTTTAATATTAAGTTATAATTTTCAAACTCGGACCGAATATAGGCCTCTATGTGCGGACCCCTCTACCAAAGCAAAATTTTATAACCCTATTAGGGGGGCCGCAATGGCCCCTAAAGTCATCTGTTTAGCAAACCGGGAGAGGGTACTTGTAGCTATGTTGAAGCACGATCCTCGTAAAAGCGTGGTCCAACGGCTAAGACCATGAGCTAGTGATTGACGCATGGAGCGAGGGGGCGTTGGTTCAAACCCCAACTGTGGTCAATATTTAATTTTTTTTTCTTATTTGCTTTATTTTACATTATATTATTTATTTAATGTGTTTTTCGATGCATTAAAGGATCCTATAAGGGAAAGAAAATTTTTATTCGGGAAATTTCAAATAATGCTTAAAAACTGGTAAAATCTCGGAAAATTAGTTTATTTTTATTATATTATTTTTTAAACTCCTTTTACAATACTTTCATGATAGTTTATTATTTGAAATATGTTGTTCTAAGCATAAAATCAAGGGTGTCTCTTTGTGAAAGAAAGCATAATGGAATAAAAAATAAAATAAAACAAAATGGCAGGAAAAAGGATCAAATTTCAAGCCAACCTACCTCTTTTTAATATTAAGTTATAATTTTCAAACTCGGACCGAGTATAGGCCTCTATGTGCTGGACCCCTCTACCAAAGCAAAATTTTATAACCTGATTAGGGGGGCCGCAATAGCCCCGTAAGTCTTCTGTTTAGCAAACCGGGAGAGGGTACTTGAAGCTATGTTGAAGCGCGATCCTCGTATAAGCGTGGTCTAACGGCTAAGACCATGAGCCAGTGATTTACGCATGGAGCGAGGGGGCGTTGGTTCAATCCCCAGCTGTGGTCAATATTTAATTTTTTTCTTATTTTTTTCTTATTTTGTTTATTTTACATTATACTATTTATTTAATGTGTTTTTCGATACATTAAAGGATCCTATAAGGAAAAAAAAATTTTTATTCGGGAAATTTCAAATAATGCTTAAAAACTGGTAAAATCCCGGAAAATTAGTTTATTTTTATTATATTATTTTTTTAAACTCCTTTTACAATACTTTCATGATAGTTTAACAGGTGAAATATGTTGTTCTAAGTTTAAAATCAAGGGAGTCTCTTTGTGAAAGAAAGCATAATGGAATAAAAAATAAAATAAAATAAAATGACGGGAAAAAGGATCAAATTTCAAGCCAACCTACTTCCCTTTAATATTAAGTTATAATTTTCAAACTCGGACCGAATATAGGCCTCTATGTGCCGGACCCCTCTACCAAAGTAAAATTTTATAACCTGATTAGGGGGGCCGCAATAGCCCCTTTAATCTTCTGTTTAGCAAACCCTGAGAGGGTACTTGAAGCTATGTTGTAGTGCGCTCCTCGTATAAGCGTGGTCCAACGGCTAAGACCATGAGCTAGTGATTTACGCATGGAGCGAGGGGGCGTTGGTTCAAACCCCAGCTGAGGTCAATATTTAATTTTTTTTATTTTTTTCTTATTTTGTTTATTTTACATTATATTATTTATTTAATGCGTTTTTCGATACATTATAGGATCCTATAATGAAAAAAAAAATTTTTTTCGGGAAATTTCAAATAATGCTTAAAAACTGGTAAAATCTCGGAAAATTAGTTTATTTTTATTATATTATTCTTTTAAACTCCTTTTACAATACTTTCATGATAGTTTAATAGGTGAAATATGTTGTTCTAAGTATAAAATCAAGGGTGTCTCTTTGTGAAAGAAAGCATAATGGAATAAAAATAAAATAAAATAAAATGGCGGGAAAAAGAATCAAATTTCAAGCCAACCTACTTCTCTTTAATATTAAGTTATAATTTTCAGACTCGGACCGAATATAGCCCTGTATGTGCCGGACCCCTCTACCAAAGCAAAATTTTATAACCTGATTAGGGGGGCAGCAATAGCCCCTTAAGTCTTCTGTTTAGCAAACCCTGAGAGGGTACTTGAAGTTATGTTGTAGCGCGATCCTCGTATAAGCGTGGTTCAACGGCTAAGACCATGAGCTAGTGATTTACGCATGGAGCGAGGGGTCGTTGGTTTAAACCCAAGCTGTGGTCAAAATTTAATTTTTTTTATTTTTTTCTTATTTTGTTTGTATTACATTATATTATTTATTTAATGTGTTTTTCGATACATTATAGGATCCTGTAAGGGAAAAAAATTTTAATTCGGGAAATTTCAAATAATGCTTAAAAACTGGTAAAATCTCGGAAAATTAGTTTATTTTTATTATATTATTTTTTTAAACTCCTTTTACAATACTTTCATGATAGTTTAATAGGTGAAATATGTTGTTCTAAGTATAAAATCAAGGGTGTCTCTTTGTGAAAGAAAGCATAATGGAATAAAAATAAAATAAAATAAAATGGCGGGAAAAAGAATCAAATTTCAAGCCAACCTACTTCTCTTTAATATTAAGTTATAATTTTCAGACTCGGACCGAATATAGCCCTGTATGTGCCGGACCCCTCTACCAAAGCAAAATTTTATAACCCAATTAGGGGGTCCGCAATGGCCCCTAAAGTCTTCTGTTTAGCAAACCCTGAGAGGATACTTGAAGCTATGTTGAAACGCGATCCTCGTATAAGCGTGGTCCAACGGCTAAGACCATGAGCTAGTGTTTGATGCATAGAGCGAGGGGGCGTTGGTTCAAACCCCAGCTGTGGTCAATATTTAATTTTTTTTTCTTATTTGCTTTATTTTACATTATATTATTTATTTAATGTGCTTTTCGATGCATTAAAGGATCCTGTAAAGGAAAAAAAAAATTTATTCTTGAAATTTCAAATAATGCTTAAAAACTGGTAAAATCCCGGAAAATTAGTTTATTTTTATTATATTATTTTTTTAAACTCCTTTTACAATACTTTCATGATAGTTTAACAGGTGAAATATGTTGTTTTGAGTTTAAAATCAAGGGTGTCTCTTTGTGAAAGAAAGCATAATGGAATAAAAAATAAAATAAAATAAAATGGCGGGAAAAAGGATCAAATTTCAAGTCAACCTACTTCCCTTTAATATTAAGTTATAATTTTCAAACTCGGACCGAGTAAAGGCCTCTATGTGCTGGACCCCTCTACCAAAGCAAAATTTTATAACCTGATTAGGGGGGCAGCAATAGCCCCTTAAGTCTTCTGTTTAGCAACCTGGGAGAGTGTACTTGAAGCTATGTTGTAGCGCGATCCTCATATAAGCGTGGTCCAACGGCTAAGACCATGAGCTAGTGATTTACGCATTGAGCGAGGGGTCGTTGGTTCAAACCCAAGCTGTGGTCAATACTTAATTTTTTTTATTTTTTTCTTATTTTGTTTATTTTACATTATATTATTTATTTAATATGTTTTTCGATACATTATAGGATCCTATAAGGGAAAAAAATTTTATTCGGGAAATTTCAAATAATGCTTCAAAACTGGTAAAATCTCGGAAAATTAGTTTATTTTTATTATATTATTTTTTAAACTCCTTTTACAATACTTTCATGATAGTTTAACAGGTGAAATATGTTGTTCTAATTTTAAAATCAAGGTTGTCTCTTTGTGAAAGAAAGCATAATGGAATAAAAAATAAAATAAAATAAAATGGCGGGAAAAAGGATCAAATTTCAAGCCAACCTACTTCCCTTTAATATTAAGTTATAATTTTCAAACTCGGACCGAATATAGGCCTCTATGAGCCGGACCCTTCCACCAAAGCAAAATTTTATAACCTGATTAGGGGGGCCGCAATAGCCCCTTAAGTCTTCTGTTTAGCAAACCCTGAGAGGGTACTTGAAGCTATGTTGTAGCGCGATCCTCGTATAAGCGTGGTCCAACGGCTAAGACCATGGGCTAGTGATTTACGCATGGAGCGAGGGGGCGTTGGTTCAAACCCCAGCTGTGATCAATATTTAATTTTTTTTTCTTATTTTGTTTATTTTACATTATATTATTTATTTAATGCGTTTTTCGATACATTATAGGATCCTATAAGGAAAAAAAAATTTTTTTCGGGAAATTTCAAATAATGCTTAAAAACTGGTAAAATCTCGGAAAATTAGTTTATTTTTATTATATTATTTTTTTAAACTCCTTTCACAATACTTTCATGATAGTTTAATAGGTGAAATATGTTGTTCTAAGTATAAAATCAAGGGTGTCTCTTTGTGAAAGAAAGCATAATGGAATAAAAAATAAAATAAAATAAAATGGCGGGAAAAAGGATCAGATTTCAAGCCATCCTACTTCTCTTTAATATTAAGTTATAATTTTCAGACTCGGACCGAATATAGCCCTGTATGTGCCGGACCCCTCTACCAAAGCAAAATTTTATAACCCAATTAGGGGGTCCGCAATGGCCCCTGAAGTCTTCTGTTTAGCAAACCCTGAGAGGATACTTGAAGCTATGTTGAAACGCGATCCTCGTATAAGCGTGGTCCAACGGCTAAGACCATGAGCTAGTGATTGATGCATGGAGCGAGGGGGCGTTGGTTCAAACCCGAGCTGTGGTCAATATTTAATTTTTTTTATTTTTTTCTTATTTTGTTTATTTTACATTATATTATTTATTTAATGTGTTTTTCGATACGTTAATACAGTTTAAAATCTTGTCAAAAAAAAGAGAAAGAAAAGGAACAATCTTTTACAATGATAACAATGGTTTACGAAGAATTTAATCCGAGAAACACAAATCTTTTAGACAGTTAGATAGTAAAATTACTTCTTGTTTTATCAAAAATTTATATATTCCCGGTGTTTAGATATTTATTTTTTTCAAGCTCAGTTGATTTTTTTTTCATATGCAAGTAATCGTTAATTTTGTTACTATTGACATATTAATAAAATTTTCTTGCATAAAATTTTAATATTTATATATTTTCTCTTTAAAAAAAATATCGATGTATAGAAAAACAATATAAGTTGTATGAGTGGCTATTACGAAGGTTGGTGAGCGAAGTGAGCAAGGGGCGGAACTTCCTAGCATTATAAAAATATTGAGGGGAAAATGCATCTGGGGAAAAATAAAATGAAAATCCAACTTGGAAAAATTTTTGTTCTAACCCTCTTCCTCATGTCTTTGTCAGCTATGCTGCTGAAGAGGGAAGTTTCTGACAATTCTTGTGAAATTTAAATGAAATATTGTTTGAAACAAAAGTCTTGTTCTCACATTTCCAGTTTATTTTATTTCTTATTCAATTAATTATTTATAATGTTTTGGTGTTTAATAGTTTAATATGTATTTTATCCTATATGTTCCCTAAACATTTATAAGTTCTTTTACCTTATAAAATAAACTTCGTTAATGTAAAAAAAAAAAAAAAAGAAAAAACTCACAATGACTCCACATCCTCGGTATACGATGGAATCGAAATGATATAAAAAATGGTTCCAAATCAGAGGAGGGGACCTGTCTAATTGGTTTTTATGAACTAAAACATTTGGGGAAAAAAACGTAATTATTACGCTATAACAAATAAATTGACTTTTATGTTTATAATTGAGGAGAGTTATCCATATGCATCTGATTTTATTCTCATAAATGTTTTATTAAAATAAATTTAGTAGCAAACTTGTTTTTTTACTCAAATATTAAAATGTTTTTCTTTTCGATTTTCCAGAGAATAAAAATTTATTTAAATAAATAAAATTTGCAGTGGGAGTATGTATTTTAAAGGCGAGCACTAAGGAAAATCCTCTAAAAAGTGTAATCGGAAATGAAAATGTTTTTAAATATCATGTTTGATATGTGTTCTGAAAAAGAAATGTGAATTTTCGTTACCGAAACGAAAAAAGTGGAATTTTGAATGTTGATAGAATTTTTTGTGATGTTTTGCCCTTGTGGTTTTTGCTATGCGTGAAAATTTTTATAAATTTTGTTTCTCATTTGTAGTCTACTGAACAAACTTGATATTTTAAATATATATATGCATTTTTTATTTTCATTTCTTCTGCATTTTAGTTTTGAGCCTCCTGGCATGTTCAGGCAGAAAATAATCAAGATTTTGATTGGTGATAAATCGTGTTAATAGTGGTCAGTAAGAGTTTGAAAATTGTGTTTTCATTCTGTACAGAAAATCAGTCAAAAATTTCAGCAATTATACTAGTAAAAAATTGGTCAAATTTTAATTGCAAGATTTTTCTTTTCTTTTTTGTAGAGTGAGAGTTATTTATTCTTACGTTTAAATTCCAGGTTTTGCTTTTTGTTAATTTTCTTTTAAACAAAATGTGTCTAATTTAAATGCTGCAAATTAAAAATGAATTAATTTATCATTTATTTACTACTATTATTATTCTTATTAAATTATACTATTATTATTTAATTATAATAATAGTATAATTCAAAATAGTATAATTTGATAGTATTAGCTTAGAATTTAATAATTAATACTATTATTAAATTCACTATTCATAGAAAAAACACATTTTGTGAAGAGCAAACACTAACAAGCTTGCAACGTTACGCATGTGCTTCTTTTTGGTAAGGTGAGTAGCACTTTAAATATCGTAGGAATCTACAATCGCCTCGGTAAATACGTAAACATCAAGTTTGCATTCCAATTGTTCTTCGAAATCTCTAATAGTAGTAACAGTAACGAAACTAAGACTCAGTTCGATTGTTCGAATAAGTATATTCCTGTCCTAATGTTAAAGATGCTGAAAAAAAAAGTTTAATTAAGCAATTAAAGTGAACATTGTGCAATTAAAGTGAACATTAAGAAATTACTTTTCCATCGTAAAAAACCTAGAATTTTTTTTTCTACTTATTCAGATATAATAATTAGGTCTATGATTATTTTCATTTCTGTGAGAATTCGACTAAAGTCTATGTTTTTTTTTAAAATTTATGTAAAAATGTTGAAAATTTTTACAGCAATAAATTTAGCTTTCCCCTCCTTGAAATAGTGTCTAAAATTTCATTGTAATATATTTTTATTACTTTTAATTTTAAAAATAAATTTTATTAATTTGATTTGATATTAAAAACAATTTGATTGCTAACGTCACACTATATTAACTGTTGACTACGGTCCGGATATAATGCTTGGTAATGTTCTGAAGACAATCCTTACCTATCCCGAAAATAAGTGCCGAGCTATATAGAAAAGTAGATTTCGATACATCAACCGTTTAAACACTTCTCAACTACCAATTAATTAATTTAAAAAGCGAACTTCTTTTAGTCCAATTGGAACAATACACAGCCATAAAGAATTTTACTTTAGTACAAAAATTAAATAATTGCATTTTTCTAATTAATAATAGAAATATTTAGATTAAATCTCTAAAATGGTTTCAGATTTACGCAGGACACTATCAACGAAATGACCCGGTCGACGAAATGACTTTCGAAGAAATGACCCTTTCGACGAAATGGCTCTGTCGACGAAATGACTTGTCGACGAAATGACCCTTTCGACGAAATGACTTGTCGACGAAATGACCCTGTCGATGAAATGACCCTGCCGATGAAATGACCCTGTCGACGAAATGACCCAGTCGCCGAAATGGCCTGTCGACGAAATGACCTAGTCGATGAAATGGACTGTCGATGAAGTGGTGTCGATGAAACGGCCTGTCGATGAAGTGATTGTCGATGAAATGAACCAGACCCATATGAAATACCGCATTTGAGGGGATCATTTAGCAGACACTTTAATATTTTTTTATATTTTTTTGAAGCACTCGAGAACTTTATTAATTTTAAGTTATTGGACAGGTGTCAAAATTTCTAAAAATATATACATAAACTGAAAAATATTTATTTAACTACTTTAAATTTTTTTCATCTTGTCCTTGTCACCCTAGATAATTAGCACAAGTGTCGCTACAATCGATAGTGATGGCAATATAATACGAATAGGGTTATGAGATTCTTTTTGGAATACTTTAAAAGTATATTGTTGTCAATTTCAATTGGGGATCATTTAGCAGACACTTTAATAATTTTTTAATAATTTTTTTGAAGCACTCGAGAACTTTATTAGTTTTAAGTTATTGCACAGGTGTCAAAATTTCTAAAAATATATGCATACGCTGAAAAATATTTTTTAAGTCAACATAACATCAAACAAAATCTTTTTCAATGCAACGATGACCTTTCCATCAGAATATATAAACAAAAAACTAACTTACTTTTCTACATAACACAAGAGCAATTAATTCATGCTTAAACGCACTATTTTAATATATGTTCATTTTGCACTTGAGCATTTCAAAGCCATAAATATTGCTGCAACAAAGAACCTATAATTTTCTAAATTTTTTTTTTCATCATCTCAACATAACATCAAAAGAAATATTTTTAATAAAACAACTTACATTTTATTATCTTACATTTTTGAATTCATTTTCAATTCGCTTTCATTTCAAAACCTTCCGTTGTTTTTAAGAAAAGAATCATTCATTTGATGCTCGCTTTCATTCTCATAAGTGATTTTAAGAAGAAAAAAAAAATGCGATGAATGTCGATTTTTTTCTGAGAGATCCAGAGATCAACAACCGAATATTTTGTTTAATTATTTAATTTTTTTTTCAGAAGCAAAAGGCGAACAGAAACTGACAATTATTTCGTACGTAATGTTTAGGTAAATACTCAAAGTGAACGGTAATGAGGAAATAATGGGTTTCAAAGGGTATTCAATTTAATACAATGAATGTGTTTTTATAATTATATTTCTTTTAAGATTGCAACTTTTTGTCAATGGTCTCTTTATTTCGGACACAACAACACGAAGTGCGTGTTCAAGAAAATGGACACAGCTATTTAATAAAATGAATATAGCATTTGATTTCATTATTCGTTTATTTTTTATATTTATTTTGAATAATAAACTAAAACTTTACATAAATCTCTTGGTACATTTTATTAAATTTGCCTTTAAAAAAAGATAAACTTTAAACAGTTGTATTCACAAGGTTGTTATAAAAGTGATGTTATACGAGGGTTGCTAATTATATTTCTGGCCTTGGCAACAGTAAGTGTTGCTAGGCGACCGCAGACGATTTTAATCGAAAGTTTGATATTTTTAAACATAAATTCAGCAGACGATTTACCATTATAGCTTCATTTGTGTTGTTGACAGTAAATTGAAAAGGCTTCTCTTTCAAAAAATGGAATTGAATCGTGAACATTTTCGTGCCATTATTTTTCATAACTTTCGACGTGGATTGTCAAGACAAGAGTGCTTCGATGAACTTAATTCTTTATTCAGCGATAAAGCGCCATCCTACAGCACTGTAAAAAATTTGTATAACGAATTTAATCGTGGTCGATGTTCGATCCAGGACGAATCCCGCGCAGGTCGTCCAAAATCCGTTGTTGTGCCAGAAAATATCGATGCTGTGCGTGAACTGATAAAGCAAGATCGTCATGTGACATACCGTGAGATAGAGGCGTCTTTGGACATTAGTATGACTAGCATCAATGAAATATTGCATGAACATTTGAGCGTAAAAAAAATTTGTTCGCGTTGGATCCCGCATAATCGGACAAACGCTCAAAAAAAGGCTCGTGTCGATTGGTGCAAGGAAATGTTGGAAAAATACGTTCAAGGTACACCAAAGGCTGTGTATAACATCTACACAGGTGACGAATCATGGATCTATGCATATGAGCCGGAAACAAAACAGCAATCAACTGTATGGGTCTTCCAAGACGAGGCAAAACCAACAAAAGTTGTTCGAGGAAGAAGCACATTGAAACAAATGATTGCCTGTTTCTTCGGCATTAACGGTCATGTGGCAACAGTGGCGTTAGAGCAACGCAGGACGGTCAATTCTGAATGGTACACGACCATTTGTTTGCCAGAAGTCATCGGAGAAATTCGAAAAAAGCAGAACAGGCGAATCATTCTTCATCATGCAATGCGAGCTCTCACACATCGACTCAAACAAAGGCATTTCTGACGGAGTGAAAGATCGAACTGATGGATCATCCGCCGTACAGCCCTGATTGGGCACCCAATGACTTCTTCTTATTCCCACACATCAAAAATAAATTACGTGGATAACGATTTTCGACCCCCGAAGAAGCGGTTGATGCATTCAAAACGCATGTCAATCGGACTGGAAAAAGTGCTTTGAAAATTGGTTCAAACGCATGCAAAAGATCATCACGGAGAATATCCTACATATCATTATTAGGCAAAGAAATATAAATAGCAACGGAATTTCACTTTATAGGAAGGGATCACTTAAATGGTTTAAGGCATTTTAACTGCTTGTTAAAATTGGAGTGGAACGGAATTGAAATGAGTTGAAGAACAGTAGTAGTCAAAATTGGGTTGGCTGTTAACGGTAAAAAACAACTAAATGAAGATTAAATTTTTTGTAAATGTCTTTATGAAAGAAATATAATATTTTTTTCTAATTTAAGACCGCTAATTTTGTCTTATACACTGTTAATACATTTTAAAGAAATTACACCACTGAGTTCTCTAATATCGATATAATATAATAAAAAAGGATTTATTTTTTATTTGTTTTCTTTTTTTGAAATTTTAAAATATTTAAACAACACCGAAAACAAATTTAAGTATGGATAATTTTATGAAAAACCAAATCTGATATTGTTAAGAAAACATAATACTTTTAATAATATCTAAAGTTCAAAACATTACTTTTAAAAAGTCATTAAACCTTAAAACTAAGTTTAAAAAAAACGTGTGTGTTTATTAAACAATTCAACAACGGAGGAAAATCAAAAGAATGTATCTATCAATTTTTTTAAAAAAAACTGTGTTCTGTACCTTGTTGATTAATTAAAATTTATTAATATAATCAAAATATTCCCACGTTCAACGAACACTTCATTAGGAAAACTATATAATTACTGGTCAATATTAAGTCAAATTGAGTCTGAGAATATCTAATTCATATGAATTCCTACTTATGTTTAGAAAAATATTCGCAAATGGGCTATTTTTTTAAAATAATGTTATAAAATAATAAAACAATTAATGCTCTTACAAGATAACTTAAATGATACGTTATTATTTTTTTAAGTATTGTTGCAGTTAAAGGTATTTTATTTTTTGACGGATTTAAATCAAAGTTTTTATGTTAATTACATTTTTTAAAATGATGTAAAAAAAGTTCAAAATTTTTTCCACCACTTTTAAATATTCAATAATAGAAAAATAATAAATATTTACTAAAAGCTATATTTTGCATCTTTGGACAACTGTGTACAAAACGTCGAGCTTAAAAAGATCGCGAGATATAGAGAATTAACATCCTTAACTATGTACTATTTGGTTTCAATATTAATCCTAATTTATCGAGAACGTATTTTTATTCAGTTGTGCCTGATTTCATAACTTGAAATATTCATTTTATTTTATACCCGTCGTTGAACAGTCGACCCAATTTTTTGGGTTTACGACTATTAATGTTCAACTCCGTCGCCTTGTCATTTTGAACCCAATTCAGAAGACAAGGGAACTCTTGGATCAATTGTTGGGAAAAATTCGCCTTCGTAGAGTACTTTTTGATGGAAATAACCAGCATCTGCGTTACATGGAGAGGAAAACCGCGAAAACCTTCAACGGTTAGCTTTACGCAAGGGACTCTAACCCATGATCGGTCTACCACTGAGGATATTTTATGTATGAATTCTAACTGCGTAGTTTTTATTGAGAAACTTTTGTTCAGCTAGCACAAATGGTAAATTTAATCTATAAATTTTAGGATCATGATTTGTTTCAAAAATTGTTAAATCTTTGTGGCAATTTTCCTCATTAAATTCTTTGATTCATCGCTAAAATCTCTGTTGAAAATGACTTTCATTTTTAATAGTTTTAGAAATTTATCTAACTTGTGGAGCCCTCTTTTATTCTGGAATTAAATAATAAAAAATCTGCATAAAATTCAATCTTAGAACTTAATCTCAAATATTTCCTCATGTGAATTAAATGTTCATTCATTAAAAAAATTCGTTATAAAAGTTAAAAAAAGGATAAAAAATAGAGTTTCGTTTAAGTCGGATCCCTCATTAAATTCAAACATCTGTTTGTTATGTCTTATGCCACTTGTTAAGCCTATTTTAAGGCAGAGGGTGCGCTCCTTTCCAATGGCGCCTGATTGTAAAAATATTTTTTGAATAACTTGTTCACAGATGTTATGGATAGTTAAATTTTGTATTGAGCCTTTGCCTTCCAATGAGCCGAACCGGGTTCGAATCCAGCTTGCACCGACCACAGTGCTGACGTGAGATATCCTCAGTGGTAGACGGGTTAGAGTCCCCTTGCCGTCTGGCTAACCGTGGTCTTCCTCTCCAAGTAACGCAAATACGGGTTAGCTCCATCAAAAATCCTCCACGAAGGCAAATTTCTCCCAATACTCGATCCAGAAGTTCCCTTGGCTTCTGGATTGGGTTCAAAATGACAAGGCTACGGAGGTGAACATTAGTAGTCGTAAACCCATAATATTGGGTCGGCTGTTCAACGACGGTTATAAAATAGAATAAGATGTTATGTACTAACAAAAGTAATTACTTAACTCATTACAATAAAATTTGAAGAATAGAATTTTATAATTGAAATTACATAAACATGTCAATTGATTTAATTAGTCTGAGAGAAAACTAAACTTCCAGAAGTTAAACATTCAATTTAGAAGTTTTCCTCTTAAAATGTATGAGTACACATTAATAAAGTTGCTGTTTTACTGTAAGAATGCACATATGCTTCACCCTTAAATATTGCGTTATAAGAACTCTTTTTAAAGGGCAACCACATTTGAAAATCTTGTGATGAGACAACCTTCATCTATGAAACCCCTCCATAGAATCTATAGTAGTCTAGTGAATTGTATTTTTGTACACTACAGTAATCCCCCACTAGAATTATAGCTACGATAGAATTTGATGAACCACCATTGCTGTTTTGTGAGATCACCCTATTTTTTGAGTGCTGATAGCTGTATTAAGTTCGCTCCTGTGTTGCCGTTAGCAGTTGAGTGTATACGTTGTGCGTGACTGTGTACCAACAGTGTGAATAATGTCACAACTGCTCAATGTGGACCATCCATTGACATCACGTCCGAAGGTCACCCATGTGGTGAGAGTAGTTATAGACCTTATCAAACCTTCATCTATGAAAAGGTACCCCCGAGTTAACATGTCTTATATACTAGTGAATTGGAATTATATTTTTGTAGTGGTAGATACTCTCCTTCAAGCTTCATCAGCTTTTGGCACTTAGCTTCATTTCGTTCAATTTGAGCCAGCCCTGCCAGATATAGCAAAAAGACGTACATTTAGCCATCATCACTTTGTATTCACACACAAAAGAGAGTAAAAATACATGTAACAATTTATTTGTTTGATCATTACATCATTCAACAATCATTGCACAAATTAAAAGAGTAACATTCCTAAAAAATATTTTGATTTTTTTTCTAGAATTGATTACAAGCACATTTACTTAACATTTAAAATAATTACAAAAATATGTACAAAATTATATAAATATAAAAAAAAATTTAACAAATGTATACATAAAACATGCGAAAAAATATAATTTGTAAACAAATATACTTTTAGAGTCTAATTTATTAATTCAGTTCTAATAGCTTTCAGCCTCATGAAGCATATTTCCTAAAAGCAATAGGATATGTGTGTGTGGGGGGGGGGTGACAAAATGCTGAAATTTATATTTCAGTCTCAATTAATTGTTTATAAACTACATACTAAAATCGATGTTTGATATTAAAATCGTGTGAATAAAAATCCAAATATTAGCAGATTCCAAATATTTCAAAAATCCGAAAAAACCAAAAGAATCCAATTTGCAAAAGAATCATTCTTCATGTAATTAGTGAAAGAATGTGTGTCTCCTTAACGAGAAAAAGCTTCGGATTTTAAGGTTCTTGATTCGTCCGCAACTAATGGGTCTTGATTTAAGTGGAATCCTGCGTAGTTTTTAAACCCGGAAGAATGATACGAAAAACCCCTGATTAAAGAGTTAATATTTAGGCATTGAAAATCTTTTATCAAACTAGGATTATTGAGATTGATAACCAGTTCATTGGAAGTAGACATTTATCACAGGAATTTTGATGAACCTGTCCCATGTGACTTTTCTTTCAACTTCATTTTTACCTAAAATACATTTTAAGGGCAGTCTTTAATATACACTCAAACCCCACTATAGGGTTTATAGCTCGCTCCTTACTACCCACGCATAATATTATTTTCATAAGTACAATCCTTCCATTATAATGACCAATGCATTATGAAGTCCCGTTTACTATTCCATGGACGTTATTTCAATGTCCATTAGGATGCCCACACGAACCTCAAGTTTCAAAGAAATTAATTAAACCATTATTTACTTTGATGTTACGCTTGTGCGGTTTATTTTCAGTTTAAGATATATCCCAGAAAGTATGTAACCTAACGGCAACGTTGCGATTTTATTTTTCCAAAAACCTTTTTTCAATAAAGCAAAAATATTGCAGTTTCAAACCTTTCATCCTAAAAGGTTTAAAAATTGTTTTGTAAAGCTTTTTTTTTTTAAAAAAAAAAGTATTGCCACTTAGGTGTCCATCATGACGTCACACACGTGATTGGATGCATTGTCCATTAAAATTTCATGACAGGGTGGATTTTAGCTGAGCATACAAGACTTTGCAGAAAGAAACCTTTATAATTATCTAGATTTAAGATCATTTTCACTTTGCTTTATTAAAGGATTTTTGGAAGCTTGAAAACCCTAATTCAACCTCGATTTAAGGTTTTTATAAAGAAGGTTGTTTTCCAAGGTTTCGGATTAGGGTAATGTGCAGAGCAGATTGTCACAGATCTCGTTTAAAGGTTAGAAGGTTTACACGTAAACCGCATAACAAACCTTTTTAGGTTTACATAAAAAGGTTTCTGTTGAGTGAAAATAAACCTTATTTTGCTATCTGGGATCTTATTTTGCAATTAGGGGCCGTTCAAAAAGTACGTACACAAAAATGGAGAAATTTTAAACCCCTCCCCCCCTTCGTACATTACCGTACATAAGGTCTTACTCCCCCCCCCCTTAGAGTACGTACATTTTATTAGTCTACCCCCCTTTTTCATAAAAATTAAAATAATTATGTTTTAAATAAAATTAAATATTTACTTAAGGAGGGTGTTGGATAAAGTCAAATTTAAATTTGGTGTATGTTTATAAAGTACGTACTTTGTATAATACCTCCCCCCCCTCCCCATCGTACAAAACTGTACATAATAGCAAATCCCCTCCCCCCCCCCCCTTCGGGATGTACGTACTTTTTGAACGGCCCCTTACCTTGATGTACAATATTATTTATAGAAAAGGCTGGATATTATTTTCAATGCATTTTTTACAACTATTTGAAGTTTTATTCATTAATAAAGAACAAACTCTCGGTAAAATAAAACTTTGTTGAAACGAGTCTTTGAGTTAAAAGAGCATTTTTGTGCATCAAGATATGTCGTCTATCAGATCACATACGTTCCCCAAAATAGACTCTATACGTTAAAAAAACTGACAATGAAATTTAAAACAAGCTGCATTTTATAACTAGAATAAATATCAGATTTAAATATCCCAGAGAATACATAACCACAAAGAAGGAAATAAATGGACTGTTTCAGCATCAAAACCTGCAGTCAGAAGGTTGGTGGCTTATAGTCAATATTAAAATTTGATATTTTATTCAATCGTAACGTAAATTCCTTTAATTTTTTTTTTTTAAAAATCACGAATTTGAATCAAAAAAAATTTTTTAACATATTACTAAACAATAACTAGTTACTTTTGTGTAAAGTTTATAAATATAATACAACTAAAACCTACTTATCTCTAATAATAAAATGAAGAGTTTGTCTGTGTATCCTTCTTATAACTTCAGAACTGTTTGTTGTATCATCTTGAAATTTGAACAGCAACTGCAAAGGTCAAATTTAGTCCACCCCCCCATTCCTTTTCAATTTGTTCGCTGGGTAGAGCCATTTGAAAAAAATTTAATTCTTTCATCGGCTAACAGTTCATAATGTAACAGTTGAAATACATGCTGCAATCACAGATCATAGTTTTTAAATACAGGTTATCTGCTACATTTAAGATTTTAAAATCCATGACTCATTCAAAGAATTTTTAATGAATTACCAAAGTTACTATTTCTTGCAACAAAAACACAACAATAAATTTAAAAAAGCATTATAATAACAATAATCGAAATGATAGGTATAAACAAAACTGTTGTACTCTGCTTCGTCATATTTATAGATTTCAAATTTAAAATACAGAGCAAAGAAAGAGTTGAAGCCAAAAAATAGCAGAAAAAAATACAAAAACGAAGAATTTTTTTTTCTTCCTTTTTTCTGTGGAACTATATTCTAAAGACATTTTTCTCGTTCATCGGAATGAAAGAAATACTCCTGATTTTTCTGTTCTGATTTCGGAATAAAAAAATCGCCAATGACTGGCTTGCTGCAACTAGAATTTTAAATTGATAAAATAAAAATAATAACAAAAATTCTGAAATCACAGAAGTTTAAAAGATAATAATAATTTGCTTTTTTTCTTTCATTTTTTTGAAAGAACACCATTTTTAAAAAACACGATAAAAACATTTTATATTTTAATAAAAATATGACTGTGAGTGGGAATTTTGTTACAAATTCAGATATTCGGAACACCATGAAATTGGGGTAAATTTCATTTCAAAAATTAGATTTTTCGACGACCTAAATCCATGACTTTCCATAGTTAAAATCATGACACAATACTGGAACTTTCCAGGCGGGCAGAAAATAATAAGTCTTAACCAGAGGTTTCGATGATGGATTTGACTGAAAATAATTCTGCAAATTCAATAAATAATAATTTTATAGGTCATTTGGAGGAAATAAGAGGTTTTTTATAGAGTTCAAAAGCACTGCCTCTGTTTTCCCTGTTGGAGAGGTCAATAAGGCTGGACGGAGGGGGCGGAGAAGAATGGTGGTCATACGGAGGAGGGTACATAGGTTCTCTCCTGGGGGGTCCTCTGTATGTTACATTATGGTAGGGTCCTCCCCCATTCATATGAACTGCTGCAGGCCATTGTGGTGGATTTCCCATGCTTTTGGTATAGGAGCGAACATCATAGTTCCTGTCCAGGCTGCTCCCATGACCCGAATCAAAACCCCCGTTGTCGTCGGACTTGTAGGGCCGGCGTGCATCTTCCGAAGGAGAATGCTTGGGCGGCACGTCGTTCAGTGCGTAGTTTCGAGGTGGCGAGTAGTAGGGCGGTGACTGCACGGAAAAACTGTTGCGACTTCTTTGGTTGGCGGAATAGGGCGGTGGCATCATTTCCGAAGACGGGTGGCTCGGGGGCAAGAAATCGTGCGTACGATGAGGTGGCTCCTCATTTTGCCATGGCCTCGAAGATTGGTACTGCCCAGGCTTAGGAGGTGGAACAGGGCGCCCATCAGACATCCTACAAAATTTTTAAGAAGCAATCAGTAAAAATTTACTTTTGAAGTAAGCTTAATATTTTTAGTCGAAGGAAAAGTTACCTCTGATCGTAAGATAAAGGCTTGGGAGGTGGGGAAGGGGGAGCTGGACGCTCCTCATGGTGCCTAAAAATTAAAAGAGAAAATATTTAAAATAAAAGCTTTTTATCTAAAAATTAATTTATAAAATCGAAATAGTACAAACCTTAGTACTGTTATTAATAAAGATTACATTTCATAAAAAAATGCCAAATATGTACCAAACAGGGTTCATGATTTCTTCCGTTTATTTATTTATTTCTTTTTTTAAAAAAAATATTGGATTTATTGAAGTTTTTTTCTTAAATTTAAATCTGTTTTTTCTTTTCCTTTTTTTTAAAATTTAAATCCGTTTTTTTTTTTTTTTATTTAAATTTGGGTTTTTTTTTTTCATAATATACTTCTTTTCTTTTTTAAAGGTACTTTAATAACTTTGAATTTCATAAAGAAAATTGTATTGTCAAAAATAAACCTGAACAATATCATTTGAAACTTCATTACTACATGAGAAGTTGTAATATAGTAAATTCATAATGACTGCAAATATATGATTTAAATTTATAACATATGAATTAGAAATACATTATTATTAATTACTTAAAAATTGCCTAAAAAAACAAAGCATAAAAATTAGTTGTTATTTTTTTTTAAAGAAACTTTCAGAGCAAAACAAATTGTTCTGCCTTATATCATACCAGGGTTCATACAAAAATCAGAAGGTGAAATCCAAGGAGTATCCAATGAGTCCAAAATTTAAAAACTTTGTGTAAAAGATAAAAAGATAGTTCTTTTTTAAAAAATTAAAAAGCAGTTATTATAAAGAAATCGCAAAAATGTATATTTTGCATAAGATATTTTTTCTACCCATTTTGAAATAAATTTTGACTTTGTTAAACTTCATCAAGAAAAATAAATAAAGTTATCACTTTCACACATAAATACATTTTCCATTTTCAAATATTTTAATAAATTTTGTCAAAGTACATAGTACAGATGTTAAAGATTAACATAAAAACCTACCAATCTTATATTTTTAAATTTGAATACATAAGAAAATCTATGGCACTTCATACAAAAAAAAAAAAAATCACAGTTAATCATTAAGTTTGCTTGTAACATGTAAAATTAAAATTATTTGGTGTTATTTTTTTCTTCTAACTCTTGCAGTTCAATTTTTTTTTCTTTTAAAGTTCTTCTTAAACTATTAGATTATGACAGCGAAGTCATATCATTTCGTTTCCCTGCTTGGACAACAAATTCATCAGCAGACTTAGTAAGTTCATCTATGCAATGCAATAATATAAGGAGTTTCTAAGGACTAATTTGGAAATCTAAGTAGTTCCAAGTACTCCTTGGAGACTTTTTTTATTTCCAAGGAGTATAAGGAGTCTGTACGAACCCTGATCATACCTTGATGGCAGTATGACAAAGATTTCCATATAAAATAACTTAACCATTAGTTTTTTTTTAAAAAAAACTGAATTTATCTTTAACCCATTTTAAGCCAAGCATAGAAATTTTATAAAATATGGTATTATCTCCACTGAAATATATTTAATTTAAATTCATAAATCACTGAGCAATGCCCCCCAGTGGCAGAATTGCATAGCGACTTCTTGTAGAAATATTTTGCTTTTGGGAAGTAAAAAATAATAATACTTTTCTGCAGAAACCTACAATTTGAAGTGCTCAATTTACGAAGATATCGTAAATCCATATTGATTGAACACAGGTTTTCACGTGGCTTTTTAGATTTACCGATATATTTAAGTTAACATAGGAAATCCGAATTTCATCATTTACTTTTTAAGGCTATCGATTTTTCTGGCAGTTATTGCTTTCCACATAGTTTTTAACATCTGATATTATTTATTACAACAATCAAATCTTGAAACGTAACATGCATTTTACTTTTTAAGGCAATGATTCTATCGATTTTTCTGGCAGTTATTGCTTTCCACATAGTTTTTAAAACCTGATATTATTTATTACAACAATTAAATCTCGAAACGAAACATGCATTCGAATAACCCCTGAGGAGTATGATTTGCGAGATTTCGTCATCAATCCATAATGTTATACTGCTACAGATTTCATGATATTTATTTATTTTCTAAATGTGATGATGATTTGTAAAATGTAATAAAGGAAATAATCAGTGTGTGCCCCCCAACAAAATGCGAGAATATCGCCCATAATATTAGAATTAAAAAAAATATTACATATTCAAGTAAAAAAACTACATAGATTTTGTAAACACAGTGTTTTTGTTACCTTAAATTAGTAACATACATACTTTTTATTATTGAAAATATCTTGCAGAAAAATATTAGTGTGAGAGAGTTTTGTCGCGGAAACCCCGAAAAAAATCTGCCACAGGGAGCATTGCATGTAATCACCATAGACCAAATCATTTAGTTGAGCTCTTTTATGATATTTGTTTAATTTTTTCAACAGAACTGTTATACATTATAAAACATATGATTAATTCCAAGTGGAATAATAATACATTAAGTGTAATTTGTCAATAACCTTAAAAAACTATGTCAACAATAGTTTAAACTGATATTGTATGCAATATTAGGAAAATTAAATTCTCAGTACTTATTCTAGGTACTTTAAAATTCAGAAATTTACCATTACATTATTAGAATAAAATGTGGTTTAGGCAAAAAATTTTTAAATCTAAAAAATTTGAAGAATTTTAACTTCATGTGTCATGCAAAAAAAAAAAGATCATATTCAGTAACTACTTTTTACAAATATATAAAGATAAAAAAATACATAAGGATAAAAAAAATGCAGAAGGATAAAAAAAAAAATTATAACAATTTTGGTTTGCTTTTTAAATAAATTTGCATAAATATAAAAAAAAAAGTTTTAAAAATTTTAAAATGCAATTTAAAAACTGCTGTATTTTTTATTGATCACATGATGTAATAATTAATATAATTATGTGGTTTATAAAATATAATTTCAAAGACCACATGTAATTTTGATGACTATTTATACAACCAAATATTTACAATAAATTTTAAAACTATAAAATTCAATACAAAATTTAACTATCTCGAATTATAATGCTATATAGACTTTCAAAGCAATGAATTCTTTTAAAACATCATTTGATTCAAATCCATAATTTTTTTCTTTTTTAAAAAAATTAATTGATTTAAATTAAGAAACCCTGCTTGAAAGTAAAAATAAGCAAGATTTTTCTTAATAAAAATTTATATAAACTGTCCACACTAGCTTCAATCCCCCCCCCCCTACCTTTTACAGTTTTTTTTCTCTTCAATATTACTCAACAAGTCCTTAATCTGAGAACTTCTAGATATAGTGAACAAAATATTTGCTCTCGTGCCTTGCTGCATAATGTTATTTTTTGTGGATATAGTGAACCAAAACAAGAGAGGATAATATGATTTTCTTCATTTTTTATGCAATAATTTTGAAATTTCTACTTCAAAATAAATACATATATTGAAACCATTTACAGCATGGAATGTAGCATTTTTTTGCTTCAATATGGAATAGCATTATTAAATGGGTTCAGCAATCTTCTGGACAAATGCTTCAAGCCAATGAATTTGGCGAGATTACTTTTATGTGCTCGAATGTATACAGGTTTAAAAACTGGAGTAACATAAATTCAGGAAAAATTATCTGAGAGTCAGTTTCCATATCTGATGTTGAGGATTGCACATCAACTAGAGATTACTAAAGTTTTTTTGTACGCAAGGCGAAGAGCCATAAAAAATAAAAGTAATCACATTTTTTAGTTACTACATATTATTTTTCAGTCACTTTTTTATTTCATTTTATCGCTCATTTATTTAAATAATGTGTCATAAAAAACGGGGGAATTAGGTAAGATTAACTATAATTGTTTGCAGAACGAATATAGTGAACGGTCCCTTGCAGGTTTTCTATAGTGGGGTTTGACTATATATTATCATGATGTACCTGTATTTATTATTGAGATTTAGTGGTGGTCTTGACCTGTCCACTTTTGGAGGTGGGGGAGGCTGTTGTCGCCCATACATAGTGTAAGGACTTCCAGCAGCAGCAGCAGAGTAAGGCTGTTCAGCCCTATTTTTATTGTCCATGGGGTTAGATGAATACTGATTGTAAGAGTCACTACTATAGGAGGAGCTGTCAAATGCACCCTGCAAACAAAATATATTATCAGTATTCACAATAAATAATTTAAGTTTCATTTCATTTAACAGGCATTCCTGCCAATATTGGAGAAATAAATAAAAAAAACTTTTGTTCAAAAAACTTTTGTTAAAAAAAAACTTTTGTTCATAGTTTTTGATAACTGTAAAAAACCATGAAATTTTGAATTGTGTAAAACAAATGGCATTTCCATACACAATGGACAGGCGGTACGCCAAAATAGATTAGAGTTGAATTAACTGTGGAAACGTTGAATAGAACAATGTGAACTGTGTCTTTTTGCATAATTTGAAACGAAAATCAACATGGTAAAGGAAAAATCACATTTTGAAAATGGGAAAATTAAGCACTTTTTAAAAACACCCAATGAAAAAAGCACCTTTAAGGGCTTTTAAAAAACGAACATCTTTAAGCACTTTTTAAAAATGCTGTTTAAAATAAATATATTATCATTGTAAGAGAAAACTTTTCAAAGGAATGCACCATAATTAAGCAATAAGGATCTCAAATTTTAAAGAAAAAAATATTCCAAACAACATATTTAAAAAGACATAAATACAAGACATATTACTATAGAACTAGACATATTGCTATAGAATAAGGACATATTAGTATTGAATGCAAATGCTATAAAATCTAAAATTATAAGAAATAATTTTTTAATAATAATTATCATCTAAAGATATTAAAGTTTTTATTTGACTTATGTTTCCTTATTTTTACTTGCCTTTAACCTTTCTTGTTTAAAAATCAATTTACAATGAATAGGAGTTTGCAAAATTATGAATTATTCAATAAATACTTAAATAAAAATTTAAAAATATCCATACTAAGTTATTTTTTCAAATTTCTCAACCGCTAATCCTCGAAAAAACCATAAGGGAATAAAATATCACGATCACAGTTAAAAAAATTTTAAGTAGGGTTATATAGATAGTTAACAAATGGTCTGAATTGCACCATTGGTTTAAAACTTTGCACATAAACAGCCTCTTAACTAGTTAGTATTATGAACCAATAATAATAAAATTTGTAATTTTAACTTTTTTCAAAAAAACCAAAGTTAAAATTACAAAATGAAAAGAAGCAAAATGTTCATAGAAGTTTCAGAACCAGGTTTTGCCTTAACAAAAAGTACCGGAATGTCATACCCCCTTCATAACTGAGATCTTGATTATCTTGAGTTAACCCGATTACCTTGAGTCAACCTGACTATCTTGAGTTAACCCGATTATCTTGAGTCAACCTGATTATCTTGAGTTAACCCGATTATCTTGAGTCAACCTGATTATCTTGAATTAACTCGGGTATGTACACATTGCAAATATTTATTATCTCTACTAAACTTGGGCATAGCAGAATTTGTCAACACGTTTTTACTCGGCCGGAAGCAAAACAAAAAATAATGATAATTTCTGTGATTGGAAGTTTAGCCATTTTTATATGGGAGGTTTGCTATTTGTGGGATTGTAGACGTGTTTTGTTCAATTGTATATACGATGGTGGAAGAATTTACATAGAAAAAAAAAGAGTAAAAAAATTGCATTCCTGAGCGAAAGTAATGCGGATGATGAAGAGGTGAACAAAGACTAATATTTAACTTTTCTCGTTTGATCCAGATAATTTGGGATAGTAAACTGAGAGTAAATTAAATATTTTCTCACACAAAGAAAAATTAAAATTTCAACTTAGAACTTGTGTATTATGTTTTGTTTTAGTTCCTTGTATTTATTAATGAAATAAAAAAATAGGTTGATTCTTTGCCAATTATTTTTTTTCAAAAAAATTGGCAAGGGAAGCGATTAATACTTTGTCACCTTTTATAAATTTGGCTAGAAAAATTACATACTTTTTTCTTCGTTTTAAAATTAAGCAAAGCTTTAAAAAAAACTATCAAATATGTCATTTTTTGTAATAAAAAAAAGAATGAAAAGAGTCATAACAATCAGGTCTCGGAGAAACACAGAAATTTACACGTCCCGCGAGGACGGCTTGTCCAACAATGTACCCGTCCTCCTTTGAAACTAACCTGTAGCTTCTAAATAAATAAAAATATAATTTTCTCTTATTTATTACAAACATTTATATAAATTGCACAATGAATAAGTAGTTACTAGGATTACATTATACAGTAATAAAAGGAATACTAGGTTACTAATAGTAACCTATTATTTCTTTTATGAAATAATTTAAATGACAAAGGTCAAGTTATCTGGAATGTCAATTTATGTGAGGGTACTGCGTTTTTAAATTAATCAAATATGAAGTTCACCAGTTTCACAATGAAGCCAATGATTTACAGAGTTTTCTTCACAGAAATCTGAAAGGGATTTTCCATTTAGGTAGATGTAAATAATTGCGTTTAACGCTTCTTGTTTAAGACCAGTACGTAATGGGTTTTTTTGTACGTTCATTGCTAAAAAGCCCCTTTTAACCACTGCAGTACTCCCAGACAGAGAAAACATCAATTCCACCATACGCAATATTTTGCTGTATTTCTAGATTAGAGGGTCATTTTAAAAGTGAGGCGCTAGACTCTTGCAAGATAACAAAAATTGAAAATGTATTACGAACATTAAGGGGAAAATGGCCATCTGCGCGGACGAGTGGGGAATTCTTGATCGCCGAGGATGGGCGGACGGGCTAATTTTCGAGCCCTGATAACAATTAAAAATAATATTTTTGTAAAAGAATTTGAGTGTTATGACAAGTAATGCATAAATTCAAATTAGAAAAAAGAATAGTTTGAAAGGTTAGTAAAAGTACAAAAATAAAATATCTTACCAATCTACCATTTGACCGCTCCAATGAATGAGGTTGAGCCCCTGTGTTTATATAATCGGGTGGATCCTTTTGGGCACCTAAAACAAAAGATTTAAATTATTTGAAGAATTTAAATTATTATTCAAACAATTAATTTAAAAAACATTAGTAATTAAGATAATTAGTCACAATTAATAATTAAAATAGTTGGATCCTTTTGGGCATCTAAAAGAATGAAGGACATCAGATAAAAAAGGGTCAAGGATTAAAATTATTATTTAAATAATTAATTTAAAGAACTAATTTTAAAAAAACATAGGTAATTAAGATAATTAGTCAATATTTTAATGACTTTGCAGGATAAGCACAAACAATTAAATCCTTAAGTGTACCAGTAAAAAACAATCACAATTATTCAAAAATAAGCTTCTATAGTAATTTTTTTTTAATACATAATCAATAATCTGGACAAAAATCACTTTAAACAGATAATTTTCCTACATACCAAAAGCAAACAAAGAACATAAATGATTGAAATAATTTTTTAAACATTATGATAAAAATAATATTAAAATATGCAATTATCATGCTTTAGATGCTTTTCTGCCTCTTATTTATGAAAATGTTTAGAGAACTGTGGGTCTCCAGCTCTTTTTATGTTTCCAAATCTAATTTATTCTCCATTTGATAAGACACAAGTTATCTTTAACAGCTTCCCTTACTATCCAGAGTATCTATAGGTCGCAAATATTTATTATCCCAATTCGTTTTATTGCGTTTTTAGTCGATTGGAAGAAAAAATCTGTTGGGATAAAAAGTTTGTTTCAGAGTTTGCACTGTGGGACAGCAAACGTATTTTGTGTATACACGCTGGATTTAAAAGGAAAAACTTCACTGATTTTTTTATCACTTTGTGTTGTTCCTCACAAAGACTAATACAGTAGGGAACCGATTATCCGGAACGATCGGGACCATTCCTATTCCGGATAACTGATTTTTCCGGTTTTCTGAATCGCTACAAAAAGCCGTTTTTTTATTGTTAAACCCAACTAAAAAAATTTTTTTTTGGGAAATAATCTTAAAAAGAAGAAAAAACGATGAAGTATTACACTAATGATTATTTCCAAAATGATGGTAAGGTGAACATCTTTTAAAAAAGAAAGAAAAATAAAGAAAAAAAAATTTTGTTTAAAAAATGGCGGGAAAATTTATCGAATTTCGTTCCGGTTTTTTGGTTTTCCGGTTTTCTGATTTCCGGATAACGGGTTCTGTACTGTATTTAACTTTTTTCATTTGAGCGAGATAACTCAGGATAGTAAGCTGATGGTATGTTTTTCACACATAAAAAATAATTTATTTCAATTTAAAACTTATGAAAAATTGGAAAGGGAAATAGTTAAGCTTAAAATTAAGGTTTTAATTTTAAATTAGTCTGCCAGTTAATTATTATATACAAAACAATTAGCTGATACAAAAAGATCTGATCACACTTAAAAAATCTCTGTATAAAATAATAATAGCCAGTTAATTTATATAATACAAAAAAAATGATTTAAATGAAAAAAAAAATCACGTTTTGTTTTTAAATTGTGGTTTTGCTCCCCCCCCCCCCTGATAGGAAGACTCACTTTCAAGCAAAAGAGAGTGGCGTGCAAACATTCGCTCTTGTGCTGTTCTATAATGAGTGGGCTTGTTGGCTCTATCAACCCTGGGCGGGGGTTCAGCTTGGAGTGGTGATCGGGCTTTTAGAGTACCATCACTTCCTGAAAATCATATTTTTTTATGAACTTCAAAATAAGAAAATATTACTAGTTCTGGTGTAATTATATACAGTCTTTGGCCAAATTATTAGAAGCACTTTAATATTATATGTAAAATCTTATTTATCAGGTGATACTATACAGCCTTATTGTTTTTACACAATTGAAACCGTTTTGCACATGCTTACGTTAGTGTATCAATTGGTTACATTAGACGATATATAATATAAAATCGACGATTGGATAAATTAGACGATATATTATATCAATATAGAACATTTATTATATCAAGCATTATATTAGTATATTATAATAATTAGACCAAATCAATAGATGTGTATATAATATAAATTCGACGATTGGATAAATTAAACGATATATTATATAAATATAGGAAGTTTCTGTCATATCTCTAGAACTAATTACACCAGGTATTATATTAGTATATTATAATAATTAGACCAAATAATTAGACGTACAGTTGTTTACATGTTTTGCACGAATTTATATGCAATACTTCTATATTTAAACATTCATGTAATGGGTTTTTCATTTCGGAGATTATTTAATATACTTCCTATTTGTATATATTTTTAATACATTGCATTACAATGTTAACTATTTGATACGCGAACATAAACAAGTGCAAACCGGTTTCAGCTGCACAAAAACAATAAAGTTGTATAGTATCACCTGATAATTAGGATTCTTCATAGAATCTTATAGTGCGTCGAATAATTTAGTCAGGTACATTAGCAGATTGGATGCACATTGTACATCCTAAATAACTTCTGATTTAACTATTGTATTTTCATCTAAAAGGAGAGACATTAAGTATGCTAATGAATGAATGCCACTTATTTTGGAAGTTTTTGTCATATCTATAGAACTAATTTCGTAAATCAAGAATTATTGCAATTCAGTCGAGAAACTCTATTACCCAATGTTGAAAAGGTAAAAAAGTAAGGTTGAATTGCTATGTACATAAATTTTTTAATCTTAAACAATCCATATAGGACAATATAAAATTTGACTTCATTTGAATTGAAAAAATTTCTGAGAAATAAAAGACCGCAACTGCGATTTTGACTAAACAATTAGGATTGTATTTTCCATAAGAAAATTTTATGCCTAAATTCATTAACAGCATTTCCAATCATGTATCAAAAATGACTTAGGAAGATTTTTTATAAAAGTATATAACTTTGTTTCAGTAGTTACAAAACTTTAAATTTCTATTTTTTGAGACATTCAGGGCTACATTTTAGATTCTCAAATTCATGACTTTCCATGAATAATTTCAAGAATTTTTCATGAATTACCAAAGTTACTATTTTCTCAAAAGAAAACACAACAATAAATTTAAAAAAGCATTATAATAACATTAATTGAAATGATAGGCATAACCAAAACTGTTATACTCTGCACCTTCATATTTATTGATATTAAACTTAAAAAACAGAGTAAAGAAAGAGTTGAAGCAATAAAATAGCTGAAAAAATAGAAAATCAAATAACTAAATACTGTCAGATATATGCAGTTATTTAAACCAGTTTTATTTCTTCTTTAAAATTAGTGTAATATAAAAAGCCTAAACTAGAATTTTAAATTGATAAAATAAAAAATAAGTAATAAATATATAAATTCTGAAATCACAGAAGTTTAAAAGATGATTCGCTCTAGAAATAATGTTTTTTCTTTCCTTTTTCGAAAGAAACCATCATTTTTAAAGAACAGGATAAAAACATTTCATATTTTAATAGAATATGACTGTGAGTGGGGATTGTGAAAAAAATTTAGATATTTGGAACATCAGAACACTGTGAAATTGGGAGAGAGGTAAATTCCATTTTAAAAATTAAGATTTTTTGACGTTGTAAACCCATGATTTTCCATGATTCTTCTGAAAAAAATAGTTAAAATCATGACATTTCATGACAAATTTTGTTCAATACCAAAATTCATGACTTTCCAGGTGCGCAGATATCATAGACATTGTTTTAAATAAAATTTCATTCATTCTGAAAACACCATTTGGAATTGAAAACAATGGGGATGAACATTAAACTTTTCAGAAAAGTATTACCTCAACTAAAAAAAAAAAAAAAAAAGAAGGAAAACTAGGGATTCAGTAAATTAAGTCTAAAAAAAGTATTTCTATTGTGCTCAATTATCGAGGTTGATATTTATTTATTTATATTTTTAAGAAGCGTTGGTATGACTTAAATCGCTCGATTGTTTTTTTTTCTTTTTTTTAATTATTGATTTAAACCAAAAATATTTTTAAATATAATTTATAAATATATTCTTAATCTTAACCATGTCAAAATTAATTGTTTTTCAAAACAGACACATAAATTTTAAAAAAAGAAAAAATATACTTAATGTTAATAAGAGCAACATGAAACTCTTAAATTATTTTTCCCTAGTTGTGAGTAAAACATTTTGCAGTTTAATAAATATATTTTCTTAGTTTTATGTTGCCTTTTTTTCCAAAATACAAGTATTTTTAAAACTTATTAAATATAAAGTTTGTGTAGATAAATAATGAAAATAAGACTTCAGCTAAGAGTTTTTAATATTTCCTGTATCCTTCATTTGATAGCTAAATGACAAATTGGGTTTTTGTCTTCATAAGGGTGTTGAAATTAAACTAAAAATAACTCTTTTTCTTCCTAATAATGGCTATGATGGGCAATTCAGATAATTTTTATATAAAAATACAATCATATAGTGAACACGGTTTATAGTGAACGAAATGTTCACTCCTGTGCCTTAATGCACACATATAATGTTATTATTTATGGATATAGTGAACCAAAAAATGAAAGGAAGTTGGATATTATGAACTTTTTTCTGTCTTCCACTGATTTATTTTCTTCATTTTTTTGTAATAATATTGAAATGTCTACTTCAAAATAAATACATATACCGATTTTTTAAACCATTAATAGCGTGGAATGTAGCAATGAGTATTCTTTCTTGTTTGCTTCATTATTGAATGGATTCAGCATTCAAAGAAGATGCCATCTTCCAGTATCTGGACAAATGCTTTAAGTCAAAGACGATGAATTTGCTAAGTGATTGGGTGAGATTACTTTTATGTGCTCAAATGACTGGTTAAAGAGGTTTAAAAACAGGAATAACATAAATTCAGGGAAAATTATCTGAGAGTCGGGAAGTGTTTCCATATCTGATGTTGAGGATTGCTCATCAGCTAAAGAATACTTAATATTTTTTTTTGTATGCAAGACAAAGAGTAATAAAAAATAAAAGTTAACACATTTTTCTGTTACTACGTAGTTTTCAGTCAACTCTGGATTTTAATTCTATTCATCATTTATTTAAATAATGTGTAATAAAAGGGGAGAGTTTGGTAAGATCAATTAAAATTATTTGCAGAATGGATAAGGTGAAGTTCCCGTTATAATGAACCAAAATTTTGGTCTCTTGAAAGTTCACAATACTGTATTTTGAAACTTTCAGAAGTAATTTTTTTGGTTAAAAGAATTATTTCACAAAATCAATGGTTAAAAAAGGCAAAAAGGCTTTATTGTACTTATAAATCTTAAAGAGTTTTTTTATTTCAATATCCAAATGCATAAGAAATTTATATATATATATATATTTTTGGGAATTTCAAAGTTTGACTATATATTGTGCATACATGCACTATAATGGGTGTATGGGGTGTTCCCTTAACATATATTTCTTACAATCTTTGCGAAAAAGGAAATAAGAAAACATACCCTACGGGGATAGCAAATAAATAACAAAACAGTGAAGAAATATCACTGAAAATTTCAATTTAATTAAAAAAAAATATGAAGATAATAAA
The DNA here is from genome assembly GCF_982258835.1 of Parasteatoda tepidariorum. Taxonomy (NCBI): domain Eukaryota; kingdom Metazoa; phylum Arthropoda; class Arachnida; order Araneae; family Theridiidae; genus Parasteatoda; species Parasteatoda tepidariorum. Next base: position 115,946,752 of record NC_141760.1, read on the forward strand.
AGTTGACATGTTTCAAGCCTTTCAAAATAAGGGCTTATTCTCACTAAGAAGGAAAATTCAAACATAAAACGTCAAGTTGCTAACGAAAAATAAAGGTGAAAAACAATACTAGAAAAGCTGCAGTAGTCAAGAGAGGCAAGTCAGGGTAAAATGACACAGAACTCATGCTGTTAATAAGGGAATCAGTATTTTTATGAATGAAACAAGATTCTGGGACATCAAGAAGAACAGATTTCACGGGTTAAGAGAATTCATTTTTTAAATAAGACCTCGCTTTTAGTCAAAAAATATAATCTGTATTTTCATAAGTCTAGTGGAATGATTTTGATGATTAGTTGAGTAGTTTCATTTCAACATCTTATACTGGTGACAACTAATTCTTTATTTTTTACATAATTTTTAATGAGAGGCTTTTAGGTCCCTGCATTTAATGAGGCATAAATAATTTTTTGACTCCTTTGGTATCAAAGCTCTGACATAGCATAGGATTCGCATAATAACATAGGACTCACATTAACAAAAATGATGTCTTACCTGAAATATATTTTGCAGAATTCATATCTGTGTTCAATAACGAATCCTGAAATTAGAAAATAATAAATTTAAACAGATAAAATTTAAAGATTTCTTAGAAATTTTCTTTAATAAGAATTTTAGAAATAAAATATAATTGAATTGCAGAAATTTAAAGAAGGGGCTAATAAGAGGGGCTGAATTGGGGATTATTGCAAAATGAATAAATATATTAAGAGAGAATCCTCTTGCTAATTGTGGTCTCCATTTAACACAAATGAGTTCCATCCAAAAAGTCCTCAACGAAGGGCTGCTGAAATACGAAGGGCTAAACGAAATACAGTGTAACGTCCCATATCCGGACGTCCTTTTCCCGGACACTTTTTAACAATCAAAATAAACAAACATCTCTCCTTCTTCCCCTTTCCTTAAAAAAAAAACAAAAAAAAAACCAACATATTTCTAGCTTGCACTGAACCACTGATTTACGCATCGAACCCATAAATCACCAGAAAGGGGAGGTGAAGATCTACCAAGACCATTGAGTGACCGTTAGTGACGCTCCTCCATTGGAATGTAGGAAAAAGAGGAACATTTGTTTTCAAAAGACCGCAACTGAGTCCCTTCCCCCTCCCCTCCTTTCCCATGCAAGTGGCTAGTAAAAGAGGCATTTCCTGGAACCTTTTTATTGAAAGAAGAAATACTGTGGAAAAGGGTAAACGGGGCAAGCGTTAAGGTGGAGGGGGAGTCAAAATGGAAAATTTGAATAGGTTTAAAAGGATACACGTCCTTGAGAAACAAAACATTCGTTCTTCCCCCTACCATTTAACATTTAGGAGGCGGGGGGAAAAAGGGAGTAACATTCTTTCTTTAGCAGATTCTTTTAGTCATAGAAGAAAAAATAAAGAGAACCCGATCAGCGTGCCCTGCCTTTATGCTTAATTGATAACCAATGATTGGAGAGAAAACAATTTGTTACTTCCCCACCAACTTAAATGATCTCCTCTTTACACTTATTTTCTTTCACAAATAAGGAGGAAATGAATTTTTCTGCTCAACCTACCCACCTTAATGAATGACGGGAATTTCCCTTTCTTGCTTGAATCATTCTAGTTAAAAATGGAGGATTATTATTTTCATATGTCAATTTTTTTCGTTTTCTATATTTTAAGCAATATCTTTTTTTCTAATATTTCATATTTTAATGATTAGATATTCTAATGCTAAAACATTATTCCCCTTAAAAATAAAGTTTATTTATTTTTTGCTTCTTAGATTTAGATCATTTTAAGCTTTGTTCCAGAATGACGTGAATTTCCCCTTCCTGCTTAAATCATTCTAGTTCAAAATGGCGGATTAATATTTTCATAACTGTTAAAAAATTTTCGTTTTCCATATTTTCAGCAATAATATTTTTCTTCTAATATTTTATATTTGATTGATTAGATATTCTAATGCTAAAACATTATTCCCCTTAAAAATAATGTTTATTTATTTTTTGCTTCTTAGATTCAGATTGCTTATTAAATCATTTTAATCTTTGTTTACCTTGGGGGTCTATTATACGGAAAAATCTATTATACGGACTTCTGGAAGTCCCACCGATTCCGGATATGCGACTTTACACTGTAACAGGAGATTTTTTGAGCTACGACTAAAGTTTTAACATCACACATTTAATCATGCAAGTAAAAAAGAGAAATTCAAAATTGGAGATACATTTAGCAAAGTAAAAAAAAAGTGTATAAATCTTCATCTAAAGGGGATTTTTTTAAACCATTATTTATAATTACTTAAACCATTTCATAACGGTTTTTAAACAGCAAACCCAATTTTGGCTTACTGGCTACTAATATTCAACTTTGTAGCCAGCAAATCCGTAGCCTCCTGGATCAATCAAGTATTGGAAGAAATTTGCCTTTGTGGAGTACTTTTTGATGGAACTAACTCAATTTTGCGTTACATGGAGAGGAAAACCACGAAAACGTCCCACAGCAAGCCTGACCGCAAGGAGTACTTAAAATATTAACACAAAACCTACTACAGTACTGACAAAAGCACAATCTGTCAAGCAAGAAGAATAATATACTTGACATCTGCGGATATTTTGGCGTCAAATTTGTCTGTTTCTTTAAAATTCTTCAACAAAAACGGAGAAAATATACAATTAAACAGGAGATAGTCGTAAAATACAGGAGTCTTTGTTAAAAAACAGGAGAAGGTATGGGCTAGTTTGATCAAATGATTGACCCAAGGGGGATCAAATTGACCAGGCTATGGAGTCATCAAGGACTCAAAATTGACTGTTTAACACCAGTCATAAAACAAAATATAACTTCCATCCAGATTTAGATTTTTATTTACAGAAAACTACGATATTCTTGTTCGAGGGCTTTTTGAGATTTTGTGAAAATTACAGTAAATAATTAACACAAAAATATGGATGATTAATCGTTTCTTAAGGGATACAAAAATATATTTTTAAGAAAAGTATTTTGTGAAACTACTTCCTAAAGTTGAATTCGTGAAGGTACTGCTAAATGGTAGTAAATATGGCCTGGACAGACCCCTGACAAGGAATGAAAACTAGGAAAAATTATACTCACTTGCTGCTGTTGAATATAATCAAAAGGAGGCTGGAAAAGAATGAAAAGGTTTTATCAAAATATTATAGATTATTTATAAGTAATTATTAGAACATACATATTCATAATTATTGAACACATCTATTATTAGCGCATAGTTGCCAATTCATCCAGATTTCCTGGGTGATTTTATTTTTATATTAAAGTGATAGCAAAAATTATGTTTTTTTTTTCTTTTTTTTCTTTTTTCCAAATTTAATTTTTGGATTTATAAAATTTAATTTAGAATGATTTTGACAACCACTACATAAGAATAAATAAACATTTACATATATGTAAGATAATGGCATGCCAGAGTGCTTAAACTCGGACAAAATATAAAACTTGTTTGACAATTCTATTTACAATTGATTTTTCAATTCTTATTTTACTACTACTTGGGAAAAATCTTTATTAGAGTGAGTGAAAGTCAGTAAGTATGTCAATGCAAATAAATTAATACAAAATTTTATTAAAATACCTCTTCTTTTTTTAAAATTTATCTATTAGAGCGTTTCACAGGGATGAGAGTAGTCAGAAAGTATAAAAGAGGAAATCCAAAAAACAAAAAAAAAGAAAAAAAGGAAAAAAAAATTCTCTCTCTCTCTCTATATATATATATATAAACAAAAATTTGACAAAAAAGTGCGATTTTTAAATTTGTAAACCATGTGAACATAAATTCCGATATGAGACTTTTAAATCACGTAAATATGAAACTCTACATCGAATTTAAAAAATGCGAAAATACAAATCATGATTTTTTAATTTTTTGATCACGATGCATAATTTTTAAATCGCGCGATATTACAACCACAAAAACGAATCATGATATTGGATTTTAAGCTCACGTGAATACGAATTGCTACATAGGGCTTTAAAAGCTCGTAATTACAAATCGCGATATTGATTTTTTAAATCTCGTAAGTAAGAATCGCACTGTACAATATTTAAATCGCCTGAATAAGAATCGCAACGTTCAACTTTTAAATCAGGTAAATACGAAAATCGAGATTTGATAATAAAATCGAGATTTTAAAAATGCATAAATACGAAACACGATATTGGATTTTTAAATGTCGTAAATAAGAATCATAATATACGATATTTAAATAGCGTAAATAAGACTCGCAATGTGCAACTTTTAAATCAGGTAAATACGAAAATCGATGATTGATATTAAAATCGCGTGAATAAAAATCGAGATCTGAATTACGAAAATACGAGCTATCCAGCCGACGGATAAAAAATACGGAAAATCTTATTTTCTGTGCGTGAAATCGGAGAAAATAGCTAAAATAAGTAAAAATGCGGAAGGGTTAGCAGCTAGGGCGTAGATTGAATTTTCTGTTTATCTTTGAAAATCGTAAATAAATAGAATTATTTTACTTCAATGACTGAATTTAAAAAAAACGGGATGTTTATTTTAAAAAAACGAAACTTTTAGAGAATCGGAGTTTTTGATAAAAAGGCTGGAATTCAAGAGACAAAAAAAATCTCATCCCTGTATAAAGGTCAACCAGTTTTATCCCAAGGAAATGATTTTTAGAGAAACTTCAGAGGGAGGAAAAGGGACTTCAACAATTTCCCTTCGCGGAAAATTAAATTCCTCATAAAACATTTTAACTTGGGCAAAAAAAAATTTCAGCGGAAATTAGTGGGAAAAATGGAAAAATCTGAAAAAAAGCGGAAATCCGCGAATCCGCGGAAGAATCTCATCCCTGGTTTCAGATTGTACTTTCATATAGAGCAGTAAATTTTTTAAAAAAAAATTTGAGAAATTAAAAAATAAGACGATGCAGTATGGTAAACCTACCATCTGGTAAAGGAACTCAACTGAAGTAGTATTATCTTTATTTTAAATAAAAATAGTGTAATGCAAAGTAAGCAGGTTAGTTTTATTTTTTTCATAATGAAAAGTAGCAAAATAATTCCACCCTTCAAAAAAAAAAAAAAAAAAATCAGACACTTATTTAAAAATGTAAGTAAGCAAATAAAAGCATAAAAATTTTATTGATTAAAAGATAACTTTTGAAATTTATTTTAATAAATTAGATTGTTTTTGTCCTCCCTCCCCCTTGTGTTAGAATCTGTAAACTTGAAGAAAAAAATTTCAAAAAAAAAAAAAAAAAAAAAAAAGAATTACATTTTAAATTATAGAACATTTATTTAAAAAAAATTAGTTTAGTGCATTCATTTCAAATTTCTTTTTTAAAAAATATTATTTAATCTAAGTAGCCCTTTGATTTCGAAATTATTACTTTCAATGTAAATTATTAAGTTTTGAGATTGTAAAATCAGGTTGGCATTTCACCCAAGAGAAAACATTTCTTTCAGGAGACTGAGTGAAACTGAAAATAAATGAAACTGTACAATAGGGGTGAGGAACCTGTGGTCCGCAGAAGCTTCTAAACGCAACAAAAAAGTTTATTTTAATTCGGTTTTTGTTTAAACATTATAAATTTTTGTTAATTAAAATAATTAATTCTAATTTATATCACTATAAAATTTTTATATTTTTTGCACTTTCATTTTGTAAACATCTTTTTAGTTAGAGTTTATAACACCCCCACAATATATATATATATATATATATATATATATATATATATATATATATATATATATATATATATATATATATATATATATATGGTGAACTAATTATTGTGAAAAATGGAAAAAGTTTTGTTAAAAAAAGTATCACTATTTTAGTTTTTAACAAAATTCAAATAATTCAAAGTATTTAATTTTCTGCAAATATGTTTTTAAGTTTACTGATAAAAAATGCTTAGTGCTTAGAACACTAATGTTTACATAAAAACTATGATATTTGCTGCTAATATGACTAAATATGCGTCCTACGTTAATCTACCTGTTGTGCAAGTGGCCATTCACTCAAAAATTTTGGGCACCCCTACTGTACAAAATGGAAAAAAACTAAACAATTCCATTACAAATGCTTAGGAGTGCAAAAAAATGGCTTTTAAAGAAGATATATTTAATAAAGTAACAAAAAGTAAAAAGCTTTATAAGTATGTTTTTATACAAAAAAAGCGTCACTTTTATTACTCAACTGTAAAACTTCTCGAGTATGAAATCGTAATAATTATAGATAAAGAATAATAGTTAACACCTCTGAAACTACTAACTGTGAAGGTGTTCACATGTTTTATCAAACAAAGAGCTCCATATTGTTTCCCTTGCAAACAAAAAAATTCATTACAGGTAGACTTTTCTTTAACACTTTTTTTTCCTCAACCACACCCTTTCAATATTTTTTTTTTTTTTTTTTTTTTTGAAATAAGGAACTTTATCATTCAAATTGAAAGTTACCTTCCATAAAACAGGGTGCGTAGCCAAATCTTTCAACAAAAAATAAGCACCTTCCTTTTAAGCACTATGTACATTAACAAAATAATTTTCAAAGATGATAAAATAACTACTTTCTGTTGAATGAATTGTGAAAATGTTGGATAGAACAATGAAAGGCTAAAATGGACATGGTAAAGAACTCATTTTCATCCTAGTGGGACGTCAGTTAAAACGTCAATATTGACCAGTTAAACATCACTACAAGTGACATAAGACACAATACTTTTTAAAAAAGCGTTAAAAATAATTTTTAATCCTTTTAGGATCTTGAAAATGTTTTGGTGACAAAAAAATTCTGACACAAGGTTGTCGTCTGGATAGGGTTACCTGTCTTGATCGAGGATAACCAGGTATTTGGTTATATCCTGGAGGGCCAGACATTTCATCCTGAGTAGCAATGCTAGGATCACTCGAAGCTTTTACCATCCCTTGTAGGTCTGAAGTACGAGTGGTGGGTGGAAGTTCTAAATCACTCTCTGGTGAAGAGGCATAGCTGAGTCTGGAAGTCATGGGGAAGAGGAAGTCATCAGAGATAGCTTCTTCCGGCTAAAAAAAATTAATTCATTTCATTATGCCATTTAATAGTGTGGCCATAGTAGTTATCCTTCATCTATGAAAAGGTAGTCCAACATAGAATCACGTTTAACATAGCTTATAGTATATACTAGTGAATTGGTATTGTATTTTTGTAGAGGCAGGCACACTACAGTACTCCCCCACAAGAATTATAGCTGTGATAGAAATCAATGAATGGATACCACTGGTTGATTCATTGCTGTTTTGTGATAAGCCAGGAGAGCTGTATTAAGATTACCACACTCTTGTGTGCTGATGGTGAAAGCTGTCTTAAGTTCATGGTCACTCCTGTTTTTGTTGTGGCTTATCCTCCTAATGCAGGGTTGCCACAGTAAAAAATGAACAAAAATAGTTGCTTTAAGAGCCTCAAGCATGAAAATAGTTGCCAAAACTATGAAAATAGTTGCCTGAACAGGAGCTAAAATTTATCAAAAATAGTAGCCAAATAATTAAAATTGTAGTTTAATTGTCAAATACTATGATAAGGACTGGTTGAGGTCAGAAATTTTAAATCGTGATACATCGTCTGTTAGACATCGCGATTTAGCATATGTTCAGAAACTACCTATGGGAAATCAATCGAAAATAAATAAAAAGGAATAAATCTATTACAAACAAAAATATTAATTATAAACATATTCTAGTATAATATCAATATCGTTGCTTAATTTTTTCAATTAAATTAATAAAGAAGTCAAAGCAAACCCAAGATTTATTTCATTTTTCTCAAATTAAAAATGATTTAAGATTTATTGGTTTAAAAATAATAATACTGTAACAAAATATTTTACATATGTGCATTAAAATTAAAAGAAAAAAAAAGAAAGTAGAAAACAAACCAAAGAAATTTTCACTTTAGAAAAAAAATTATTTTTTTAAAGTTATTTGTTGGAAAAAAACCATGCTTTTGAAACATCATTAGACCCTCTTTTATTCAATTATTTAAAATAATAAAAAGTAGTATTAACTAATGGTCAAATTCTGTACTTAATAAATGTAAAAATATTTTTACTTATTTATTATTATTTTCGTTTTTTAAAAATAAAATTGACTAAAGAATTATTTCTTTAAAAATGACACTGACTATCTAACAAATTATAAAACAAAAAGTATTGAAAGACTTTTAATAAAATTTTTAAAAAAATACTTCAAGTACTAATGTTAAATTATTAAAAAGCGTCCAAACATTACTTAACTCTTTATTTAAATTTTTTTTTAAATTTTGTTTTTTAACTAATAGCCAAATTTTTTTAAAACTTTGTTTTCAGTTTCTCAAAAATAAAAGCAAATTAAATAAAGGTAAGCTTTATTTTAATTTTTTTATAAATAAAAGCAACTGAACATTTATTGGTTTAGTTCGCCCTACTGTCAGCAAGGATATGAATTTTTCGCAGGTAGATGATAAAGTTAACAATCAGAGAACTACATTCGGTATGATGGACATAGAATTGTCAGAAAATCAATAAAATGGACAGAACGCTGTTTCGTTTTAAAATTGGAGGGGGACTTAATAGCAATTTTAGGTTCTAGTCAATTTTCTTGTTATATATGTATAATGAGGTGAAAAATTTAAATGCCTCCATAAAGTTCATTACTGGTAGTAGTGAAGCAGAGAGGGCTCAATTAGGTTAAGTAGGTCCCTAAGGGCAGGTGAGTGATTGTGCCCACTCCCCCAGCAGGCATGCCAAAAAAAAAAACTTAAAATAATACAACAAATAATTTATGAGGCCTATCGCCATTCCTGGTAAACTTTTTCAGGAATAAAATTCAATTCTGGTGCCAGAAATATACGTGTCTCCATGTGTATTGTCAACTGTTTCTAAAATTAATTTTCATATGTATTTTAGAAAATTCCTTAAAATCACAAAAAATCTAAAATATAACTAAATTTTGGTCAGTTCGTGAAAAAATTTGGATAATTTTTTTTTGTACTTAGCTTACTATTTACATAATAATTTCGCAGAGATGCGCTGCGGCGTTTGTGATTTACAACATGAAATTTTGGTAAGTACGGTGTACAGTACGAGGCGACCCGTACGGTGTTTTTCAACTATTTGAGCTTGAAAATTTTATATAGGTGAATTGATTCCCCAAAATTTCATTATTACTCTTCATCTTTTACAGCGATCTACTATTATAATTTAGGAACGATCAATAATAATTAAAAGAATTAACAATGCAGGTGGAAAACAGTTTGCAAGAATATAATAATAGCACAACAAACGCTCTCTCTTTTAATCAAGAAGACGTTGACTTTTATTTTAGCGATTTTTAGCAGTTTAATCATTGGATTTATTTATATCTCAGATACTAGCATTTAATTACAAAGAAATAATGCGTTCTCCATCATTTTATGCCTTAATTTTTAGCAAACCGAGATTATTTGCTTACTTTTTATATCTATTTTTAAAAATTACTTTCAAATATTGGCTGTTTTATTATTTTTTATTAAATTATAGCTGCTTATCATTTGACAGGTGAAAATTTTAGAAATTTAAAATTAGTAAAAAGAAACGCGTTTGTGATTGTTTAGTGGAGTACAATTTCGTGCAAAACAAGATTTATTTTATTTTATTTAATTATTACTATTTTTTGTAATTATTACAAGGATTTTTAGCTGTTTAATAATTAGATTTAATAATACTTAGGTATTTCAAATCAAATTAAACTAAAGCGATTGCTCTAACAATTTTGTAAGATTATTTTCATCAATTTATTGTATTTCAATTACTTATCTTTATTATATTTAGGTTCACTTGGTTTACATAAAATTTGAATACATTAAATTGGTTGTTATTAACGTAATGTGTTTGCGATTGTGTTGCACAATTTTGAACCTGTACAATTTCGCACAATTGTACATGATACATGATACAATTTTGCGTACATTTGAAGAGAAATTACTGAAATAGATAATTTCTGGTTTTAAGTGATAGCGCATATTTAATAATTATTTTAATGACTTTGAAATGTTTAACCATTTATTTTGTATAAAATTTGTTACATGAAACAGATGTGTTAATTCTGCAATCTATCAGACAGTTAGATTTTGTGCAGCTTTTCTGATGAAAAAATTTTCTTTTTTAGACCAATTTTGCAGGTCCAACTTTCCATAAATTTGCATTAATTTTTTTTGTATTTTTTTTAGAATAAAAAATTAACTGGAATATAAAAAAATTCACTGTAAAAACCAATCGATGAATGCCCCCCTCAATACCATAATTTCACACAAACAGAAACAATAAGTATTTAGATGAGTTAAACCAAAAGTGTGCCAATTTTGTTCAAGACAAAAGTTTCTTGAAAGCCCTTTAATGCTACACAAGGAATAGGCAACATTTATAAGGAAGCAAAATAATTGACGTTTCACATAAAGAAATTAAGTTTAAAAAGTGAATAAAATAAATCGAGAATTAAGAAAATGAATATTTAAAAATATTTCTCAAAATCTACGTTGGTTAGATCAAAAATAACTAGCAATTAACTATGTCCTTTTTAAAAAATAACTTGTTTTAACCCGAGCAGTTTTAAAAATTCGTGATAAATTTTTTAAAAAAATTCTTTTCAAAATAAATGTGACTATCAAGGTTTTGTTCTCTTTAAATTTAACCAATGACAAGATATTTCAATAGAATAACATATTAAACATCACTGAAAAATTGATTTCATAAAATAAATGAAGAATTACTTTTGATTCTGAAATCCATATGGATGATTGTTGCTGCTTATCAATTGTTTCACGCAATTTCTTGTACCACATATCCGCACTTGTCAGAGTGATAGTGGCTAAAACAATCAAAGATAAAAATCAGATACATTTCGATCCTTTCCACTCGACTGATTATAAGCAAGTTAACTTCCAAAAAGTTTTAAAAAAATAAGAAAAAAAATATTACGAAAACACTTATTTTTTAATAACTCCTGACCTGTAAATATATGTGACCACAGCTTCTCAAGCTTGACTGCATGATCGTGTAATTTCTTTGAGCTTTTATGACTGGACTTGGCAAGACGAGACCTCATCTCTTTCACAACGTGCTTGTTTTCAGCACGCATAAATATCACAATGGGGTAGAATTGAGCATAGTTTAACCGGTTTACAGCACTGGGAGTAATATCTAATATTGCATGTTTTCCCTAAAAATAAAAAAATCACAATTTGGTAGTTATGAATTTCCAACCAATATATTTCAAAGGCACATAAAATTATTTGGGCTTAAGAGTTTCTCTGGAATAAACTTATTTCTTATAGAACATTGGAAGAAACCAAAAAGAAAATGGAAGAAATAGAGATTTTAAAATTTAAGAGTGTGGGGCGAGGAGTAATCGACAATGTCAACCTTCATCTATGAAAAGTTACCAACATAGAATTGAGTTAACATGTTTTATATATACTAGAGAATTGGAATAGTATTTTTGTAGTAAGTACTTAAACATCACACTTTGTGGAAGTAAGTGAAACCATGATTAAAAATGATGATAGAATTTGGGTTTTAGATTCACATTTTTGTAAAAACAAAATGTTAATGTCAAGTTATGAAAAAATAAACAATGTGGCTGTTGTAAATAATGTGGAGATAGTTCTAGTAAGGTACTAGGGAAAGGATTTGCTGAATTTTCAGTTGCACTAGGAGAAGAAATGAGTAATATAACTTTAACAAATTTTGTGTTTTGTCAAAATAATATCAACTGACAAACACTGGAATTTTTAAAATCATGTGGAAATCCATTTGTAAAAACCATGAAATCATCACATTAAAAGCATGTAATAAAATTATAATATTTCAGAAGTGAAATATTTTGCTTGAAATAAAATTTTATAAAAAGGTTTTTTTAGTTCGTAACAATAATTTCCACACAAAAAAAATGATCGAACTACTATATAAATTTACAATGGAATCAGCATAAGGCTAAAGACTCAAATGCGCAATTTAAAATTTCCGCAAAATCATATAAAAATTATTGAATTGATTTTATTTCAACATAAGTAAAAATAATGTGACAAATGTACCCCAATGATTAATTCTTTTGCAACAAATCGGAAACAAAATCCACACTAAAAAAAAAAAAAGAAAAGAATAATCATGGGTACTTTAAAACAACTATTTCTTAAAAAATCAAGAATAGATTGTTTTCTCTTTCAAATCATTCATAATTTTGAACCCAATGTAATTTAAATTTTTTTAAGAAAAGATAACATTAATAACCTTTTTGTTTATAAGACCTATCAAACTTTTAACAAAAAACACATATAAAATAAAAAAGAAGAAAAAAGAGGTGCCGTATTTAAAGCATTACGATAATATTAAACGTTTATTTACGATTGTACATTTTAATGTCCCATGTTTAAAATAAAATATTTTCAATTAGTTTTAATGCTTTCTATAAGCTACACTATTATTTGAATTTTTACTCTTGTGCGGCAATATAGATTCTATTTAAAACTCCTTCATCAAGTTTCGTAGCACGCAATTTGAAGGGGCAAATACTGTGGGATGACCCAACTGAAATGTTTAAACAAATCAAGAGTTGAAACAGGGTAGCCAAATCTTTTAACAAAAAACAAGCACATTTAAAATACTTTTTAAGTACTCAAACAATATTTTTAATCACTACATACATTAGCAAAATGCAAAATAATTTTCAAGGATTTTAGATGATCATGATGAAATAACTAGTTTCAGACAAAGAACTCGTTTCTTAGTTATATTAGCCATTATAAAATGATCCAGACATTTTTTGGTTCGATATCAGAGGGTAGAATACGAAGCCTGAAATTGATAATATCTTGCAAAATGCCGCAGAGTTGCAAATGAGAGTGCAAGAATCTCACCAAACCCAGCTCAGTAAATGCACATATGGACTCGGAAGTATTTCATTCAACATGTAAAATTATTCGCGTTTTTATATGCTATGGACTAACAGTGAGCCGAAATAGATTATAGTTGAATGAATTCTGGATAACGTTGAATAGAATCGACATGGTAAAGAAATCGCGAAATCGACAAGATAAAGAAAAAAATATTTCATTTTCGAAAAGGTATAATTAAGCACTTTTTAAAAACATCCCATGATAAAAGCACCTTTAAGAGCTTTTATAAAATTAAAATCGAAAATAAGCACCTTTTACTTTCTAAAAATGCTACTCACCATGTGAAATGTGCCCCATAACAAGAAGGGAAAAAAGCTATTTCAGAGTCAAATATTTTTAATACATTTATCATTCTAAACAATGTTGAGTAGGTAAATTGTTTTAAATAATCGATCGAATTTAGTAACGCTTTGAAGTAAAATACTGTAGAATGATCCAACTAAAAATATAAAATAGGTCAAGGATTAAAAAAAAAATTTTTATTTTTTAATGAAAATTGTCTCAGTAGTTTCTCACGAAGACAAATTCCATCTTTACATGGGATAAAAAATTCCTCTACATATTTTGCACTTATAAATGAAAACAATAATTAAAATTGTACTTGTATTGAGATACCTTTCCAATTATTTCTTTAATTGCACTGAGTCGAATAATACCAGATGGCTTTTGACTTTTAGGTACATCATCTAAGTGACCATCAAGTTCTAGATAAAGAACAAAATAATATCATATTAAAAGGCACTTTTTAACTCAGAAAATAAATCTAAACAATAAGCTAAGCTTACATTTTGCTTATAATCCAAAATCCACTGAAGCACAAAATAAATGAGAGACAGTTATAAAGATTACAAATAGGCAAGATCAGATCATTACATACAGTGAAGAATCATTTAACAGAAGAACTGCTTCAATCCAACACCCCTTTCTGTCTTGTTACCAGAGCCTGACTAAGGTAGGGGCATACAGAGCAGTTGACACAGGACCCCACATCAAAGGGGGCCCCAAAATCAAATAGAAGGTTTATTTTACGTTTCCTTCTTTAATGAACTTTCTTTTTTAAACAAAATATCAGTACAGTATAACTCTGTCAGTTTTATGTTAGCTTTTTCATTCATCTATTGTATGAACACAATAAATCTATATTTCGTAAATCCATGGCTTTCTAGGGTGGAATTCATCAAAATTTGTCGCAATTAGGATAGACAAATTTTGCCAATCAAATGCCTGTATTTTTACACATTGCAAAATGCAATATATTTACAAAAATATGGGCTTCTGATTGGCTTAATTGAGCCATCGTCATTGCAAAAATTTAGCTGAATTCAGCCCTACTGTCAGCAAGGATATAAATTTTTTGTAACTGACAAATTTAACAATCAGAAAATTCCATTCGGCATGAACATAGAATTGTCAGAAAATCAATAAAATGGACAGAACGATATTTCGTCTGACCATTGGGAGGGGAGGGACTTAATAGGTATTTTATATTCTAGTCAATTTTCTTGATATCTATATTGAGGTGAAAACTTTAAATACCTCCATAAAGTTCCATTCTTCATTACTGAAGCAGAATGGGCCCCAATTAGGACTTAAATATCTCAGCCACCTAAATATATCTCAGGATTCAACAATAGGGCAAGATTTAAGAGACTCCTCAAAGACATACAAATTTCAAGAGTTCTATTCATATAAAAGAGGGATGGTTTATTTCAAGTGATATTAACCATTTCAGGGGTGAGCCCAACTCAAAATTCCTAAAATTTCTTGAATAAAATCATCAATGACGCATTTCAAAAGATTAATGTCTTCATAAATTTAAATCATTGATATTTTCGCAACATGAAATTCTAAATAAATTATATACAGCATAATTTAAATAAATAATTTTGTATAAGTTAACTTTTATGTCTAATCAGATTTATTATTCTAAAAGAAAAAATATTTACAAATGAAAGTGCCAGTTATAAATTCTAGATCTAATATTTTTAAATAAAATATACAAGGATTTTTACACATAAATGTGATCGGTGATTTCTTGATACCTCTGAACCTCGGATTTCTGGAAATTTCCGGATCGCAGTTAACAAAAAATTCGGAGCACAATCATCTCTGATTGTTTAAAAGAGTTAAATTCATTTTTATGAAACAATCATCATTAAATATTAAAAAGATTTAAAACAGTTAAGTATCAAATATTTATTTCTCCACTATTATATTTATATATCTGTTTAAGTTTCTGCCCTCACAACATTCTGAACAAAAGAAAAAATATCAATGATTTTGACACCTCCTTAAGGGATCACAGTACCCAAAAAATGACCAAAATATCGATATTCTTTTTTATTGCTTATAATAAAACTTCAAACTATTTCAAATGCACTGAAAAAAAATCATCTCTTTATCTACATTTTTAAAAAAGTTATGAATGATTTTAGATTGCCTTTAAAACAGAAACTTGATCAGCAGATGGACTTTAAAGTGCTTTTTCTCATAGATGATAATTTTGTCTTTTAATCTTAGTTAAATCCGTAAGGAATTTTTTCTATTTAAGATAAAGCTTTGAAGTAAACTTTATTATCTTAAGTATGATACACTTATTTAAACTGTGCATGGAGTAAGCATTTTATGAGGTATTACAATTTTTACAACATATTATATATACCAAACAGGAAGTTTCAACTTTTTTTATAATAATCTATTAAAAATGTTCTAATTGATATATCAACAAATGAATGCACAAAATTGTTAAGAAGAATATTGCAAGCACAAAGGAAAAAAGGTTTTGGAAAATATGTTAAAATAAAAAAGCCTAAAGGATTTAAAAATTCTGAATTTTTTCAGAATTTTAAAAATTAAACAGCTTAACTATTTTTTGAAGATAAATTATTGATTGTAAGTTAAACGAGAATGTACAGCATCGACAAAATGAATGATTATACTTTTCTTTTTAAAAAAAAATTTGCTAAGGTACTGTGACCCCTTAAGAAACAAAATGATCATAATAGTTTTGATACCCTTTGGTTTGTACTCAATTTCAAAAAGATATTAGTGCTAGAGAGTTTTGCCTCAGGTTGCTCGAAAAAATTCTGCCACAGTGCTGCCATGCAACTAGATTTGGGAATATAAATTTTGACAGAAGATTCATGTATCACGTGAATTGAAATGCCATACTATTTAAAAACAAATCTGAATGAATGGAAACTGTAATTCCCACAAGTATGATAGTTACATTCAAGAGCAACCAATACGATTCATGCAATTTTTGATACAGTGTTGAAAAAGCTGACTTTTATTATGACTTGCTCATTTGTAGCTCTTCAAAAAGCTTTATTTCGGTTTTGTGATTCATAAAAATATAGTTTATAAACTAGCTTAGCCTAATTGGGGCTACCCTCTGCTTCACTACTTCAGTATATTAAAGAATCGAACTGAGGTATTTCACCTCATTATAAATATTTAACAAGAAATAGTTAATTAAGTCCCTCCGATAGTCAGACCGTTTTGTGCATTTTATTGATTTTCTGACAATTCATCATGTGAAGGTAGTTTTCTGATTGTTGTCATGTGAAAAATTGTTGCTGACATTAGGGCAGAATTCAGCTAAATTTTTGCAATAGCTCAATCAGAAGACCGTATTTCACTGCCCTAGAAACAGGGATGAGTGTAGTCAGAAAGTAAAAAAGAGGAAATCCAAGTATATATATATATATATATATATATATATATATATATATATATATATATATATATATATATATATATATATATATATATATATATATATAAACAAAAAAAGTGCGATTTTTAAACTTGTAAACAATGTGATTATAAATCCCGATATGAGGCTTTTAAGTCACGTAAATATGAAACTCTACATCAAATTTAAAAAATTCGAAAATACAATATGATGCATAATTTTTAGATCACGATACATAATTTTTAAATCGCGTGATATTACAACCATTAGATTTTCAACCATTTCACGACATTAGATTTTAAGCCCGCGTGAATATGAATTGCTACAATGGGTTTTAAAAGCTCGTAAATAAAAATTGCGATGTTGGTTTTTTAAATCTCGTAAATAAGAATCACAATGTACAATATTTAAATCGCCTGAATTAGAATCGCAACGTCCAACTGTTAAATCACGCAAATACAAAAATCGATGTTTGATAATAAAATCGCGATTTTAAAAATGCATAAATACAAAACACGATATTGGATTTTTAAATCTCGTAAATAAGAATCATAATGTACGATATTTAAATAGCGTAAATAAGAATCGCAATGCGCAACTTTTAAATCAGGTAAATGCGAAAATCGATGATTGATATTCAAATTGCGTGAATAAAAATCTAGATATTTGCATAGTCTGGACTTGGGATTTCTAAAAGGCTTGTTTGTATTGTTTTTGTTTAAACATAATATATAAAAATTTACAAGATTAACTGAATGAGCAAATAAATATTTTCACGGCAAATCCACCTCTATTTTTTTCTCTTTTTTTGCTTGTTTTCACGCCAGAATACAAGAAGCAGCGACGTCTGAATTACGAAAATACTAGCTATCCCGCTGACGGATAAAAAATACGGAAAATCTTATTTTCTGTGCGTGAAATCGGAGAAAATAGCAAATATAAGTAAAAATGCGGAAGGATTAGCAGCTAGGACATAGTTTGAATTTTCTGTTTATCTTTGAAAATCAGAAATAAATATAACTATTTTACTTCAACGACAGAATTTTTTTTAAAAAGCAGGATATTTATTAAAAAAAAATTTTTAAAAAATGAAACTTTTAGAGAATCAGAGTTTTTGATAATAAGGCTGAAATTCGAGAGACAAAAAAAATCTCATCCCTGTATAAAGGCCCACCAGTTTTATCCCAAGGAAATGAATTTTAGAGAAACTTCAGAGGAAGGAATGAGGACTTCAATAATTTCGCTCCGTGGAAAATTAAATTCCTCATAAAATATTTTAACTTGTGCAAAAAAAAATTTCTGCGGAAATTAGCGGAAAAAAATGGAAAAATCTGAAAAAAAGCGGAAATCCGCGAAAGAATCTCATCCCTGTAGAAAGCCATGGATTTAGATTTTTTTATGTTCATACGATAGATTAATGAAGAAGCTAACATAAGACTGGTGGATTTTTCACTGTACTGATATTTTGTTTAAAAAAATTACAATTAAGTAAGATACGTAAAATAAACTTTCTATTCGATTTAGGGGCTCCTCTGATGTGGGACCAGGGGCAACTGCCCTGTATGTCCCTACCTTAGCCAGACTCAGTAAATATAAGACTCTGTTTATAAAGTGCAATTAATAAAGCAAATCTAATTTATGACAAACCTCAGATGTGTTGGATAATCATGTTTTTATTTTAAAGCAAATCTTAAATTACAGAATTGTGTGGAAAAGTAAAATTTGTAACATACGTGGAGAGGCATATTTATCAGGATAATCTTTCAATAATTTGTCCCGAGCAACATCAGCCAAAGATCCGAACAACACAACAGGGCGTATAAAACTGGCTGCAAATAATTTAAACAAATATTAACACAAAGCAAAAAGAATAATTAAATGATTTCACAATTTTTTTTTAGGAAACATTATTTATCAACAAATAAATTTCTTAATTCAATTAGAAAAAAATAATAAATATTACTTAAAATGAACTTCAAATTGTTTAGATATAGAAATAAACACAATTGTAGCAGATATGTTTCAATAACAGAAAATAGTTTTTTTTTTTTTTTTTTTTTAATACAATAAGCGACTCTAGCAGCATCAGCTAGGTTAACTATACAATACAACAAGACACATTAAAATGGATGAAAAGAAATAAAAAGATATTATTTATCAGATATTGTCCAATAGAGAAACATAAATAAAGATGAAATAGTCTGCAATGAAAGATTTCAAATTAATAAAACAAAAATAAAAACAATTTTCACTTAGCAAAATCAGCAAGGGGTACAGTAATCTATAAGAGAGATTGAAAAACAAAGCGATAAATTTTTTTAAATGACTCATTTAAAAATAAATAAATTTCTCTTTTGTGTTTGTAGTTGTTATTGCAGTTCATTTACGTTGCACTAGAGCTGCACAATGGGCTATTGGCGACGGTCTGGGAAACATCCCTGAGGATGATCCGAAGACATGCCATCACAATTTTGATCCTCTGCAGAGAGGATAGCACCCCCGCTTTGGTAGCCTAACGACTTGCACGCGAAGTTCAGCACTTTACGGTAGAACAGTTTAACGAGGACCCACACCGCACACCCTCAGTCCCTGAGCAGATTGAACCAAGTAGGCACCCACCCGCCCACCAACCGCAGCCAGTGATGCTTGACTTTGGTGGTCTGCGATTGTAACTGTGAGTTGATTGATGCATTGATGCTTTGGATTGCTTGGAGGAGGTTGTGGTTTATGTTCAGTACTTGTTCTGTATGTTGCTGTCTAATTTATAATGGTTAATAAATATTTAATAAATAAAGAAACAGTGTTAATACTTTATATGAATTTTTTTTTTTTTTTTTAATATTAAATCTTTATTTTCTTACGCCAGAGTTTGTTTTAACAAATTTAAAAGAAGAGGAATGTTCTTCTTATTAAGCAGGGAATAAAATAAAGTTATTAATATAGTTTAATGGAATGAATAGGTAAGTAGTGATTTTCAAATTTAATTGCTTTTATTGTTAACCACTTACTTTATTTCAACAAAAAGTAACCTTTTTAAATTAACATTTCATTAATTCAATATAAATAATAGTAACCAGATACTTTTGGATTTTGTTATTTTTACCATTTTCTGAAGAAATATGGGGTGGATTGATCCATAACTTAAGTACAGATCAGCAACTTTTGCGAGAAGAAAAAAATATTAGAATATCTTAGACCATAAAGAATAACCATAAATATGTATCTTTTCTTAATTATGTTCATTTAGTTTTTTAAATCTAGAATTCAGAATTTGAAAAGTATAGGTTTTCCCCAAAAAAGCATTATTTCTTTTTTCATACATTTTCATTGTAAATTTTTAAGCAAATCAACAAATATTATGAATTTTTTTCAAGATGATAAAATTCATGAGGAATGTTAGGACAAAAAATCAAATAAAATTTTGGAAGATATGAGAACTCAAAGTAATAATAATTGAATACAGTGCATATACTTAAGAAAAAAATTAACTAAAATAAGTCAATATTTGAAAAAAAGTCTAATTTGAATATTTTTACTAGTTTATTTGAATATTACTGTTATAAGATTCAAACTTGAAATTTTAAAAAGTTAAGTCCTTTTCATGAATTGTCATTTTAGACCATAAAACAAGACAGATTAAAAATAATATAAATATTACAAACCTCAAAAATTCTCAATCACAATGAACAAGATAAATGTTATGTTACAAATCTACTACAGCCTTTTTTACTCATAATAAAAAACTCTTGGCTTCTGCATAGCCAAATCTTCCAACAAAAAATAAGCACCTTTTAAGTACTCTTTAAGCACTAAAAAGTACTTTAATTACTATATACATTAACAAAATACAAACTAATTTTCAAAGACTGTAAATTGATCATGGTAAAATAACTCTAACAGAAAACTCTTTTTCCTGATCATATTAGCCATTATAAAATGATCAAGAGATTTTCGGTTCGATTATCTGAGGGTCGAAAATTAAGATTAAAATTGAAAGTATCATGCAACAGAGTTGCACATGAAAGTGCAATAATCTAACTCAGATGCATGTGCAGACTCGCAAGTAACATGTTAAATGATTAGCGCTTTCATACGCTATGGACTGACGGTACAACCGAATGGATTGTTGTTGAATGGATTGCGAAAAATGTTGGATAGAACAATGTAAAAGCACACTTTGGCATAATAAAAAAGCACGCTTTACCATGGTGAAAATGGACATGGTAAAGAAAAAATCTCATTTTCTCTCGAAAAGGGAAAATTAAGCACTTTTTAAAAACACCTAATGGAAAAAAGCACCTTTAAAGGCTTTTAAAATTCGAAAATCAAAAATAAGCACCTTTAAGCACTTTTTAAAAACGCTATGCATTATGATAAATATTAACGTTACTTACGATGCTTAAGAGTAACTCTTTCATATGCAGGAAATTTAGATACACCATCGGCTGTAAATAAAAGGAGAGAAAATTATGTAACCAGAACTACATCATGATTTCATTTAGAATTTCGAGCATTAATACTGCACAAATGTGAAAGTTGCATTCATAAATAATAGAGAAATCTACATAATTAATCATAATGCACATAAAAATTAAATTTTACCCAGCTCTATCCATAAATATGGAAGTGTGGATACCACTGAACTCAGCAGCTTGGAATTTTAAACTTAAATCTTTTTTTTATTATTTCTATGGCCTGAAAGCACTATATTTAGATACATAAAGGAACATAAAACAAATTTAAGAAGATCTCCTTAAATTTCGTTTATTTTATTATAAACTTCTTTTTTGTATAACTGAATGTTGCAATCATTCAGAATTCTTATCATTGATAAGACATTAAAGTGATCAAAACTGTCAATTGTCTCTATATTGCAAAAAAAAAAAAAATTACGTAATAGCCAGCTTATTAATAACAAAAGTGATTTCTTTACAGAATAGATATTAAATAGTTTAGAATAGCTCAGCATATATATTGACGTGATTTCACTGTTAAAAACCTTTTTTCAAATTGTACTTTGATTTATTCCTCTAAGTAAATACACATTCAGTATGAAATAGTCTATAAAGATTAATGTAAGTAGACAGTAATTTATCTCCTTCATTGTTAGTGAAGGTAATGAGGAGACAGGATTTACTCAACAAAAGAAAAATAATAAAGACTATTTTTCAGGTAAGAAAGTAGTTTTTTTTCCTTAAATGACTTTATCAGAAACCAGCTAACATAATTTTTGCCTCTCTTAACCTGTATGGGAAAAAAGCTGGTTTCGATTCTTATAATGATGCATATTAAACAAGGACTGAAATTTGGCATGACTGTTACTTGACTGAAATTTGGCATGACTGGAAAAATAGGAGGCAAGTTTTGCAACCACAAGAAAGACCATTTATAACGTGAACAATAAAACAGCAGTGATTAGGGAAACACTGAGAGTATGTTTGGTAGAGCAAAGATATGAATTGGCTTCAACAGACTGAGATGAAATTACATATATTTAATAACATTTACTTTATTCTAAAAATGTTTTATCTTTAAACTAAAATTCCTCTCTTTTGCTTCAATTTCATTACATATTACCTCACATTATGTTGGCAGATAATTGTAATACTCAATTTCCGGTTCTTTGTCAGCATCTTGAGAGGTAGACCTAAAAGGTTATATTATTAGAATGCTTTATTACATCAGTAAAAGGATAGAATAACTTTTTGGAAGAGGGATAGAGGATTTTTCTTGGTTTTTTTATATTTCTTACTCTTTTAGCTAATCATTTCTGTATTTTATTTACTGTTTCAATGATTGTTTAGGGGAGTGGTAAAAATTATCAATTATGTGAAAACATCAAAATTTCTCAACTCTTTTAGTTAAGGAACAAAAAAACTTATCGAATGGCCGAATTGCTAACATTTTATGTGAACAAAATTTGTCTTTATAGCAAAAAGAAAAGAAAAAAAAAAAAAAACAGTTTAGCATATCTGTGCAATATTTACCAAAGACAACGTCTTCCCAGTGATCTTTGCTAAGTGACTTGGAACGTCGAGCGCTTCTTCTCTTAAAGAAACTGCCACGACTTTCTGATGCAGCGTCTTTCTTAGCCTGGTTTTGTTGTTCCTGGGCCCACTGCTCAGCTCTGTTAACAAGACATTAAGAGTGTTTTAAATTCAGGATATCTCCTACATTTTAGATTTTCAAATTCACGACTTTTCATGACTCATTGCAAGAATTTTTCAAGACTTAGCAAAGTTACTCTTTTCCACGACAAAAAAAACCCAATAAATTTAAAGTAACAGAAGTGTCAGCTTGAAAAATAATAATAATAACTTTTCAGTTAAAATAAAATAACTATTTTATTTGAATGTGAAATTTTTTTTTTATTCTCATATTATGGCCAACATTTTTGCATTTTGTAGCGGGAAAACACTTTAATTATTTCTTTTATCGCATTCTGTAAATCATCATCACATTAAAAAAAATAATTTAAAAAAAATCGTGACATCCATAGCAGTAACTACCAAAAAAATAAAAATTGATGTTGAAATCATGGGAGTTGAACTCTTCGAAAAGAGGTTGCTGAATCATAGCCACAGACTAAATGCACATTTTAATTTCGAGATTCAATATCGATAAACAATATCGTATTAAAAACACAGGATTTTAAAAACTATGTGGAAAACAATAGTAATAATAACTACATAAAAATAGAACGAAAATTTCTGCTGAAATGTGAACCAAATTTTTTTACTTCCTAAAGGAAAAATCTTTCTGCAAGAACTTGGTAATGATGTGCGACAATGTCGCCACGATTCGGCCACGGAGGTGTCCATCCCAGGTGAGAACCATCCTGTGCCGCCACTGGAGAAAAATCAATGCCCTCTATAATTTTCAAAGAACAATGCTAAAGGAAAATTAGAAATGAGAAGGGCTGGATGAGCTAGAAGACTAGGAAGAAAGGAAAGACGGTATAATAGCTTTTCAGAGAACCCACTTTATACACCATAATTAGGAGTGATCCTTGCTTTCACGCTCTCTAATGATAATATTTTTCTGCAAGATACTTTTAAGAATAACAAATATACATGTAGCTGTTTTAAAGTAACAGAAGCATCAACTTCAAAAAAAAATTATAATAATTTTTTTTATTTAAATACATAATATTTTTTTAATTCTAATATTATGGCCAATATTCTTGCATTTTGTAGGGGGAAAACACACTAAATATTTTTTTCTTCACAATGAAAATGTCATAACTTTTTTTTTGTGTGTGAGCAAAACTGGTGTAATTTAAATTTTTTACTTTTAGCAGAAACATATTATTTTTTATTTTGAGACTAATTATTGATTACTTCCTCATAGATAAAATGCTTCAATTTGAAATGTATTATTATTGCTTTCTTTATTTGATATTTTTTATTATTACTTTTTATCTTTATTCATTACTTTTTCAAGATTTTTGTAGCCTCTTTCTCATCTTCTACATATGTTAGTAGAATTGCATAAGCATGTGCCTTTTTGCTATCCTTTGATCTAATTTTTTATAAGTTGTTGAAATTATGCTTTTAAAAATATTTAATTTAACTTGAAAAATTCTATTTATTAACAGGAAATAAATAAAGTCTAATGTAATTCATAGAAAAATTAAAGTTTTATTATATAAATCTCTTTTAAGATCAATTTTAACATATGGCTGTGAAACCTGGGCCATATCTTATATGGATGAGGCTATATTGGGTATCTTTGAAAGAAAGGTCTTGAGAAGTATTTTTGAAGGAATTCAAAAAAATAATGTGTGGCTTAGATGTTTGACTAGAGCTTTATCACTCATATAACGAACCTGACATTATTGATTTTATTAAACGACAATGAGCAGGCCACATTATGAAAATGGACAAAGACCGTACCACAAAAAAAGAGTTTTCATTGCCAAACCAGTTAGTTGGCTCACAAAAAAGAGACAGGCCGAATTTGAGATGGATAGATGGCCCAGAAAAAGACCTTTTGATATAAAAAAACAAAAAATTGGAAAACACTAGCAAAAAAAAGGTTAGCCTGAAAAAAAACCTTCTTGAGAAGGCCAAGGTCCACCCTGGGCTGTTGAGTCATTGCTGATGATGATTTATTAACAGATGTATACAACTTTTTGCGAACTCCTTAAAGTGTCACGATTCTATAATATTTCGGTGCTTGTGAATAGTTCTTCTTTTTTTCTTTTGTAGTTTTTAACGGTTCAGTGCTTTTGCAAAAAATACAGCAATTGTTTTCATTAATTTGCAGTAAAGATTTTAGTTTTAAAAAAGGGGTAATGGATGTATTAATATTAGTAATTCTGTCTTACATTCATATATATTACACACTTCCTTTAAAAAAAAAGAGGTTTCACTAAAACCTAAGGGAAAGATCAATCCATAAAAAAGGATGCGAAATATTGATATTCAGGATATACAAATGCTCTGGATACAGATTTCTTTAAATTTTTCTGAAAAATGAAAGAGTGAAAACAATACAAACACAATTAAAGAAAGTGGAAACATCAAAACCAGCTTGATTGTCCAATGTCACTTTAAAATTTTTCTGGTAATTGCCATTGTTTCCAAACAGGTTTTGAAAAAATTGCCTTCGTATAGGGTGCGTAGCCATATCTTTCAACAAAAAAAAGCACCATTTAAGCACTCAAAATCATTTTCAAGCACTATATACATTAACAAAATGCAAAATAATTTTTAAAGACTTTACACGATCATGATAAAATAACTTGTTTCCGACAAACTCTTTTCTTGATTATATTAGCCACCATAAAAAGATTTTTTGGTTCAATTTCAGAGGGGGGGAATTAAGTCTGAAATTGAGAATATCGCGCAAAACGCAGCAGAGTTGCACATGAGGGTGCAAAAATCTCACAGAACCCAGCTCAGTAGAGGCAGATGCGGACATGCAAGTATTTCCTCTAACATGTAAAATGATAGGCGGTTTCGTACGCTACGGACCGCACGGCATGCCGAAATGCATCGCGTTAGAATGAATTGTAGAAAATTTAAATAGAACAATGTGAAAACCACGCTTTTGAAGAATACATGGTGAAAATTGACAGGGTTAACACAAAATCTCAATTTCAAAAAGGGAAAATTAAGCACTTTTTAAAAACGCTACAGTTGTATTATTCAACAGATGACGCAAGAAGAATAATTACCGTTGGTTGTTGGGTATGACTCCTTTCTGTATTTCCTGATTAGTTCTTCCAAGTCTGTAAACCAGCCAAGATCCAACAACACCATTGTAAAGAGTATCTATCACATGAAATATTTCCCCCACTTGAAAACCTATCTCTCCTTTTCCAGAACCCTCATAAGAGAAGTGAGTTCTACAGAGAGAGTAAAAACAACTTATTAGACAACTTCCTTAAAAAAAAACCCTATTGACAACAAAAAAATGATTTGCTTACTTTATGTAGAAGGAATCACCACGCTGATTTGCTACAATTTCGTCATATTCTAAAATCGACAATATATCAAATCACTTTATTCTAAAATTACTTGATCATGCAATGCAATCTCACATACAATTTTTATTATTGCCCTAACATTAAATTTTTAAAAAAAAGTTTACGAAAAAAGTGTGTCGCTGTAGTTATCGAAACAATTATATTTTAAATTGAAATTTTATCAGAAACATAGTCATTAACCTATAACTTTCAATTTATAGATTAATTAATGTATAAATAAACTGTTACATATCTTGATTTTTATATCACTATGCATTTGACTAATTTAAAGCAATTGTACTCTATCCTAATATTTCTAAATTCTTTTATCTATTTACTTAAATGTTAAAAAAAAAAAATTATTAAGAGTCGACTATATTTCAAATAATGAAACTTAAAATGGAGTACACAAACTGTTATGAAAAATATGTTATTAGACAACAGATTTTCTCTTTTTGAAAGAATTCATGCAACAAAAAAAAAAGATTTCAGTGTCGTAAAAGAGCACTTACTATCTTTCATGTACTGAACAACTAAGTTAACATAGTCTTGTATGTGGAGAAGATAAAGAACAGCTTCTTCTCGAGTAACACCATTCATGTCCATTTCATTCACCTTCAAAAAAGAAAATAACAACAACCTTAGATCATGTAAGTGCTGGCACTAGAATGCATTTTACTTAATTTTCTGTATTTCTGTGCGGTGTTTTATCTATAAATTATGATTCCTAGAAAAATCTAATAAATCAGGGGTCCCCAACCTTTTTGTAATTAAAAGCAAATACCAGAATATTGCTCTAATGGCAGGCATCATTTATTTTTTCAAGATAAATTTATAGTTGGTAGACATAGGTAATAATACACACTACATATAATGCACAAAAAACTTAGTTTAAAAAATTTTTTTAACATATGAATATAATTAGTATTATATAGTGTAATATAGTATAATAAAATTTTTAAAAAATGCCTTTGTTGTACGGCAACCACACATATTTATCGATTCATTTTATTTCAGGTGTGGGAAATTAATGTGGTGCAGACTTGGCACAAGTGGAAAATTGGTCATAATGCTTTGTGCCTATATCTGTGTGCGATTTCTGTTTTGGTTGTGTTTATCATCAATATTAAAACAGCAAATTTGCATAGCATTTTACGGGAAAATGGAAAACTGAAATATTTTATCGTTAGGCACAAGCAGCGTGAGTACCTAGACCGATAGGTGCCTGCGCGAATAGGGTTGGGGACCCCTGTAATAAATATTTAAAAACCTTCAAGTGATCATTTTTCTCATTTGAATGACTGAAAATAAATTTCTTTTAAAAATCTCATTCTTTAAAAATTGTCATCGAAGTAAAAAAATAATAATAATTGACTTTATTTATTAAAAAAAAATTCTGCAGCAATCGCTTAACACCTTATGTGACAGAAAAATTTCGATCAACTTAAGTCCTAGACGTTGAGTTGATCATACATATGAGTTTTAATCTCTACTTTAAAAAAATTTTAAAGTGAGTGATAAATCACTTTTTTAGTGGTTTCTATTATAAAACAAAAGGAGTTCACTTACTTTAATAATTTTATCTCCAGGTTGAAGACCTTGAAGTGATGCAGGGCTACCAGGCTGAACAGCAGTTACAAAAACACCAACCTCATTTCCGCCAGTCAAGCGTATTCCGACACTCCCGTCTTTTTGGAAGGAGATAAATCTGGCTTCTGTCCTAAAATCAACATTTTTATTCTTACAGGAATCAAAAATATATATCAGTTCTATGCACTGATGTTTCCAGCCAACAATTTTGCTATACAAATTAAAATAAATTTTCTGAATTGTCCATTTTACTGCTCTTTGATTTTAATTCTAGTGTTACCAAACAACACTACACTAAACTCTTTCAAGAAACTTTGGCCTTTCTCCCAATGTGTAATTTTTCGCCTGCTGCCAGTTCTCTTTTCTAAACATAGAAAATCATCAGGGAAAAAATTTATTTTTTGAAATAAATCTCATCATCTAGGTTAGGGGTGCACAACCTGCGGCCCTTCGACTACTGAAGTGCGGCCCGCGAGAGCTTCTAAACACAATAAAAAAAATTTCAAAAATGGCAATTTTTAATCGCACTTTTAAGTCATCACGTTTTGGCACAATCAATTTTAACATATTCTTTAGTAAATGTACGTTTAACGAGCTTTCTTTAAGCCGATTTTATCGTAAATATAAAAGATTTTTTTTAAACAGTTATTTCCGCTTTTCTACGTGATTTCGAAAATCCCGAATTTTTATTACGACGCGAGTTTAAGATCGCAAATTTAAATAATCACTTTTTGTGCACTTTATTTGTGACGATTTCATCTTCAATCTAAGTGATTTTTTACCCTTTTTTTGGAATTTTTTCTTTGTTTTCAACAATTTTTTTCCGCAGTTATTGCTATGCGTTCCCACGTATTATAAAAAATTCCAATTGTTCAATTACGACATACAAAGTTTAAATCATGCATTTGACAAGCTTTATTTGTGCTGAGTTCAGCATCAATATATTTTTTCCCAATTATTTCTATACTTTTCCACATGATATTGACGATCCCGTTATTTAACTATGATGTTATTACGACACGTGATTATTAATCGTGCAATTAAATAATCTCTCTTTGATACGGTATTTCAGCACAGTTTTATCTTAAATCCTAGTTATTTTTCCTTCGTTTTTATTTCCGCAACGAATATGATTTGGTCGAATGTGGTAATGAATTGTTATTTGATCAAAAATCAAATAGTCGGCAAAAAAAAAAGAAGAAATCGACTGAACGCCGTACACTTGGGGCCAAATAGCAAAATCTTTTAGCAGCATAGCAACACTGAAACTAAAATTTCAATGCTCAGAATAATATTTCCTGGAAAAACGTTTTCATAAATTAACTCTAAAAAATAAGGCCAATCAAGAACGTTGAAAATGTCGAAAAGCGAAACAGAGAACATAAAAATCGATCTTAATTTTTGAAAATTTTCTTTAAAGTTGAGCATCTCACTTTTTCATTTACCAGAAAAAGCAAAGAAAAATGAATTAAGTCAACAGATATGCTATTAAAAATTACTACGTTATAATGAAAACATCTAAAAAAATGCTTTTTTTTATTTAAAGAAAATAAAAAGATAGAAAAAAAGCGTTCTTAATTTTTTTAATGAAAATCTTATGCCGAAAATCTCAATTTAAATTTTTCTCATTGCCATAATTTTAGAAGAAAAAAAATTGCTATAAAATAAATTTTATTAGTAACTTTATTTTTTTAAAAAATGCTGAGTCATAATAAAAATGCCTAAAAAAAGAAAAACAGAAAAAACAAATATTCCTTAGTTCCTGAAACAAGACTTTAATACTGAAAATCACACTTTTCTATGTTACTGGTTATTTATATTACAGTACAGGGAAAGAGTGATAATAAACTCAATTCTCAAAGTATCGAAAAAATGACAAAATTGACTTGTCTGATTATAATTTTTTTTTTAAAAAAAGTAATATCTATAAAAATTCAAAAATAAAAAAAAACTTGGAAAAATACATTTCTAAAAAACATTCTGCCGAATATTTGACTGATCATTCAACCAACTAAATCTTTCACAGAAGGGCCAAATACTCCTTACATCCCTCCCTAATTTAAATGCATTGTTACTGCAACTTAAGAAATTCATAAAATGACGGAAAACGTGAATTTTTAAACTGCTCACGGTTTGTAGTTTAGATTTCAATTTTTTGTTGCTTAAATGATCTTTTTCGATAAAAAAATAAGGGAAACTGTTTACGATATAAAAATCTAATAATTAATAAAATTAAATAATAAAGTACATTACAAAATAAGCATTGAATTTTATTTTGAACTATCACAGTTTTGCTTTTATTTTCGGCTTTTGTTTAAAACCTATAAATTTTCTTCAATTAAAATATTTAATTTGAATTTATATTACTTAATTATGATTAAACTTTTTCCTACTTTCATTCTGTGGGCACTGCAGTTTTTTTTATTTATTAGAATTAAATTCTAAAATGAATTTTTGTATTGCATGATATGATAAAATGAAAAAAATTTCTTTTCTTCAATGTTTTTTTATTTTGATAAATCTATTGTTCATATGATAAAAATAGCAAGTTTTTTTTTTTTTTTAAAAAAAGTATAAGTTTTTTTATTTTTGAATGAATTCTAATAATGGAACACTACTAAGTTATTGATATTACTAAGGTTATTGACAAAAAAAAATGGAACGCTAATGTTTAAATAAACATTACTACATTTGTCATTAACATGTCTAAATACATCTGCGGCCCTTCGTTAGCCAACCTGCTGTGCAAGTGGCCCTTCACTCAAAAAGGTTGTGCACCCCTAATCTAGGTGTTGTTCTTTAAGAGGCCTATTTACTCTTGACTTAACTCAACTGTCAAAAGGGAGGGAAAATTCTAATTATGTTTTAAATCTTCTGCATTAAATTTTTCATAAATAAACTGATACTATATTTGGCAGTATCTTTTGATGCAAGCCCAAGGTATCTTTTGCGAAATAAAAGCAAAATTGCGAAATAAATGCAGCGTTTTAGGTTCTCTTTCCATTTTTTTCTGACAAAATTTTTACAACATTTTTAGAGTTCTGCAATCAGTAGTTTTTAAAAAGTAGTTATATAGTGTACATTAGTCTGTTTTTACATTTTTGATAAATATCTTTGCTTTTGTATAATTAACATTAAAAGAATTTTTTAGAAGTCCTAAAAATTAACAAGCAGTATTTCTACCAATCCAGATAAAGCACCCTCTTATTTTCTACTTTTTTAAAGGTATTGTGCTGTCTAAATTATCCTATATTAAAAGTTTGTTAAACAGGAAAAAAAAAACAAGAAAACAAAATTCAAACATTTAACCAAAAATCTGAAATGACAAAGGCAAACTTCTCTTAAAACTTTGACACAGAATTTTCAGTGAAGCATATTTTTCATTATTTTGTGTTAATTTAGGTCAAAATAAATGAAAATATTATAACATTTTAATAATTCATGGTTATTACATCAAACACTATCTGTGTTGAAGGTAAAAAATTTTCACGGTTCACATCCAAACAATGATTTTTCAAATTTGCAGTTATTTAGATTTAAGAGAAACTCATCACTGAAATTTTTTTAATATACAAGAACAGAATAAATAATTGATAAATTTTTGAGTAAAACAAAAAGTTTTCAAATAATTTTTTTTTGGATTTTATATTTTAGTACAAATAAAATTCCTATAATCTAACAGATTTCAATTCCTACTGTTAGTTCACACTCTACCTATATTTTGTTCAAATTTTAAATCGTTAATAAAATACTTCATCCATTCCAGTTGCAATACATTTTTTTAACTTGGATGTTAATTCATTCATTAAACAGGGATGAGCGTTAGTCATTGTTTTAAATTTTACTAGAAGCGATTCAGTTTTTCACATATTTTAAAAATAACATCAGTGTTAATTTCTAATTACCTCTCTTTGAACAAAACAATAGTTTATTGCACACATTTAAATATTTAATCATTTTATATTCACTGTGTCCGATAAATTCAGTAAAGAATATTACGTGGTAGCACGTGTAATTCGCTTCACCAAATTTATAATTTCATAGTTAAATATAGATAAGAACGCTTTTAATTCTCAATTTCTACTAATTAGTTCACACTCTTCCTATATCTTGTTCAAATTTTCAATCGTAAATAAAATACTTTTGATTCATACACTCAAGTTTAAATACTTTTTTTTTTAATTTGTAGTAGATAACACTTGACGTTAATACAGTTTTTTCAAATATTAATTCATTAATTTTAGTTTTATATGGAAGAAAAAATTGTAATTATTTAATAAAAAATAACTAAAATTAAAAAAAATTTATATTGCTTGTTAATAACTAAAAAAATATCAAAATATACTTTCGTTTGTAATTAGAGCATCAGAAAAAAAAAATATATATATAAGGGACACTGGTGTCACATCTGCCCTTTAAGAGATATATATCAATAGATGATGTACCTTTTGGGGTACTTTTAGTGAATAATATGCCTGAAGAAACAAATATAATACAGATATCATCAATGGCTCGACAGCCCAGGGTGGGCCTTGGCCTTCTCAAGAATTTTTTCCACTTTTTCCTGCTAGTGTTTTCCAGTTTTTAGGACCAAAAGGTATTTTTCTAAGCCATCTCAAATTCGGCCTGCCTCTTTTTCCTGTGCTGACTGGTCCGGCATTGAAAACTCTTCTTGTGGTACGGCCCATTTTGATAATGTGGCCTACCCATTCTATTCTTTGTCGTTTAATAAAATTAATAATGTCATTATGTGAGTGCTAAAACTCTAGCAACACATCTAAGTCACACACTATTTTTTTGAATTCCTCCAAAAATACTTTCTCAAAGGTACCCAACATAACCTCATGCATACAAGATATGGTTTCACAAGCCTGTGTTAAAATGGATCTTAAGAGAGATAATAAAACTTTTCTATGAATTACATTAAGTCTTATGTATTTTCGAATTCCATTAACCCCTTAACTGCCGAGGGCGTATATATACGTCTCGGCCAGACGATGTGTTAACTGCCGTAGGCGTATATATACGTTTTCCCGAAGTACGATGCTTTGCATTGCGCTGCTATAAATAGAACTACACCCCTACTTCAGAATGCAGTAAAATGACCTTAAAAGTGTTTGCTTTGCAAATATATTACTAATTTCGGAGGAGGGGGAATGGGAAAAGGATGTTATGGAAAAGTGATATCGTATTAATCGTTTGCTTATCTCTTTTTGAGTAAGGTCAGGTTTATTCTTTTTTCGCTTTCGTTTCCCGAATGTATTTGGTGCTTTTTATTCTTTCCATCAACCTCTTCAAATGCATCGGAAAAATGTGCTGATTGTTCAAGAAAAAAATTCTTTGTGAATCCTGCTATCAGTGCAATGAATGTGATGTTGGTTTATGTATCCAACCATGTTTCAGGATTTGTCATACAAGAGCTAAGTTTTAACATCTTTTATATTGTATTTTTATTATTTAATTTAAATTTTGTATTTTCTTTCTTTCCTTTTTCTTGTCTTGTAAAAGTAAACTGTTTTTAAATTGCAAGGCGTGCATCATTTTCCCCCACCATAACACCGCGTAAGAAAGTGCACTTGAGCGAGAAATGGTGGCACTGGGGAGTGAATCACGTAAATTTTACTCGGCAGTTAAGGGGTTAAAACATTTATTAGCTATTCTTCTTTGTATTTCCTGTTGTTGGTTACAGAACCCAAGGACACTAAATTGTCAACAACCTCAAATTTATATTCTTCAATTTCTAAATGGGTGTCAGGAGAAGTAAAAAAAAATTAAAAATCCATATTTTTTAGGGGAAAAACATGATTCCAAAAATAAGATTTACTTGCACTTAATATTCTTATGCACCACTATAATAGTTTGTTCTTTTTTTCCTTTCTTTATTATTTTTCCATAAGCGGCAATTCTGGTATGCACTTGTTTTTCATGAGCATTTTTATTATGGTGTCTCTTTTCTCAGTAAATAAAATAATTTCGAATAGAAATTTTACAGAAATTTTGGCATTAAACTGATTAAAACAGATATTAATTAAGTAGCAATAAAAATAATTCAAAAAACTAATTCCTGTTCCTCTTTTGAATTTATTATTTGCTTGCACGTTTTGTAAATTGTAAATTTTCTCAGAAAAATAAAGTAGGCATTAAAAAAAAAACATATTTTTTCTTCGTACTCATCAGAATTTTCTTTCACCTCGATCGGATAACCAATTCGAGTATCATCTAAATGGTGATGCTCTTATTGCAAGAAATAATTCAAATATAGATAAGAATTATAATGCATATTTGGATTAAATAATGTTAATTCTCATTATGAACTGTTAAAAAAAATTTTAAAAGAGAAATATTTTATACATAAAATAAGATCTAAAACAAACTTTATTAATAGCTTTCAACATAATTTTAACAAGCATATAACTCAAAACTTTAAATCTACACAGTGAAAGACTTACGGCACTGTTTTGTTTCTTCTTGCCAAAGGATCTTCATCAAATTGCTTGCTTGAAGGTGAAAATTCTGAAATTAAAGAAAAACAAATTAGAGGTGAACACACTAACTAATTTTCCTAATGGTTCATTCTTTGACAGCATTTCTAAATTATCGGGAACTTTCTGACATTTGCCTCAG
This sequence comes from Parasteatoda tepidariorum, assembly GCF_982258835.1. Taxonomy (NCBI): domain Eukaryota; kingdom Metazoa; phylum Arthropoda; class Arachnida; order Araneae; family Theridiidae; genus Parasteatoda; species Parasteatoda tepidariorum. Next base: position 115,981,095 of record NC_141760.1, read on the forward strand.
CATAAAAATTGCGGCTAAATATTTTTATTATTTTATGGGATAGAAATCTTTGAAGGTGTCCCAAAGCAAGTAAGTACGGATTATCCACTTTTTATCCAAAATTGTGGCTAAATATTTTTATTATTTGAACAGAGAAAAACTAATAGAAAAAAAGCTAAAAAAAATAAAATGTTTTTTTAAATTATATCGGATTTTACATTTAAGAAGTCAAATCATCTGTAAAATCCACCTTCTAGTTTCAAGGAATAGAATTCTTTGAAAGGGGTCCCAAGATTCACCTTTCATTCCCACTTTAGCCATTCTTCTGACAAATGACAATTTGCAACAAAATTGCTACACATATAAGTTTTGAAAAAAAGCGAGCAAATACACCATTTTTTCTATCGAACAATCTTTTAAATGTTTGCCATCTCAGAATTATTTTTAAGATAATCAATTTTAAACTTTTGTGTTTGCCTCAGTATTTCATCAATTCTACCTTAAGTTATGCCAGTCTCGTATTCTCAAAGTTCATCGAAAGTTTTTTTTCTAATGAATCTGTGCAAAAAAAAAAGTTTTTATTGCACATGAATGAGAACTTAAGAAAAAAAAGAGAGTGCTTGTAAAGGCAGAATAAACGTCTCTTTAACAAGAATTTGTGTAACTTAACGAAAATTTAATTTTAAATTAGCGGAGGTAAGAGATAATTTTATTTGATTGATTGGTAAAAGTCTGTGAATTTAAGATATGCGTCTTGAGCTTTGCAAAATTACACGAATTGGCAGAAGAATCACATGCCTGAAATTCACTAATATGTTTGTCTCATGGTAAACAGGGTGCATAGCCAAATCTTTCAACAAAAAATAAGCACCTTTTAAGCACTCAAAAAATATTTTTAAGCACTATATACATTAACAAAATACAAAATAATTTTCAAAGATTTCACATGATCATGATAAAATGACTAGTTTTTGACAGAGAACTCTTTTTCTTGATTATATTAGCCATTATAAAAAGATCAAGAGATTTTTCGGTTCAATATCAGAGGGTGGAAAATGAAGCCTGAAATTGAGAATATCTTGCAAAATGCTGCAGAGTTGCACAAGAGAGTGCAATAATCTCACCTAAGGGAAAATTAAGCATCTTTCAAAAACACCCAATGAAAAAAAAAATCGAAAACAACATCCTTTAAGCACTTTTTAAAAATGCTACGCACCATAGTATAGCCCGCGAGGCAGACTTTTTTTAGGCTTTCGGCGATAAACTCTCTAGAACTAATGTCTTTCTGCAATATCCTTGTTACTATTTAAAGGTAATAAAAACGCTTTGTTCACAAAAACAAACAAAAAATTATTTTTTTAATTAAACATGTAATATTTCTTTCATTCTAATATTATGGGAAATATTCTCGCATTTTGTTGGGCGGGTGAAACACACTAATTATTTCCTTTATTGCATTTTGCAAATCATCATCACATTAAAAAAATAATTTAATATCATCTAAATCTGTAGCAGTAATGGACGAAAAACAGATGGATAACGAAATCCTTCGAATCGGACTCTTCAGAATGGGATGATTCAAATGCATGTTTCATTTTAAGATTTGATTGTCGTAATAAATAATATTGTATAACAAAAATATTGGATTTTAAAAACCATGTCAAAATCAAAAGCAATAACTGTTAAAAAAAAATCGATAGAATCATTGCCTTAAAAAAGTAAATGATCAAATGCACAATTCGAATTTCCCACATCGCCTGAAATATTTCGGGATATCTAAAAACCATGTAAAAATCAATGTCAGTAACTGCCAAAAAACAATCAAAATGGATTTACGGCATAAATTGAGCTCTTCAAAAAGTGATTATTTAAATGCGTGATGCAAATTTTGCGTGTAAATTTCTGCTGAAAAGCAAGTTGAAGTACTTCTCAAAAGAAAAATCTCTCTGTAAGAGCTCTGTTAAATCCTGTGACAATGTCGTAAGCAATTCTGCCATGGAGGGTATCGCTTAAGTATTGCTCATTCATGCATTGCACAATGTTAAAACTTTATTTTAGAAAATGCATGACTTGTATAGATTCTGCCTTTTGAATATTTTAGATTTTATTTCTGCAATAAGTAGTATTACCATCAATGCGGGGCAGCCTCTGCAGAGAAGGTTCTTCTTCATTTATCAAAGGAGCCCTCGCGTGTCCAGTCAGTAAAGGAGTGGCAGGTTGGTCTAACTGGCTCAAAGATATATCCATTATGGGTCCCCTATTACGACCTGACTGAAACCTAGAACTGAAAATACATGTTTCTATCAAACAAATTTAATTTTAATAAATATTTGTTTGCCTTAACTCATTTTTCAATAATTTTTTGAATATCAATACTAAATGTCATGAGATCAACTGGAAAACTTAATAAATTTTTATTTATTTCAAAAAATTTTAAAATGTAAAAACAATATAAATCTAAAATTTTGGGAGAGGGTATTAAGTAAAATATTTACAGAATACAACAAATAGATCAATTTAAATAACTACTTTGAGTAGAATTTTAAAAACAATGTTTGCAATAATCTCCTAGATTTCTTAATACGGTCCTTTAAAAGAGACCATGCACACTAATAGATTCCTTTAATGCATGCTATGTATTCATTAGTACTTTATTTACCATTTGCTGTTAATATACTAGTTGCAAATTATAAAGCAAATATATTACGTCATTACCAAGCACAGGTGTCAACTTGTACGCGCTTACAGAATTCAAATTAGCATCATTTTATGGTGTACATATACATTATTTAATTTTATATAGATATATAATACTAATAAAAATATACATAAATTTACTATTAATATACTTCATTACTTCTGCACTTCAACTACTAAACACATTTTACAATTGGGTTGGTTCAGTTGCTTTTCTGTTAAGAAGAGAAGATTTAATTTGTGAATAGCTAGGGGGAAAGATAAATTTTCTTTTTAAATTTCTTTTTACATTTTTTTATTTCGTTTTTCTATCAAGTTTGTACTTTATTTTATTTTATTAGAATCGTTTAAGGAGTGGAAACAAATCGTAGGAGAAGAAAAACTATCATAGATTAGTTGCAAAAAAAACTTTCATTACTCTAAAATAATTAAGGGGAAAACAACGTATTTAAAGCAAATTATTACAGAAATTCTCAAAAACAGTACTTTGTTTTTGAAGCTTAATCTTGCCAATGAAATCGTAATAATTATGGATAAATTGTAATACTTGGTCCCTCTGTATATATAATCATAGAGGTGCACATTTATATTGAAATCACAGAAAAACAAATATGACGCTAAATCATAATTTTTTAACAAGACCTCAGTTAACACGAAAAACATTGGTGCCAATAGTGAGGATTGGGCCACGCATATCATTGTTTTTATTAATTCAAATCAATTTATTAACACAATATTTAACAGATTGACACTACATTTGATTGATTGCACAGAAATATCTATCCCTGCTTTCCTAATTTCACCAAACGAAATTTTAAATACAGCTTACTTAGCATATGTTTTTAAAATACCTATGACCTTTTAATCTTACTGTTAAATCAGTGGGCCAAAATAAACAAGAATAGAAAAATAATAATAGTAATAATAAGCTTAATTAAAGGAAACTTTCTTAATTAATGATTCTTTCATTTAACTTAGCTAAAATCAAAAAAGAAAATTTCTAATTGTTAAAAAAAAAAATCTGCAGATGAACAAGGTAAGTGTGAATAAAATGTGCAACACAGTTTTAACACCCATTTTAAGGGGAGGGGATGTTGTACATCATGTTTAATGTTTTAAATGTATTTGAAAGCATCAAT